>NC_133331.1:265551432-265851432 GCF_042186555.1 Aquarana catesbeiana
AAAAGAAGAAAAGAGCCTATTAAAGTGCTGAGCACCCCCATTCTGCGGAGAATGTAAACTAGCACTTCATTAGAACTGTGCATAGCATCAGCCAGCTGAATGTCTTGGCTGAACCACCAATGTCAGAGGCTTTAAGCTGAGAACAAGTGGTCCCGTCTGATGGTGCACGTTCAAACATAAAAGAAGAAAAGAGCCTATTAAAGTGCTGAGCACCCCCATTCTGCGGAGAATGGAAAGCAGCACATCATTAGAATTGTGCATAGCATCAGCCAGCTGAATGTGTTGGCTGAACCACCAATGTCAGAGGCTTTAAGCTGAGAACAAGTGGTCCCGTCTGATGGTGCACGTTCAAACATAAAAGAAGAAAAGAGCCTATTAAAGTGCTGAGCACCCCCATTCTGCGGAGAATGTAAACTAGCACTTCATTAGAACTGTGCATAGCATCAGCCAGCTGAATGTGTTGGCTGAACCACCAATGTCAGAGGCTTTAAGCTGAGAACAAGTGGTCCCGTCTGATGGTGCACGTTCAAACATAAAAGAAGAAAAGAGCCTATTAAAGTGCTGAGCACCCCCATTCTGCGGAGAATGGAAAGCAGCACATCATTAGAACTGTGCATAGCATCAGCCAGCTGAATGTGTTGGCTGAACCACCAATGTCAGAGGCTTTAAGCTCAGAACAAGTGGTCCCGTCTGATGGTGCACGCTCGAGCATAAAAGAAGAAAAGAGCCTATTAAAGTGCTGAGCACCCCCATTCTGCGGAGAATGGAAAGCAGCACATCATTAGAACTGTGCATAGCATCAGCCAGCTGAATGTGTTGGCTGAACCACCAATGTCAGAGGCTTTAAGCTGAGAACAAGTGGTCCCGTCTGATGGTGCACGTTCAAACATAAAAGAAGAAAAGAGCCTATTAAAGTGCTGAGCACCCCCATTCTGCGGAGAATGGAAAGCAGCACATCATTAGAATTGTGCATAGCATCAGCCAGCTGAATGTGTTGGCTGAACCACCAATGTCAGAGGCTTTAAGCTCAGAACAAGTGGTCCCGTCTGATGGTGCACGCTCGAGCATAAAAGAAGAAAAGAGCCTATTAAAGTGCTGAGCACCCCCATTCTGCGGAGAATGTAAACTAGCACTTCATTAGAACTGTGCATAGCATCAGCCAGCTGAATGTGTTGGCTGAACCACCAATGTCAGAGGCTTTAAGCTGAGAACAAGTGGTCCCGTCTGATGGTGCATGTTCAAACATAAAAGAAGAAAAGAGCCTATTAAAGTGCTGAGCACCCCCATTCTGCGGAGAATGGAAAGCAGCACATCATTAGAATTGTGCATAGCATCAGCCAGCTGAATGTCTTGGCTGAACCACCAATGTCAGAGGCTTTAAGCTGAGAACAAGTGGTCCCGTCTGATGGTGCACGCTCGAGCATAAAAGAAGAAAAGAGCCTATTAAAGTGCTGAGCACCCCCATTCTGCGGAGAATGTAAACTAGCACTTCATTAGAACTGTGCATAGCATCAGCCAGCTGAATGTCTTGGCTGAACCACCAATGTCAGAGGCTTTAAGCTGAGAACAAGTGGTCCCGTCTGATGGTGCACGTTCAAACATAAAAGAAGAAAAGAGCCTATTAAAGTGCTGAGCACCCCCATTCTGCGGAGAATGGAAAGCAGCACATCATTAGAACTGTGCATAGCATCAGCCAGCTGAATGTGTTGGCTGAACCACCAATGTCAGAGGCTTTAAGCTGAGAACAAGTGGTCCCGTCTGATGGTGCACGTTCAAACATAAAAGAAGAAAAGAGCCTATTAAAGTGCTGAGCACCCCCATTCTGCGGAGAATGTAAACTAGCACTTCATTAGAACTGTGCATAGCATCAGCCAGCTGAATGTGTTGGCTGAACCACCAATGTCAGAGGCTTTAAGCTGAGAACAAGTGGTCCCGTCTGATGGTGCACGTTCAAACATAAAAGAAGAAAAGAGCCTATTAAAGTGCTGAGCACCCCCATTCTGCGGAGAATGTAAACTAGCACTTCATTAGAACTGTGCATAGCATCAGCCAGCTGAATGTGTTGGCTGAACCACCAATGTCAGAGGCTTTAAGCTCAGAACAAGTGGTCCCGTCTGATGGTGCACGCTCGAGCATAAAAGAAGAAAAGAGCCTATTAAAGTGCTGAGCACCCCCATTCTGCGGAGAATGGAAAGCAGCACATCATTAGAACTGTGCATAGCATCAGCCAGCTGAATGTGTTGGCTGAACCACCAATGTCAGAGGCTTTAAGCTGAGAACAAGTGGTCCCGTCTGATGGTGCACGTTCAAACATAAAAGAAGAAAAGAGCCTATTAAAGTGCTGAGCACCCCCATTCTGCGGAGAATGGAAAGCAGCACATTATTAGAATTGTGCACAGCATCAGCCAGCTGAATGTGTTGGCTGAACCACCAATGTCAGAGGCTTTAAGCTGAGAACAAGTGGTCCCGTCTGATGGTGCACGCTCCATCATAAAAGAAGAAAAGAGCCTATTAAAGTGCTGAGCACCCCCATTCTGCGGAGAATGTAAACTAGCACTTCATTAGAACTGTGCATAGCATCAGCCAGCTGAATGTGTTGGCTGAACCACCAATGTCAGAGGCTTTAAGCTGAGAACAAGTGGTCCCGTCTGATGGTGCACGTTCAAACATAAAAGAAGAAAAGAGCCTATTAAAGTGCTGAGCACCCCCATTCTGCGGAGAATGGAAAGCAGCACATCATTAGAATTGTGCATAGCATCAGCCAGCTGAATGTGTTGGCTGAACCACCAATGTCAGAGGCTTTAAGCTGAGAACAAGTGGTCCCGTCTGATGGTGCACGTTCAAACATAAAAGAAGAAAAGAGCCTATTAAAGTGCTGAGCACCCCCATTCTGCGGAGAATGGAAAGCAGCACATCATTAGAACTGTGCATAGCATCAGCCAGCTGAATGTGTTGGCTGAACCACCAATGTCAGAGGCTTTAAGCTGAGAACAAGTGGTCCCGTCTGATGGTGCACGTTCAAACATAAAAGAAGAAAAGAGCCTATTAAAGTGCTGAGCACCCCCATTCTGCGGAGAATGTAAACTAGCACTTCATTAGAACTGTGCATAGCATCAGCCAGCTGAATGTGTTGGCTGAACCACCAATGTCAGAGGCTTTAAGCTGAGAACAAGTGGTCCCGTCTGATGGTGCATGTTCAAACATAAAAGAAGAAAAGAGCCTATTAAAGTGCTGAGCACCCCCATTCTGCGGAGAATGGAAAGCAGCACATCATTAGAATTGTGCATAGCATCAGCCAGCTGAATGTCTTGGCTGAACCACCAATGTCAGAGGCTTTAAGCTGAGAACAAGTGGTCCCGTCTGATGGAGCACGCTCGAGCATAAAAGAAGAAAAGAGCCTATTAAAGTGCTGAGCACCCCCATTCTGCGGAGAATGTAAACTAGCACTTCATTAGAACTGTGCATAGCATCAGCCAGCTGAATGTCTTGGCTGAACCACCAATGTCAGAGGCTTTAAGCTGAGAACAAGTGGTCCCGTCTGATGGTGCACGTTCAAACATAAAAGAAGAAAAGAGCCTATTAAAGTGCTGAGCACCCCCATTCTGCGGAGAATGGAAAGCAGCACATCATTAGAACTGTGCATAGCATCAGCCAGCTGAATGTGTTGGCTGAACCACCAATGTCAGAGGCTTTAAGCTGAGAACAAGTGGTCCCGTCTGATGGTGCACGTTCAAACATAAAAAAAAGAGCCTATTAAAGTGCTGAGCACCCCCATTCTGCGGAGAATGGAAAGCAGCACATCATTAGAATTGTGCATAGCATCAGGCAGCTGAATGTGTTGGCTGAACCACCAATGTCAGAGGCTTTAAGCTCAGAACAAGTGGTCCCGTCTGATGGTGCACGCTCGAGCATAAAAGAAGAAAAGAGCCTATTAAAGTGCTGAGCACCCCCATTCTGCGGAGAATGGAAAGCAGCACATTATTAGAATTGTGCATAGCATCAGCCAGCTGAATGTGTTGGCTGAACCACCAATGTCAGAGGCTTTAAGCTCAGAACAAGTGGTCCCGTCTGATGGTGCACGCTCGAGCATAAAAGAAGAAAAGAGCCTATTAAAGTGCTGAGCACCCCCATTCTGCGGAGAATGTAAACTAGCACTTCATTAGAACTGTGCATAGCATCAGCCAGCTGAATGTGTTGGCTGAACCACCAATGTCAGAGGCTTTAAGCTGAGAACAAGTGGTCCCGTCTGATGGTGCACGTTCAAACATAAAAGAAGAAAAGAGCCTATTAAAGTGCTGAGCACCCCCATTCTGCGGAGAATGGAAAGCAGCACATTATTAGAATTGTGCACAGCATCAGCCAGCTGAATGTGTTGGCTGAACCACCAATGTCAGAGGCTTTAAGCTGAGAACAAGTGGTCCCGTCTGATGGTGCACGCTCCATCATAAAAGAAGAAAAGAGCCTATTAAAGTGCTGAGCACCCCCATTCTGCGGAGAATGTAAACTAGCACTTCATTAGAACTGTGCATAGCATCAGCCAGCTGAATGTGTTGGCTGAACCACCAATGTCAGAGGCTTTAAGCTGAGAACAAGTGGTCCCGTCTGATGGTGCACGTTCAAACATAAAAGAAGAAAAGAGCCTATTAAAGTGCTGAGCACCCCCATTCTGCGGAGAATGGAAAGCAGCACATTATTAGAATTGTGCACAGCATCAGCCAGCTGAATGTGTTGGCTGAACCACCAATGTCAGAGGCTTTAAGCTGAGAACAAGTGGTCCCGTCTGATGGTGCACGCTCCATCATAAAAGAAGAAAAGAGCCTATTAAAGTGCTGAGCACCCCCATTCTGCGGAGAATGTAAACTAGCACTTCATTAGAACTGTGCATAGCATCAGCCAGCTGAATGTGTTGGCTGAACCACCAATGTCAGAGGCTTTAAGCTGAGAACAAGTGGTCCCGTCTGATGGTGCATGTTCAAACATAAAAGAAGAAAAGAGCCTATTAAAGTGCTGAGCACCCCCATTCTGCGGAGAATGGAAAGCAGCACATCATTAGAATTGTGCATAGCATCAGCCAGCTGAATGTCTTGGCTGAACCACCAATGTCAGAGGCTTTAAGCTGAGAACAAGTGGTCCCGTCTGATGGTGCACGCTCGAGCATAAAAGAAGAAAAGAGCCTATTAAAGTGCTGAGCACCCCCATTCTGCGGAGAATGTAAACTAGCACTTCATTAGAACTGTGCATAGCATCAGCCAGCTGAATGTCTTGGCTGAACCACCAATGTCAGAGGCTTTAAGCTGAGAACAAGTGGTCCCGTCTGATGGTGCACGTTCAAACATAAAAGAAGAAAAGAGCCTATTAAAGTGCTGAGCACCCCCATTCTGCGGAGAATGGAAAGCAGCACATCATTAGAACTGTGCATAGCATCAGCCAGCTGAATGTGTTGGCTGAACCACCAATGTCAGAGGCTTTAAGCTGAGAACAAGTGGTCCCGTCTGATGGTGCACGTTCAAACATAAAAGAAGAAAAGAGCCTATTAAAGTGCTGAGCACCCCCATTCTGCGGAGAATGTAAACTAGCACTTCATTAGAACTGTGCATAGCATCAGCCAGCTGAATGTGTTGGCTGAACCACCAATGTCAGAGGCTTTAAGCTGAGAACAAGTGGTCCCGTCTGATGGTGCACGTTCAAACATAAAAGAAGAAAAGAGCCTATTAAAGTGCTGAGCACCCCCATTCTGCGGAGAATGGAAAGCAGCACATCATTAGAACTGTGCATAGCATCAGCCAGCTGAATGTGTTGGCTGAACCACCAATGTCAGAGGCTTTAAGCTGAGAACAAGTGGTCCCGTCTGATGGTGCACGTTCAAACATAAAAGAAGAAAAGAGCCTATTAAAGTGCTGAGCACCCCCATTCTGCGGAGAATGGAAAGCAGCACATCATTAGAATTGTGCATAGCATCAGCCAGCTGAATGTGTTGGCTGAACCACCAATGTCAGAGGCTTTAAGCTGAGAACAAGTGGTCCCGTCTGATGGTGCACGTTCAAACATAAAAGAAGAAAAGAGCCTATTAAAGTGCTGAGCACCCCCATTCTGCGGAGAATGGAAAGCAGCACATCATTAGAATTGTGCATAGCATCAGCCAGCTGAATGTGTTGGCTGAACCACCAATGTCAGAGGCTTTAAGCTCAGAACAAGTGGTCCCGTCTGATGGTGCACGCTCGAGCATAAAAGAAGAAAAGAGCCTATTAAAGTGCTGAGCACCCCCATTCTGCGGAGAATGTAAACTAGCACTTCATTAGAACTGTGCATAGCATCAGCCAGCTGAATGTGTTGGCTGAACCACCAATGTCAGAGGCTTTAAGCTGAGAACAAGTGGTCCCGTCTGATGGTGCACGTTCAAACATAAAAGAAGAAAAGAGCCTATTAAAGTGCTGAGCACCCCCATTCTGCGGAGAATGGAAAGCAGCACATCATTAGAATTGTGCATAGCATCAGCCAGCTGAATGTGTTGGCTGAACCACCAATGTCAGAGGCTTTAAGTTCAGAACAAGTGGTCCCGTCTGATGGTGCACGCTCGAGCATAAAAGAAGAAAAGAGCCTATTAAAGTGCTGAGCACCCCCATTCTGCGGAGAATGGAAAGCAGCACATCATTAGAACTGTGCATAGCATCAGCCAGCTGAATGTGTTGGCTGAACCACCAATGTCAGAGGCTTTAAGCTGAGAACAAGTGGTCCCGTCTGATGGTGCACGTTCAAACATAAAAGAAGAAAAGAGCCTATTAAAGTGCTGAGCACCCCCATTCTGCGGAGAATGGAAAGCAGCACATCATTAGAATTGTGCATAGCATCAGCCAGCTGAATGTGTTGGCTGAACCACCAATGTCAGAGGCTTTAAGCTGAGAACAAGTGGTCCCGTCTGATGGTGCACGTTCAAACATAAAAGAAGAAAAGAGCCTATTAAAGTGCTGAGCACCCCCATTCTGCGGAGAATGGAAAGCAGCACATCATTAGAATTGTGCATAGCATCAGCCAGCTGAATGTGTTGGCTGAACCACCAATGTCAGAGGCTTTAAGCTGAGAACAAGTGGTCCCGTCTGATGGTGCACGTTCAAACATAAAAGAAGAAAAGAGCCTATTAAAGTGCTGAGCACCCCCATTCTGCGGAGAATGGAAAGCAGCACATCATTAGAACTGTGCATAGCATCAGCCAGCTGAATGTGTTGGCTGAACCACCAATGTCAGAGGCTTTAAGCTGAGAACAAGTGGTCCCGTCTGATGGTGCACGTTCAAACATAAAAGAAGAAAAGAGCCTATTAAAGTGCTGAGCACCCCCATTCTGCGGAGAATGGAAAGCAGCACATTATTAGAATTGTGCATAGCATCAGCCAGCTGAATGTGTTGGCTGAACCACCAATGTCAGAGGCTTTAAGCTCAGAACAAGTGGTCCCGTCTGATGGTGCACGCTCGAGCATAAAAGAAGAAAAGAGCCTATTAAAGTGCTGAGCACCCCCATTCTGCGGAGAATGTAAACTAGCACTTCATTAGAACTGTGCATAGCATCAGCCAGCTGAATGTGTTGGCTGAACCACCAATGTCAGAGGCTTTAAGCTGAGAACAAGTGGTCCCGTCTGATGGTGCACGTTCAAACATAAAAGAAGAAAAGAGCCTATTAAAGTGCTGAGCACCCCCATTCTGCGGAGAATGGAAAGCAGCATATTATTAGAATTGTGCACAGCATCAGCCAGCTGAATGTGTTGGCTGAACCACCAATGTCAGAGGCTTTAAGCTGAGAACAAGTGGTCCCGTCTGATGGTGCACGCTCCATCATAAAAGAAGAAAAGAGCCTATTAAAGTGCTGAGCACCCCCATTCTGCGGAGAATGTAAACTAGCACTTCATTAGAACTGTGCATAGCATCAGCCAGCTGAATGTGTTGGCTGAACCACCAATGTCAGAGGCTTTAAGCTGAGAACAAGTGGTCCCGTCTGATGGTGCACGTTCAAACATAAAAGAAGAAAAGAGCCTATTAAAGTGCTGAGCACCCCCATTCTGCGGAGAATGGAAAGCAGCACATCATTAGAATTGTGCATAGCATCAGCCAGCTGAATGTGTTGGCTGAACCACCAATGTCAGAGGCTTTAAGCTGAGAACAAGTGGTCCCGTCTGATGGTGCACGTTCAAACATAAAAGAAGAAAAGAGCCTATTAAAGTGCTGAGCACCCCCATTCTGCGGAGAATGGAAAGCAGCACATCATTAGAACTGTGCATAGCATCAGCCAGCTGAATGTGTTGGCTGAACCACCAATGTCAGAGGCTTTAAGCTCAGAACAAGTGGTCCCGTCTGATGGTGCACGCTCGAGCATAAAAGAAGAAAAGAGCCTATTAAAGTGCTGAGCACCCCCATTCTGCGGAGAATGTAAACTAGCACTTCATTAGAACTGTGCATAGCATCAGCCAGCTGAATGTGTTGGCTGAACCACCAATGTCAGAGGCTTTAAGCTGAGAACAAGTGGTCCCGTCTGATGGTGCACGTTCAAACATAAAAGAAGAAAAGAGCCTATTAAAGTGCTGAGCACCCCCATTCTGCGGCGAATGGAAAGCAGCACATCATTAGAATTGTGCATAGCATCAGCCAGCTGAATGTGTTGGCTGAACCACCAATGTCAGAGGCTTTAAGCTGAGAACAAGTGGTCCCGTCTGATGGTGCACGTTCAAACATAAAAGAAGAAAAGAGCCTATTAAAGTGCTGAGCACCCCCATTCTGCGGAGAATGTCAACTAGCACTTCATTAGAATTGTGCATAGCATCATCCAGCTGAATGTGTTGGCTGAACCACCAATGTCAGAGGCTTTAAGCTGAGAACAAGTGGTCCCGTCTGATGGTGCACGTTCAAACATAAAAGAAGAAAAGAGCCTATTAAAGTGCTGAGCACCCCCATTCTGCGGAGAATGGAAAGCAGCACATTATTAGAATTGTGCATAGCATCAAGCCAGCTGAATGTGTTGGCTGAACCACCAATGTCAGAGGCTTTAAGCTCAGAACAAGTGGTCCCGTCTGATGGTGCACGCTCGAGCATAAAAGAAGAAAAGAGCCTATTAAAGTGCTGAGCACCCCCATTCTGCGGAGAATGTAAACTAGCACTTCATTAGAACTGTGCATAGCATCAGCCAGCTGAATGTCTTGGCTGAACCACCAATGTCAGAGGCTTTAAGCTGAGAACAAGTGGTCCCGTCTGATGGTGCACTCTCGAGCATAAAAGAAGAAAAGAGCCTATTAAAGTGCTGAGCACCCCCATTCTGCGGAGAATGTAACTAGCACTTCATTAGAACTGTGCATAGCATCAGCCAGCTGAATGTGTTGGCTGAACCACCAATGTCAGAGGCTTTAAGCTGAGAACAAGTGGTCCCGTCTGATGGTGCATGTTCAAACATAAAAGAAGAAAAGAGCCTATTAAAGTGCTGAGCACCCCCATTCTGCGGAGAATGGAAAGCAGCACATCATTAGAATTGTGCATAGCATCAGCCAGCTGAATGTCTTGGCTGAACCACCGATGTCAGAGGCTTTAAGCTGAGAACAAGTGGTCCCGTCTGATGGTGCACGCTCGAGCATAAAAGAAGAAAAGAGCCTATTAAAGTGCTGAGCACCCCCATTCTGCGGAGAATGTAAACTAGCACTTCATTAGAACTGTGCATAGCATCAGCCAGCTGAATGTCTTGGCTGAACCACCAATGTCAGAGGCTTTAAGCTGAGAACAAGTGGTCCCGTCTGATGGTGCACGTTCAAACATAAAAGAAGAAAAGAGCCTATTAAAGTGCTGAGCACCCCCATTCTGCGGAGAATGGAAAGCAGCACATCATTAGAATTGTGCATAGCATCAGCCAGCTGAATGTGTTGGCTGAACCACCAATGTCAGAGGCTTTAAGCTGAGAACAAGTGGTCCCGTCTGATGGTGCACGTTCAAACATAAAAGAAGAAAAGAGCCTATTAAAGTACTGAGCACCCCCATTCTGCGGAGAATGGAAAGCAGCACATCATTAGAATTGTGCATAGCATCAGCCAGCTGAATGTGTTGGCTGAACCACCAATGTCAGAGGCTTTAAGCTGAGAACAAGTGGTCCCGTCTGATGGTGCACGTTCAAACATAAAAGAAGAAAAGAGCCTATTAAAGTGCTGAGCACCCCCATTCTGCGGAGAATGTAAACTAGCACTTCATTAGAACTGTGCATAGCATCAGCCAGCTGAATGTGTTGGCTGAACCACCAATGTCAGAGGCTTTAAGCTCAGAACAAGTGGTCCCGTCTGATGGTGCACGCTCGAGCATAAAAGAAGAAAAGAGCCTATTAAAGTGCTGAGCACCTCCATTCTGCGGAGAATGGAAAGCAGCACATCATTAGAACTGTGCATAGCATCAGCCAGCTGAATGTGTTGGCTGAACCACCAATGTCAGAGGCTTTAAGCTGAGAACAAGTGGTCCCGTCTGATGGTGCACGTTCAAACATAAAAGAAGAAAAGAGCCTATTAAAGTGCTGAGCACCCCCATTCTGCGGAGAATGGAAAGCAGCACATCATTAGAATTGTGCATAGCATCAGCCAGCTGAATGTGTTGGCTGAACCACCAATGTCAGAGGCTTTAAGCTGAGAACAAGTGGTCCCGTCTGATGGTGCACGTTCAAACATAAAAGAAGAAAAGAGCCTATTAAAGTGCTGAGCACCCCCATTCTGCGGAGAATGGAAAGCAGCACATCATTAGAACTGTGCATAGCATCAGCCAGCTGAATGTGTTGGCTGAACCACCAATGTCAGAGGCTTTAAGCTGAGAACAAGTGGTCCCGTCTGATGGTGCATGTTCAAACATAAAAGAAGAAAAGAGCCTATTAAAGTGCTGAGCACCCCCATTCTGCGGAGAATGGAAAGCAGCACATCATTAGAATTGTGCATAGCATCAGCCAGCTGAATGTGTTGGCTGAACCACCAATGTCAGAGGCTTTAAGCTGAGAACAAGTGGTCCCGTCTGATGGTGCACGTTCAAACATAAAAGAAGAAAAGAGCCTATTAAAGTGCTGAGCACCCCCATTCTGCGGAGAATGGAAAGCAGCACATCATTAGAATTGTGCATAGCATCAGCCAGCTGAATGTGTTGGCTGAACCACCAATGTCAGAGGCTTTAAGCTCAGAACAAGTGGTCCCGTCTGATGGTGCACGCTCGAGCATAAAAGAAGAAAAGAGCCTATTAAAGTGCTGAGCACCCCCATTCTGCGGAGAATGTAAACTAGCACTTCATTAGAACTGTGCATAGCATCAGCCAGCTGAATGTGTTGGCTGAACCACCAATGTCAGAGGCTTTAAGTTCAGAACAAGTGGTCCCGTCTGATGGTGCACGCTCGAGCATAAAAGAAGAAAAGAGCCTATTAAAGTGCTGAGCACCCCCATTCTGCGGAGAATGGAAAGCAGCACATCATTAGAACTGTGCATAGCATCAGCCAGCTGAATGTGTTGGCTGAACCACCAATGTCAGAGGCTTTAAGCTGAGAACAAGTGGTCCCGTCTGATGGTGCACGTTCAAACATAAAAGAAGAAAAGAGCCTATTAAAGTGCTGAGCACCCCCATTCTGCGGAGAATGGAAAGCAGCACATCATTAGAATTGTGCATAGCATCAGCCAGCTGAATGTGTTGGCTGAACCACCAATGTCAGAGGCTTTAAGCTGAGAACAAGTGGTCCCGTCTGATGGTGCACGTTCAAACATAAAAGAAGAAAAGAGCCTATTAAAGTGCTGAGCACCCCCATTCTGCGGAGAATGGAAAGCAGCACATCATTAGAACTGTGCATAGCATCAGCCAGCTGAATGTGTTGGCTGAACCACCAATGTCAGAGGCTTTAAGCTGAGAACAAGTGGTCCCGTCTGATGGTGCACGTTCAATCATAAAAGAAGAAAAGAGCCTATTAAAGTGCTGAGCACCCCCCATTCTGCGGAGAATGGAAAGCAGCACATTATTAGAATTGTGCATAGCATCAGCCAGCTGAATGTGTTGGCTGAACCACCAATGTCAGAGGCTTTAAGCTCAGAACAAGTGGTCCCGTCTGATGGTGCACGCTCGAGCATAAAAGAAGAAAAGAGCCTATTAAAGTGCTGAGCACCCCCATTCTGCGGAGAATGTAAACTAGCACTTCATTAGAACTGTGCATAGCATCAGCCAGCTGAATGTGTTGGCTGAACCACCAATGTCAGAGGCTTTAAGCTGAGAACAAGTGGTCCCGTCTGATGGTGCACGTTCAAACATAAAAGAAGAAAAGAGCCTATTAAAGTGCTGAGCACCCCCATTCTGCGGAGAATGGAAAGCAGCACATTATTAGAATTGTGCATAGCATCAGCCAGCTGAATGTGTTGGCTGAACCACCAATGTCAGAGGCTTTAAGCTGAGAACAAGTGGTCCCGTCTGATGGTGCACGCTCCATCATAAAAGAAGAAAAGAGCCTATTAAAGTGCTGAGCACCCCCATTCTGCGGAGAATGTAAACTAGCACTTCATTAGAACTGTGCATAGCATCAGCCAGCTGAATGTCTTGGCTGAACCACCAATGTCAGAGGCTTTAAGCTGAGAACAAGTGGTCCCGTCTGATGGTGCACGTTCAAACATAAAAGAAGAAAAGAGCCTATTAAAGTGCTGAGCACCCCCATTCTGCGGAGAATGGAAAGCAGCACATCATTAGAACTGTGCATAGCATCAGCCAGCTGAATGTGTTGGCTGAACCACCAATGTCAGAGGCTTTAAGCTGAGAACAAGTGGTCCCGTCTGATGGTGCACGTTCAAACAAAAAAGAAGAAAAGAGCCTATTAAAGTGCTGAGCACCCCCATTCTGCGGAGAATGTAAACTAGCACTTCATTAGAACTGTGCATAGCATCAGCCAGCTGAATGTCTTGGCTGAACCACCAATGTCAGAGGCTTTAAGCTGAGAACAAGTGGTCCCGTCTGATGGTGCACGTTCAAACATAAAAGAAGAAAAGAGCCTATTAAAGTGCTGAGCACCCCCATTCTGCGGAGAATGGAAAGCAGCACATCATTAGAACTGTGCATAGCATCAGCCAGCTGAATGTGTTGGCTGAACCACCAATGTCAGAGGCTTTAAGCTGAGAACAAGTGGTCCCGTCTGATGGTGCACGTTCAAACATAAAAGAAGAAAAGAGCCTATTAAAGTGCTGAGCACCCCCATTCTGCGGAGAATGGAAAGCAGCACATCATTAGAATTGTGCATAGCATCAGCCAGCTGAATGTGTTGGCTGAACCACCAATGTCAGAGGCTTTAAGCTGAGAACAAGTGGTCCCGTCTGATGGTGCACGTTCAAACATAAAAGAAGAAAAGAGCCTATTAAAGTGCTGAGCACCCCCATTCTGCGGAGAATGGAAAGCAGCACATCATTAGAATTGTGCATAGCATCAGCCAGCTGAATGTGTTGGCTGAACCACCAATGTCAGAGGCTTTAAGCTCAGAACAAGTGGTCCCGTCTGATGGTGCACGCTCGAGCATAAAAGAAGAAAAGAGCCTATTAAAGTGCTGAGCACCCCCATTCTGCGGAGAATGTAAACTAGCACTTCATTAGAACTGTGCATAGCATCAGCCAGCTGAATGTGTTGGCTGAACCACCAATGTCAGAGGCTTTAAGCTGAGAACAAGTGGTCCCGTCTGATGGTGCACGTTCAAACATAAAAGAAGAAAAGAGCCTATTAAAGTGCTGAGCACCCCCATTCTGCGGAGAATGGAAAGCAGCACATCATTAGAATTGTGCATAGCATCAGCCAGCTGAATGTGTTGGCTGAACCACCAATGTCAGAGGCTTTAAGTTCAGAACAAGTGGTCCCGTCTGATGGTGCACGCTCGAGCATAAAAGAAGAAAAGAGCCTATTAAAGTGCTGAGCACCCCCATTCTGCGGAGAATGGAAAGCAGCACATCATTAGAACTGTGCATAGCATCAGCCAGCTGAATGTGTTGGCTGAACCACCAATGTCAGAGGCTTTAAGCTGAGAACAAGTGGTCCCGTCTGATGGTGCACGTTCAAACATAAAAGAAGAAAAGAGCCTATTAAAGTGCTGAGCACCCCCATTCTGCGGAGAATGGAAAGCAGCACATCATTAGAATTGTGCATAGCATCAGCCAGCTGAATGTGTTGGCTGAACCACCAATGTCAGAGGCTTTAAGCTGAGAACAAGTGGTCCCGTCTGATGGTGCACGTTCAAACATAAAAGAAGAAAAGAGCCTATTAAAGTGCTGAGCACCCCCATTCTGCGGAGAATGGAAAGCAGCACATCATTAGAATTGTGCATAGCATCAGCCAGCTGAATGTGTTGGCTGAACCACCAATGTCAGAGGCTTTAAGCTGAGAACAAGTGGTCCCGTCTGATGGTGCACGTTCAAACATAAAAGAAGAAAAGAGCCTATTAAAGTGCTGAGCACCCCCATTCTGCGGAGAATGGAAAGCAGCACATCATTAGAACTGTGCATAGCATCAGCCAGCTGAATGTGTTGGCTGAACCACCAATGTCAGAGGCTTTAAGCTGAGAACAAGTGGTCCCGTCTGATGGTGCACGTTCAAACATAAAAGAAGAAAAGAGCCTATTAAAGTGCTGAGCACCCCCATTCTGCGGAGAATGGAAAGCAGCACATTATTAGAATTGTGCATAGCATCAGCCAGCTGAATGTGTTGGCTGAACCACCAATGTCAGAGGCTTTAAGCTCAGAACAAGTGGTCCCGTCTGATGGTGCACGCTCGAGCATAAAAGAAGAAAAGAGCCTATTAAAGTGCTGAGCACCCCCATTCTGCGGAGAATGTAAACTAGCACTTCATTAGAACTGTGCATAGCATCAGCCAGCTGAATGTGTTGGCTGAACCACCAATGTCAGAGGCTTTAAGCTGAGAACAAGTGGTCCCGTCTGATGGTGCACGTTCAAACATAAAAGAAGAAAAGAGCCTATTAAAGTGCTGAGCACCCCCATTCTGCGGAGAATGGAAAGCAGCATATTATTAGAATTGTGCACAGCATCAGCCAGCTGAATGTGTTGGCTGAACCACCAATGTCAGAGGCTTTAAGCTGAGAACAAGTGGTCCCGTCTGATGGTGCACGCTCCATCATAAAAGAAGAAAAGAGCCTATTAAAGTGCTGAGCACCCCCATTCTGCGGAGAATGTAAACTAGCACTTCATTAGAACTGTGCATAGCATCAGCCAGCTGAATGTGTTGGCTGAACCACCAATGTCAGAGGCTTTAAGCTGAGAACAAGTGGTCCCGTCTGATGGTGCACGTTCAAACATAAAAGAAGAAAAGAGCCTATTAAAGTGCTGAGCACCCCCATTCTGCGGAGAATGGAAAGCAGCACATCATTAGAATTGTGCATAGCATCAGCCAGCTGAATGTGTTGGCTGAACCACCAATGTCAGAGGCTTTAAGCTGAGAACAAGTGGTCCCGTCTGATGGTGCACGTTCAAACATAAAAGAAGAAAAGAGCCTATTAAAGTGCTGAGCACCCCCATTCTGCGGAGAATGGAAAGCAGCACATCATTAGAACTGTGCATAGCATCAGCCAGCTGAATGTGTTGGCTGAACCACCAATGTCAGAGGCTTTAAGCTCAGAACAAGTGGTCCCGTCTGATGGTGCACGCTCGAGCATAAAAGAAGAAAAGAGCCTATTAAAGTGCTGAGCACCCCCATTCTGCGGAGAATGTAAACTAGCACTTCATTAGAACTGTGCATAGCATCAGCCAGCTGAATGTGTTGGCTGAACCACCAATGTCAGAGGCTTTAAGCTGAGAACAAGTGGTCCCGTCTGATGGTGCACGTTCAAACATAAAAGAAGAAAAGAGCCTATTAAAGTGCTGAGCACCCCCATTCTGCGGCGAATGGAAAGCAGCACATCATTAGAATTGTGCATAGCATCAGCCAGCTGAATGTGTTGGCTGAACCACCAATGTCAGAGGCTTTAAGCTGAGAACAAGTGGTCCCGTCTGATGGTGCACGTTCAAACATAAAAGAAGAAAAGAGCCTATTAAAGTGCTGAGCACCCCCATTCTGCGGAGAATGTCAACTAGCACTTCATTAGAATTGTGCATAGCATCATCCAGCTGAATGTGTTGGCTGAACCACCAATGTCAGAGGCTTTAAGCTGAGAACAAGTGGTCCCGTCTGATGGTGCACGTTCAAACATAAAAGAAGAAAAGAGCCTATTAAAGTGCTGAGCACCCCCATTCTGCGGAGAATGGAAAGCAGCACATTATTAGAATTGTGCATAGCATCAGCCAGCTGAATGTGTTGGCTGAACCACCAATGTCAGAGGCTTTAAGCTCAGAACAAGTGGTCCCGTCTGATGGTGCACGCTCGAGCATAAAAGAAGAAAAGAGCCTATTAAAGTGCTGAGCACCCCCATTCTGCGGAGAATGTAAACTAGCACTTCATTAGAACTGTGCATAGCATCAGCCAGCTGAATGTCTTGGCTGAACCACCAATGTCAGAGGCTTTAAGCTGAGAACAAGTGGTCCCGTCTGATGGTGCACTCTCGAGCATAAAAGAAGAAAAGAGCCTATTAAAGTGCTGAGCACCCCCATTCTGCGGAGAATGTAAACTAGCACTTCATTAGAACTGTGCATAGCATCAGCCAGCTGAATGTGTTGGCTGAACCACCAATGTCAGAGGCTTTAAGCTGAGAACAAGTGGTCCCGTCTGATGGTGCATGTTCAAACATAAAAGAAGAAAAGAGCCTATTAAAGTGCTGAGCACCCCCATTCTGCGGAGAATGGAAAGCAGCACATCATTAGAATTGTGCATAGCATCAGCCAGCTGAATGTCTTGGCTGAACCACCGATGTCAGAGGCTTTAAGCTGAGAACAAGTGGTCCCGTCTGATGGTGCACGCTCGAGCATAAAAGAAGAAAAGAGCCTATTAAAGTGCTGAGCACCCCCATTCTGCGGAGAATGTAAACTAGCACTTCATTAGAACTGTGCATAGCATCAGCCAGCTGAATGTCTTGGCTGAACCACCAATGTCAGAGGCTTTAAGCTGAGAACAAGTGGTCCCGTCTGATGGTGCACGTTCAAACATAAAAGAAGAAAAGAGCCTATTAAAGTGCTGAGCACCCCCATTCTGCGGAGAATGGAAAGCAGCACATCATTAGAATTGTGCATAGCATCAGCCAGCTGAATGTGTTGGCTGAACCACCAATGTCAGAGGCTTTAAGCTGAGAACAAGTGGTCCCGTCTGATGGTGCACGTTCAAACATAAAAGAAGAAAAGAGCCTATTAAAGTACTGAGCACCCCCATTCTGCGGAGAATGGAAAGCAGCACATCATTAGAATTGTGCATAGCATCAGCCAGCTGAATGTGTTGGCTGAACCACCAATGTCAGAGGCTTTAAGCTGAGAACAAGTGGTCCCGTCTGATGGTGCACGTTCAAACATAAAAGAAGAAAAGAGCCTATTAAAGTGCTGAGCACCCCCATTCTGCGGAGAATGTAAACTAGCACTTCATTAGAACTGTGCATAGCATCAGCCAGCTGAATGTGTTGGCTGAACCACCAATGTCAGAGGCTTTAAGCTCAGAACAAGTGGTCCCGTCTGATGGTGCACGCTCGAGCATAAAAGAAGAAAAGAGCCTATTAAAGTGCTGAGCACCTCCATTCTGCGGAGAATGGAAAGCAGCACATCATTAGAACTGTGCATAGCATCAGCCAGCTGAATGTGTTGGCTGAACCACCAATGTCAGAGGCTTTAAGCTGAGAACAAGTGGTCCCGTCTGATGGTGCACGTTCAAACATAAAAGAAGAAAAGAGCCTATTAAAGTGCTGAGCACCCCCATTCTGCGGAGAATGGAAAGCAGCACATCATTAGAATTGTGCATAGCATCAGCCAGCTGAATGTGTTGGCTGAACCACCAATGTCAGAGGCTTTAAGCTGAGAACAAGTGGTCCCGTCTGATGGTGCACGTTCAAACATAAAAGAAGAAAAGAGCCTATTAAAGTGCTGAGCACCCCCATTCTGCGGAGAATGGAAAGCAGCACATCATTAGAACTGTGCATAGCATCAGCCAGCTGAATGTGTTGGCTGAACCACCAATGTCAGAGGCTTTAAGCTGAGAACAAGTGGTCCCGTCTGATGGTGCACGTTCAAACATAAAAGAAGAAAAGAGCCTATTAAAGTGCTGAGCACCCCCATTCTGCGGAGAATGGAAAGCAGCACATCATTAGAATTGTGCATAGCATCAGCCAGCTGAATGTGTTGGCTGAACCACCAATGTCAGAGGCTTTAAGCTGAGAACAAGTGGTCCCGTCTGATGGTGCACGTTCAAACATAAAAGAAGAAAAGAGCCTATTAAAGTGCTGAGCACCCCCATTCTGCGGAGAATGGAAAGCAGCACATCATTAGAATTGTGCATAGCATCAGCCAGCTGAATGTGTTGGCTGAACCACCAATGTCAGAGGCTTTAAGCTCAGAACAAGTGGTCCCGTCTGATGGTGCACGCTCGAGCATAAAAGAAGAAAAGAGCCTATTAAAGTGCTGAGCACCCCCATTCTGCGGAGAATGTAAACTAGCACTTCATTAGAACTGTGCATAGCATCAGCCAGCTGAATGTGTTGGCTGAACCACCAATGTCAGAGGCTTTAAGTTCAGAACAAGTGGTCCCGTCTGATGGTGCACGCTCGAGCATAAAAGAAGAAAAGAGCCT
Source organism: Aquarana catesbeiana (assembly GCF_042186555.1). Classification (NCBI taxonomy): domain Eukaryota; kingdom Metazoa; phylum Chordata; class Amphibia; order Anura; family Ranidae; genus Aquarana; species Aquarana catesbeiana. Next base: position 265,570,138 of record NC_133331.1, read on the forward strand.
ATTAAAGTGCTGAGCACCCCCATTCTGCGGAGAATGGAAAGCAGCACATCATTAGAACTGTGCATAGCATCAGCCAGCTGAATGTGTTGGCTGAACCACCAATGTCAGAGGCTTTAAGCTGAGAACAAGTGGTCCCGTCTGATGGTGCACGTTCAAACATAAAAGAAGAAAAGAGCCTATTAAAGTGCTGAGCACCCCCATTCTGCGGAGAATGGAAAGCAGCACATCATTAGAATTGTGCATAGCATCAGCCAGCTGAATGTGTTGGCTGAACCACCAATGTCAGAGGCTTTAAGCTGAGAACAAGTGGTCCCGTCTGATGGTGCACGTTCAAACATAAAAGAAGAAAAGAGCCTATTAAAGTGCTGAGCACCCCCATTCTGCGGAGAATGGAAAGCAGCACATCATTAGAACTGTGCATAGCATCAGCCAGCTGAATGTGTTGGCTGAACCACCAATGTCAGAGGCTTTAAGCTGAGAACAAGTGGTCCCGTCTGATGGTGCACGTTCAATCATAAAAGAAGAAAAGAGCCTATTAAAGTGCTGAGCACCCCCCATTCTGCGGAGAATGGAAAGCAGCACATTATTAGAATTGTGCATAGCATCAGCCAGCTGAATGTGTTGGCTGAACCACCAATGTCAGAGGCTTTAAGCTCAGAACAAGTGGTCCCGTCTGATGGTGCACGCTCGAGCATAAAAGAAGAAAAGAGCCTATTAAAGTGCTGAGCACCCCCATTCTGCGGAGAATGTAAACTAGCACTTCATTAGAACTGTGCATAGCATCAGCCAGCTGAATGTGTTGGCTGAACCACCAATGTCAGAGGCTTTAAGCTGAGAACAAGTGGTCCCGTCTGATGGTGCACGTTCAAACATAAAAGAAGAAAAGAGCCTATTAAAGTGCTGAGCACCCCCATTCTGCGGAGAATGGAAAGCAGCACATTATTAGAATTGTGCACAGCATCAGCCAGCTGAATGTGTTGGCTGAACCACCAATGTCAGAGGCTTTAAGCTGAGAACAAGTGGTCCCGTCTGATGGTGCACGCTCCATCATAAAAGAAGAAAAGAGCCTATTAAAGTGCTGAGCACCCCCATTCTGCGGAGAATGTAAACTAGCACTTCATTAGAACTGTGCATAGCATCAGCCAGCTGAATGTCTTGGCTGAACCACCAATGTCAGAGGCTTTAAGCTGAGAACAAGTGGTCCCGTCTGATGGTGCACGTTCAAACATAAAAGAAGAAAAGAGCCTATTAAAGTGCTGAGCACCCCCATTCTGCGGAGAATGGAAAGCAGCACATCATTAGAACTGTGCATAGCATCAGCCAGCTGAATGTGTTGGCTGAACCACCAATGTCAGAGGCTTTAAGCTGAGAACAAGTGGTCCCGTCTGATGGTGCACGTTCAAACAAAAAAGAAGAAAAGAGCCTATTAAAGTGCTGAGCACCCCCATTCTGCGGAGAATGTAAACTAGCACTTCATTAGAACTGTGCATAGCATCAGCCAGCTGAATGTCTTGGCTGAACCACCAATGTCAGAGGCTTTAAGCTGAGAACAAGTGGTCCCGTCTGATGGTGCACGTTCAAACATAAAAGAAGAAAAGAGCCTATTAAAGTGCTGAGCACCCCCATTCTGCGGAGAATGGAAAGCAGCACATCATTAGAACTGTGCATAGCATCAGCCAGCTGAATGTGTTGGCTGAACCACCAATGTCAGAGGCTTTAAGCTGAGAACAAGTGGTCCCGTCTGATGGTGCACGTTCAAACATAAAAGAAGAAAAGAGCCTATTAAAGTGCTGAGCACCCCCATTCTGCGGAGAATGGAAAGCAGCACATCATTAGAATTGTGCATAGCATCAGCCAGCTGAATGTGTTGGCTGAACCACCAATGTCAGAGGCTTTAAGCTGAGAACAAGTGGTCCCGTCTGATGGTGCACGTTCAAACATAAAAGAAGAAAAGAGCCTATTAAAGTGCTGAGCACCCCCATTCTGCGGAGAATGGAAAGCAGCACATCATTAGAATTGTGCATAGCATCAGCCAGCTGAATGTGTTGGCTGAACCACCAATGTCAGAGGCTTTAAGCTCAGAACAAGTGGTCCCGTCTGATGGTGCACGCTCGAGCATAAAAGAAGAAAAGAGCCTATTAAAGTGCTGAGCACCCCCATTCTGCGGAGAATGTAAACTAGCACTTCATTAGAACTGTGCATAGCATCAGCCAGCTGAATGTGTTGGCTGAACCACCAATGTCAGAGGCTTTAAGCTGAGAACAAGTGGTCCCGTCTGATGGTGCACGTTCAAACATAAAAGAAGAAAAGAGCCTATTAAAGTGCTGAGCACCCCCATTCTGCGGAGAATGGAAAGCAGCACATCATTAGAATTGTGCATAGCATCAGCCAGCTGAATGTGTTGGCTGAACCACCAATGTCAGAGGCTTTAAGTTCAGAACAAGTGGTCCCGTCTGATGGTGCACGCTCGAGCATAAAAGAAGAAAAGAGCCTATTAAAGTGCTGAGCACCCCCATTCTGCGGAGAATGGAAAGCAGCACATCATTAGAACTGTGCATAGCATCAGCCAGCTGAATGTGTTGGCTGAACCACCAATGTCAGAGGCTTTAAGCTGAGAACAAGTGGTCCCGTCTGATGGTGCACGTTCAAACATAAAAGAAGAAAAGAGCCTATTAAAGTGCTGAGCACCCCCATTCTGCGGAGAATGGAAAGCAGCACATCATTAGAATTGTGCATAGCATCAGCCAGCTGAATGTGTTGGCTGAACCACCAATGTCAGAGGCTTTAAGCTGAGAACAAGTGGTCCCGTCTGATGGTGCACGTTCAAACATAAAAGAAGAAAAGAGCCTATTAAAGTGCTGAGCACCCCCATTCTGCGGAGAATGGAAAGCAGCACATCATTAGAATTGTGCATAGCATCAGCCAGCTGAATGTGTTGGCTGAACCACCAATGTCAGAGGCTTTAAGCTGAGAACAAGTGGTCCCGTCTGATGGTGCACGTTCAAACATAAAAGAAGAAAAGAGCCTATTAAAGTGCTGAGCACCCCCATTCTGCGGAGAATGGAAAGCAGCACATCATTAGAACTGTGCATAGCATCAGCCAGCTGAATGTGTTGGCTGAACCACCAATGTCAGAGGCTTTAAGCTGAGAACAAGTGGTCCCGTCTGATGGTGCACGTTCAAACATAAAAGAAGAAAAGAGCCTATTAAAGTGCTGAGCACCCCCATTCTGCGGAGAATGGAAAGCAGCACATTATTAGAATTGTGCATAGCATCAGCCAGCTGAATGTGTTGGCTGAACCACCAATGTCAGAGGCTTTAAGCTCAGAACAAGTGGTCCCGTCTGATGGTGCACGCTCGAGCATAAAAGAAGAAAAGAGCCTATTAAAGTGCTGAGCACCCCCATTCTGCGGAGAATGTAAACTAGCACTTCATTAGAACTGTGCATAGCATCAGCCAGCTGAATGTGTTGGCTGAACCACCAATGTCAGAGGCTTTAAGCTGAGAACAAGTGGTCCCGTCTGATGGTGCACGTTCAAACATAAAAGAAGAAAAGAGCCTATTAAAGTGCTGAGCACCCCCATTCTGCGGAGAATGGAAAGCAGCATATTATTAGAATTGTGCACAGCATCAGCCAGCTGAATGTGTTGGCTGAACCACCAATGTCAGAGGCTTTAAGCTGAGAACAAGTGGTCCCGTCTGATGGTGCACGCTCCATCATAAAAGAAGAAAAGAGCCTATTAAAGTGCTGAGCACCCCCATTCTGCGGAGAATGTAAACTAGCACTTCATTAGAACTGTGCATAGCATCAGCCAGCTGAATGTGTTGGCTGAACCACCAATGTCAGAGGCTTTAAGCTGAGAACAAGTGGTCCCGTCTGATGGTGCACGTTCAAACATAAAAGAAGAAAAGAGCCTATTAAAGTGCTGAGCACCCCCATTCTGCGGAGAATGGAAAGCAGCACATCATTAGAATTGTGCATAGCATCAGCCAGCTGAATGTGTTGGCTGAACCACCAATGTCAGAGGCTTTAAGCTGAGAACAAGTGGTCCCGTCTGATGGTGCACGTTCAAACATAAAAGAAGAAAAGAGCCTATTAAAGTGCTGAGCACCCCCATTCTGCGGAGAATGGAAAGCAGCACATCATTAGAACTGTGCATAGCATCAGCCAGCTGAATGTGTTGGCTGAACCACCAATGTCAGAGGCTTTAAGCTCAGAACAAGTGGTCCCGTCTGATGGTGCACGCTCGAGCATAAAAGAAGAAAAGAGCCTATTAAAGTGCTGAGCACCCCCATTCTGCGGAGAATGTAAACTAGCACTTCATTAGAACTGTGCATAGCATCAGCCAGCTGAATGTGTTGGCTGAACCACCAATGTCAGAGGCTTTAAGCTGAGAACAAGTGGTCCCGTCTGATGGTGCACGTTCAAACATAAAAGAAGAAAAGAGCCTATTAAAGTGCTGAGCACCCCCATTCTGCGGCGAATGGAAAGCAGCACATCATTAGAATTGTGCATAGCATCAGCCAGCTGAATGTGTTGGCTGAACCACCAATGTCAGAGGCTTTAAGCTGAGAACAAGTGGTCCCGTCTGATGGTGCACGTTCAAACATAAAAGAAGAAAAGAGCCTATTAAAGTGCTGAGCACCCCCATTCTGCGGAGAATGTCAACTAGCACTTCATTAGAATTGTGCATAGCATCATCCAGCTGAATGTGTTGGCTGAACCACCAATGTCAGAGGCTTTAAGCTGAGAACAAGTGGTCCCGTCTGATGGTGCACGTTCAAACATAAAAGAAGAAAAGAGCCTATTAAAGTGCTGAGCACCCCCATTCTGCGGAGAATGGAAAGCAGCACATTATTAGAATTGTGCATAGCATCAGCCAGCTGAATGTGTTGGCTGAACCACCAATGTCAGAGGCTTTAAGCTCAGAACAAGTGGTCCCGTCTGATGGTGCACGCTCGAGCATAAAAGAAGAAAAGAGCCTATTAAAGTGCTGAGCACCCCCATTCTGCGGAGAATGTAAACTAGCACTTCATTAGAACTGTGCATAGCATCAGCCAGCTGAATGTCTTGGCTGAACCACCAATGTCAGAGGCTTTAAGCTGAGAACAAGTGGTCCCGTCTGATGGTGCACTCTCGAGCATAAAAGAAGAAAAGAGCCTATTAAAGTGCTGAGCACCCCCATTCTGCGGAGAATGTAAACTAGCACTTCATTAGAACTGTGCATAGCATCAGCCAGCTGAATGTGTTGGCTGAACCACCAATGTCAGAGGCTTTAAGCTGAGAACAAGTGGTCCCGTCTGATGGTGCATGTTCAAACATAAAAGAAGAAAAGAGCCTATTAAAGTGCTGAGCACCCCCATTCTGCGGAGAATGGAAAGCAGCACATCATTAGAATTGTGCATAGCATCAGCCAGCTGAATGTCTTGGCTGAACCACCGATGTCAGAGGCTTTAAGCTGAGAACAAGTGGTCCCGTCTGATGGTGCACGCTCGAGCATAAAAGAAGAAAAGAGCCTATTAAAGTGCTGAGCACCCCCATTCTGCGGAGAATGTAAACTAGCACTTCATTAGAACTGTGCATAGCATCAGCCAGCTGAATGTCTTGGCTGAACCACCAATGTCAGAGGCTTTAAGCTGAGAACAAGTGGTCCCGTCTGATGGTGCACGTTCAAACATAAAAGAAGAAAAGAGCCTATTAAAGTGCTGAGCACCCCCATTCTGCGGAGAATGGAAAGCAGCACATCATTAGAACTGTGCATAGCATCAGCCAGCTGAATGTGTTGGCTGAACCACCAATGTCAGAGGCTTTAAGCTGAGAACAAGTGGTCCCGTCTGATGGTGCACGTTCAAACATAAAAGAAGAAAAGAGCCTATTAAAGTGCTGAGCACCCCCATTCTGCGGAGAATGGAAAGCAGCACATCATTAGAACTGTGCATAGCATCAGCCAGCTGAATGTGTTGGCTGAACCACCAATGTCAGAGGCTTTAAGCTGAGAACAAGTGGTCCCGTCTGATGGTGCACGTTCAAACATAAAAGAAGAAAAGAGCCTATTAAAGTGCTGAGCACCCCCATTCTGCGGAGAATGGAAAGCAGCACATCATTAGAATTGTGCATAGCATCAGCCAGCTGAATGTGTTGGCTGAACCACCAATGTCAGAGGCTTTAAGCTGAGAACAAGTGGTCCCGTCTGATGGTGCACGTTCAAACATAAAAGAAGAAAAGAGCCTATTAAAGTGCTGAGCACCCCCATTCTGCGGAGAATGGAAAGCAGCACATCATTAGAATTGTGCATAGCATCAGCCAGCTGAATGTGTTGGCTGAACCACCAATGTCAGAGGCTTTAAGCTCAGAACAAGTGGTCCCGTCTGATGGTGCACGCTCGAGCATAAAAGAAGAAAAGAGCCTATTAAAGTGCTGAGCACCCCCATTCTGCGGAGAATGGAAAGCAGCACATCATTAGAACTGTGCATAGCATCAGCCAGCTGAATGTGTTGGCTGAACCACCAATGTCAGAGGCTTTAAGCTGAGAACAAGTGGTCCCGTCTGATGGTGCACGTTCAAACATAAAAGAAGAAAAGAGCCTATTAAAGTGCTGAGCACCCCCATTCTGCGGAGAATGGAAAGCAGCACATCATTAGAACTGTGCATAGCATCAGCCAGCTGAATGTGTTGGCTGAACCACCAATGTCAGAGGCTTTAAGCTGAGAACAAGTGGTCCCGTCTGATGGTGCACGTTCAAACATAAAAGAAGAAAAGAGCCTATTAAAGTGCTGAGCACCCCCATTCTGCGGAGAATGGAAAGCAGCACATTATTAGAATTGTGCATAGCATCAGCCAGCTGAATGTGTTGGCTGAACCACCAATGTCAGAGGCTTTAAGCTCAGAACAAGTGGTCCCGTCTGATGGTGCACGCTCGAGCATAAAAGAAGAAAAGAGCCTATTAAAGTGCTGAGCACCCCCATTCTGCGGAGAATGTAAACTAGCACTTCATTAGAACTGTGCATAGCATCAGCCAGCTGAATGTGTTGGCTGAACCACCAATGTCAGAGGCTTTAAGCTGAGAACAAGTGGTCCTGTCTGATGGTGCACGTTCAAACATAAAAGAAGAAAAGAGCCTATTAAAGTGCTGAGCACCCCCATTCTGCGGAGAATGGAAAGCAGCACATTATTAGAATTGTGCACAGCATCAGCCAGCTGAATGTGTTGGCTGAACCACCAATGTCAGAGGCTTTAAGCTGAGAACAAGTGGTCCCGTCTGATGGTGCACGCTCCATCATAAAAGAAGAAAAGAGCCTATTAAAGTGCTGAGCACCCCCATTCTGCGGAGAATGTAAACTAGCACTTCATTAGAACTGTGCATAGCATCAGCCAGCTGAATGTGTTGGCTGAACCACCAATGTCAGAGGCTTTAAGCTGAGAACAAGTGGTCCCGTCTGATGGTGCACGTTCAAACATAAAAGAAGAAAAGAGCCTATTAAAGTGCTGAGCACCCCCATTCTGCGGAGAATGGAAAGCAGCACATCATTAGAATTGTGCATAGCATCAGCCAGCTGAATGTGTTGGCTGAACCACCAATGTCAGAGGCTTTAAGCTGAGAACAAGTGGTCCCGTCTGATGGTGCACGTTCAAACATAAAAGAAGAAAAGAGCCTATTAAAGTGCTGAGCACCCCCATTCTGCGGAGAATGGAAAGCAGCACATCATTAGAATTGTGCATAGCATCAGCCAGCTGAATGTGTTGGCTGAACCACCAATGTCAGAGGCTTTAAGCTCAGAACAAGTGGTCCCGTCTGATGGTGCACGCTCGAGCATAAAAGAAGAAAAGAGCCTATTAAAGTGCTGAGCACCCCCATTCTGCGGAGAATGTAAACTAGCACTTCATTAGAACTGTGCATAGCATCAGCCAGCTGAATGTGTTGGCTGAACCACCAATGTCAGAGGCTTTAAGCTGAGAACAAGTGGTCCCGTCTGATGGTGCACGTTCAAACATAAAAGAAGAAAAGAGCCTATTAAAGTGCTGAGCACCCCCATTCTGCGGAGAATGGAAAGCAGCACATTATTAGAATTGTGCACAGCATCAGCCAGCTGAATGTGTTGGCTGAACCACCAATGTCAGAGGCTTTAAGCTGAGAACAAGTGGTCCCGTCTGATGGTGCACGCTCCATCATAAAAGAAGAAAAGAGCCTATTAAAGTGCTGAGCACCCCCATTCTGCGGAGAATGTAAACTAGCACTTCATTAGAACTGTGCATAGCATCAGCCAGCTGAATGTGTTGGCTGAACCACCAATGTCAGAGGCTTTAAGCTGAGAACAAGTGGTCCCGTCTGATGGTGCACGTTCAAACATAAAAGAAGAAAAGAGCCTATTAAAGTGCTGAGCACCCCCATTCTGCGGAGAATGGAAAGCAGCACATCATTAGAATTGTGCATAGCATCAGCCAGCTGAATGTGTTGGCTGAACCACCAATGTCAGAGGCTTTAAGCTGAGAACAAGTGGTCCCGTCTGATGGTGCACGTTCAAACATAAAAGAAGAAAAGAGCCTATTAAAGTGCTGAGCACCCCCATTCTGCGGAGAATGTCAACTAGCACTTCATTAGAATTGTGCATAGCATCATCCAGCTGAATGTGTTGGCTGAACCACCAATGTCAGAGGCTTTAAGCTGAGAACAAGTGGTCCCGTCTGATGGTGCACGTTCAAACATAAAAGAAGAAAAGAGCCTATTAAAGTGCTGAGCACCCCCATTCTGCGGAGAATGGAAAGCAGCACATTATTAGAATTGTGCATAGCATCAGCCAGCTGAATGTGTTGGCTGAACCACCAATGTCAGAGGCTTTAAGCTCAGAACAAGTGGTCCCGTCTGATGGTGCACGCTCGAGCATAAAAGAAGAAAAGAGCCTATTAAAGTGCTGAGCACCCCCATTCTGCGGAGAATGTAAACTAGCACTTCATTAGAACTGTGCATAGCATCAGCCAGCTGAATGTGTTGGCTGAACCACCAATGTCAGAGGCTTTAAGCTGAGAACAAGTGGTCCCGTCTGATGGTGCACGCTCCATCATAAAAGAAGAAAAGAGCCTATTAAAGTGCTGAGCACCCCCATTCTGCGGAGAATGTAAACTAGCACTTCATTAGAACTGTGCATAGCATCAGCCAGCTGAATGTGTTGGCTGAACCACCAATGTCAGAGGCTTTAAGCTGAGAACAAGTGGTCCCGTCTGATGGTGCACGTTCAAACATAAAAGAAGAAAAGAGCCTATTAAAGTGCTGAGCACCCCCATTCTGCGGAGAATGGAAAGCAGCACATCATTAGAATTGTGCATAGCATCAGCCAGCTGAATGTGTTGGCTGAACCACCAATGTCAGAGGCTTTAAGCTGAGAACAAGTGGTCCCGTCTGATGGTGCACGTTCAAACATAAAAGAAGAAAAGAGCCTATTAAAGTGCTGAGCACCCCCATTCTGCGGAGAATGTAAACTAGCACTTCATTAGAACTGTGCATAGCATCAGCCAGCTGAATGTCTTGGCTGAACCACCAATGTCAGAGGCTTTAAGCTGAGAACAAGTGGTCCCGTCTGATGGTGCACGTTCAAACATAAAAGAAGAAAAGAGCCTATTAAAGTGCTGAGCACCCCCATTCTGCGGAGAATGGAAAGCAGCACATCATTAGAACTGTGCATAGCATCAGCCAGCTGAATGTGTTGGCTGAACCACCAATGTCAGAGGCTTTAAGCTCAGAACAAGTGGTCCCGTCTGATGGTGCACGCTCGAGCATAAAAGAAGAAAAGAGCCTATTAAAGTGCTGAGCACCCCCATTCTGCGGAGAATGGAAAGCAGCACATCATTAGAACTGTGCATAGCATCAGCCAGCTGAATGTGTTGGCTGAACCACCAATGTCAGAGGCTTTAAGCTGAGAACAAGTGGTCCCGTCTGATGGTGCACGTTCAAACATAAAAGAAGAAAAGAGCCTATTAAAGTGCTGAGCACCCCCATTCTGCGGAGAATGGAAAGCAGCACATCATTAGAATTGTGCATAGCATCAGCCAGCTGAATGTGTTGGCTGAACCACCAATGTCAGAGGCTTTAAGCTCAGAACAAGTGGTCCCGTCTGATGGTGCACGCTCGAGCATAAAAGAAGAAAAGAGCCTATTAAAGTGCTGAGCACCCCCATTCTGCGGAGAATGTAAACTAGCACTTCATTAGAACTGTGCATAGCATCAGCCAGCTGAATGTGTTGGCTGAACCACCAATGTCAGAGGCTTTAAGCTGAGAACAAGTGGTCCCGTCTGATGGTGCACGTTCAAACATAAAAGAAGAAAAGAGCCTATTAAAGTGCTGAGCACCCCCATTCTGCGGAGAATGGAAAGCAGCACATTATTAGAATTGTGCACAGCATCAGCCAGCTGAATGTGTTGGCTGAACCACCAATGTCAGAGGCTTTAAGCTGAGAACAAGTGGTCCCGTCTGATGGTGCACGCTCCATCATAAAAGAAGAAAAGAGCCTATTAAAGTGCTGAGCACCCCCATTCTGCGGAGAATGTAAACTAGCACTTCATTAGAACTGTGCATAGCATCAGCCAGCTGAATGTGTTGGCTGAACCACCAATGTCAGAGGCTTTAAGCTGAGAACAAGTGGTCCCGTCTGATGGTGCACGTTCAAACATAAAAGAAGAAAAGAGCCTATTAAAGTGCTGAGCACCCCCATTCTGCGGAGAATGGAAAGCAGCACATCATTAGAATTGTGCATAGCATCAGCCAGCTGAATGTGTTGGCTGAACCACCAATGTCAGAGGCTTTAAGCTGAGAACAAGTGGTCCCGTCTGATGGTGCACGTTCAAACATAAAAGAAGAAAAGAGCCTATTAAAGTGCTGAGCACCCCCATTCTGCGGAGAATGTAAACTAGCACTTCATTAGAACTGTGCATAGCATCAGCCAGCTGAATGTGTTGGCTGAACCACCAATGTCAGAGGCTTTAAGCTCAGAACAAGTGGTCCCGTCTGATGGTGCACGCTCGAGCATAAAAGAAGAAAAGAGCCTATTAAAGTGCTGAGCACCCCCATTCTGCGGAGAATGGAAAGCAGCACATCATTAGAACTGTGCATAGCATCAGCCAGCTGAATGTGTTGGCTGAACCACCAATGTCAGAGGCTTTAAGCTGAGAACAAGTGGTCCCGTCTGATGGTGCACGTTCAAACATAAAAGAAGAAAAGAGCCTATTAAAGTGCTGAGCACCCCCATTCTGCGGAGAATGGAAAGCAGCACATCATTAGAATTGTGCATAGCATCAGCCAGCTGAATGTGTTGGCTGAACCACCAATGTCAGAGGCTTTAAGCTGAGAACAAGTGGTCCCGTCTGATGGTGCACGTTCAAACATAAAAGAAGAAAAGAGCCTATTAAAGTGCTGAGCACCCCCATTCTGCGGAGAATGGAAAGCAGCACATTATTAGAATTGTGCATAGCATCAGCCAGCTGAATGTGTTGGCTGAACCACCAATGTCAGAGGCTTTAAGCTCAGAACAAGTGGTCCCGTCTGATGGTGCACGCTCGAGCATAAAAGAAGAAAAGAGCCTATTAAAGTGCTGAGCACCCCCATTCTGCGGAGAATGTAAACTAGCACTTCATTAGAACTGTGCATAGCATCAGCCAGCTGAATGTGTTGGCTGAACCACCAATGTCAGAGGCTTTAAGCTGAGAACAAGTGGTCCCGTCTGATGGTGCACGTTCAAACATAAAAGAAGAAAAGAGCCTATTAAAGTGCTGAGCACCCCCATTCTGCGGAGAATGGAAAGCAGCACATTATTAGAATTGTGCACAGCATCAGCCAGCTGAATGTGTTGGCTGAACCACCAATGTCAGAGGCTTTAAGCTGAGAACAAGTGGTCCCGTCTGATGGTGCACGCTCCATCATAAAAGAAGAAAAGAGCCTATTAAAGTGCTGAGCACCCCCATTCTGCGGAGAATGTAAACTAGCACTTCATTAGAACTGTGCATAGCATCAGCCAGCTGAATGTGTTGGCTGAACCACCAATGTCAGAGGCTTTAAGCTGAGAACAAGTGGTCCCGTCTGATGGTGCACGTTCAAACATAAAAGAAGAAAAGAGCCTATTAAAGTGCTGAGCACCCCCATTCTGCGGAGAATGGAAAGCAGCACATCATTAGAATTGTGCATAGCATCAGCCAGCTGAATGTGTTGGCTGAACCACCAATGTCAGAGGCTTTAAGCTGAGAACAAGTGGTCCCGTCTGATGGTGCACGTTCAAACATAAAAGAAGAAAAGAGCCTATTAACCACTTGAGCCCCGGACCATTATGCTGCCTAAGGACCAGAGGTCTTTTTCCAATTTGGCACTGCGTCGCTTTAACTGCTAATTGCGCGGTTATGCAATGCTGTACCCAAACGAAATTTGCGTCCTTTTCTTCCCACAAATAGAGCTTTCTTTTGATGGTATTTGATCACTTCTGCAGTTTTTATTTTTTGCGCTATAAACGGAAAAAGACCGAAAATTTTGAAAAAAAATGATATTTTCTACTTTTTGTTATAAAAAAAATCCAATAAACTCAATTTTAGTCATACATTTAGGCCAAAATGTATTCGGCCACATGTCTTTGGTAAAAAAAATGTCAATAAGCGTATATTTATTGGTTTGCGCAAAAGTTATAGCGTCTACAAACTAGGGTACATTTTCTGGAATTTACACAGCTTTTAGTTTATGACTGCCTATGTCATTTCTTGAGGTGCTAAAATGGCAGGGCAGTACAAAACCCCCCCAAATGACCCCATTTTGGAAAGTAGACACCCCAAGGAAATTGCTGATAGGCATGTTGAACCCATTGAATATTTATTTTTTTTGTCCCAAGTGATTGAATAATGACAAAAAAAAAAAAAAAAAAAAATATTTACAAAAAGTTGTCACTAAATGATATATTGCTCACACAGGCCATGGGCCTATGTGGAATTGCACCCCAAAATATATTCAGCTACTTCTCCTGAGTACGGGGATACCACATGTGTGGGACTTTTTGGGAGCCTAGCCGCGTATGGGACCCCGAAAACCAATCACCGCCTTCAGGATTTCTAAGGGTGTAACTTTTTGATTTCACTCTTCACTGCCTATCACAGTTTCGGAGGCCATGGAATGCCCAGGTGGCACAACCCCCCCCCAAATGACCCCATTTTGGAAAGTAGACACCCCAAGCTATTTGCTGAGAGGCATATTGAGTCCATGGAATATTTTATATTTTGACACAAGTTGCGGGAAAGTGACACTTTTTTTTTTTTTTTTTTTTTTTTTGCACAAAGTTGTCACTAAATGATATATTGCTCACACAGGCCATGGGCCTATGTGGAATTGCACCCCAAAATACATTTAGCTGCTTCTCCTGAGTATGGGGATACCACATGTGTGGGACTTTTTGGGAGCCTAGCCGCGTACGGGGCCCCGAAATCCAATCACCGCCTTCAGCGTTTTTAAGGGCGTGAATTTTTGATTTTACTCTTCACTGCCTAACACCGTTTCGGAGGCCATGGAATGCCCAGGTGGCACAAACCCCCCCCAAATGACCCCATTTTGGAAAGTAGACACCCCAAGCTATTTGCTGAGAGGCATGGTGAGTATTTTGAAGCTCTCATTTGTTTTTGAAAATGAAGAAAGACAAGAAAAAACTTTTTTTTTTTTTCTTTTTTCAAATTTCAAAACTTTGTGACAAAAAGTGAGGTCTGCAAAATACTCACTATACCTCTCAGCAAATAGCTTGGGGTGTCTACTTTCCAAAATGGGGTCATTTGGGGGGGTTTTGTGCCACCTGGGCATTCCATGGCCTCCGAAACTGTGATAGGCAGTGAAGAGTGAAATCAAAAATTCACGCCCCTTAGAAAGCCTGAAGGCGGTGCTTGGTTTTCGGGGTCCCGTACACGGCTAGGCTCCCAAAAAGTCTCACACATGTGGTATCCCCGTACTCAGGAGAAGCAGCAGAATGTATTTTGGGGTGTAATTTCACATATTCCCATGGCATGTTTGAGCAATATATCATTTAGTGACAACTTTGTGCAAAAAAAAAAAAAAAAAAAAAAAAATGTGTCTCTTTCCCGCAACTTGTGTCGCAATATAAAATATTCCATGGACTCGACATGCCTCTCAGCAAATAGCTTGGGGTGTCTACTTTCCAAAATGGGGTCATTTGGGGGGGTTTTGAACTGTCCTGGCATTTTATGCACAACATTTAGAAGCTTATGTCACACATCACTCACTCTTCTAACCACTTGAAGACAAAGCCCTTTCTGACACTTATTTTTTACATGAAAAAGTTTTTTTTTTTTTGCAAGAAAATTACTTTGAACCCCCAAACATTATATATTTTTTTAAAGCAAATGCCCTACAGATTAAAATGGTGGGTGTTTCATTTTTTTTTTTCACACAGTATTTGCGCAGCGATTTTTCAAACGCATTTTTTGGGGAAAAAACACACTTTTTTAAATTTTAATGCACTAAAACACACTATATTGCCCAAATGTTTGATGAAATAAAAAAGATGATCTTAGACCGAGTACATGGATACCAAACATGACATGCTTTACAATTGCGCACAAACGTGCAGTGGCAACAAAATAAATACATTTTTAAAAGCCTTTAAAAGCCTTTACAGGTTACCACTTTAGATCTACAGAGGAGGTCTACTGCAAAAATTACTGCCCTCGATCTGACCTTCGCGGCGATACCTCACATGCATGGTGCAATTGCTGTTTACGTTTGACGACAGACCGCCGCTTGCGTTCGCCTTAGCGCAAGAGCAGGGGGCGACAGGGGTGCTTTTTTTTTTTTTTTTTTTTTTCTTTATTATTTTTTTGCTTTTTTATCTTATTTTTAAACTGTTCCTTTCATTTTTTTTTTTTTTAAATCATTTTTATTGTTATCTCGGGGAATGTAAATATCCCCTATGATAGCAATAGGTAGTGACAGGTACTCTTTTTTGAAAAAATTGGGGTCTATTAGACCCTAGATCTCTCCTCTGCCCTCAAAGCATCTGACCACACCAAGATCGGTGTGATAAAATGCTTCCCCAATTTCCCAATGGCGCTATTTACATCCGGCGAAATCTAAGTCATAAAATGCTCGTAGCTTCCGGTTTCTTAGGCCATAGAGATGTTTGGAGCCACTCTTGTCTCTGATCAGCTCTATGGTCAGCTGGCTGAATCACCGGCTGCATTCTCAGGTTCCCTGTTGAGACAGGAGAGCCAGAGAAAAACACGGAAGACGGTGGGGGGGGGGGGGGGCATTCCCTCCCACGGCTTGTAAAGGCAGTCTAGAGGCTAATTAGCCGCTAGGATTGCTTTTACATGAAAGCCGACCGCTGGCTGAAAAGAATGATACCAAGATGATACCTAAACCTGCAGGCATCATTCTGGTATAACCACTCAAAGTTGTGAATGGCGTACCTGAAGACAAAAAAATGGTTAACAATAAAGCACAGTAAACAATAAAGTATAAATAATTACATACCTGAAAAACAAACATGATAAAACATAATAACAATAACAATAACAATAACAATAAAACACTGCAGAATAGAATACAGTAAAAAAAGAGCAGAACAATAGAGAGAGAGAATAGAGAGAGAGAACAATAAAACGACAACTATTTTTTTTTATTTTATATATATATATTTTTTTTTTTACACTTTTTTTGTAACTAACTTTTATAACTGTAACCGGTTCCAGGTTCGGGTCTCTCAAAATGCGATGGCATCTTGGGAGACCCTGTGAAAGTGTGCCTAGTCTGTGCAATGCTGTACCCTACGCTAATACTCAACTAGTGTATGGTAGCGTTCAAAACATTCACCAATGCAAAGACCAGGATTGTCAGGACAGAAGGGACAATAATAGCGGGTGTCACGCCTATATCCGCGTTTGCTGCAGACACAACATCTTTTTGGGGGGGGTTCGTTGGGTAGGGGTACTCGGGAGCACATAAAAATGCCTCTCATGCAGCCGACTGCATTTCGTTGGGGGATGTGAATGGGGGAAGTACGGGCGCTGCAGAAGTGGTGGGTTCCCAATTAGGATTGGCGAATGCAGCAGGAAGGGCACTATGGGCACGACGGGCCTGTGTTTGTCTTTTTGGTGGCAGCGGGACACTACTTGTGCTTGTCACCTCACCAGCTTGAACTGCACTTATGGGACTCGCCACGTCACCAAGTGTTACTGCAGTGCTGGTTTGACTACGACCGGGGTGTACTAGGCCGCTGGTGCTTGCCAGTTCAATAAAAAGCTTCCAAAAAAACTGTTAGCGATCGCAGGGATCAGGCCTGACTCTGCGAACGCTGCAGTTATGCGTTTAGTGTTTTGTAAGTGACAGTGATCGATCGATACTGCACTTGGGTGGGCTGGACTGGGCCGGGCGGAGGGGCAAAACGCAGGTGCTAGCAGGTATCTGGGTTGATCCCGCTAACACTGCGTTTTTGGGAACCCTAAACTGCTGGGGACGCTAGTATAGATCTGATCTGATCGGATCAGATATTGATCCGTTCAGATACTATACCACTAAAGGAGGCGTATGCTGCGTGCGTGGGTGTTAGCGGTACTGGCGCTAACCTGACGCTGCCTGGGGCCGGTGCTTGCTAGTTCACCAAAATGCTACCAAAAAAACTGTTAGCGATCGCAGGGATCAGGCCTGACTCTGCGAACGCTGCAGTTATGCGTTTAGTGCCTTGTAAGTGTCAGTGATCGATCGATACTGCACTTGGGTGGGCTGGGCTGGGCCGGGCGGAGGGGCACAACGCAGGTGCTAGCAGGTATCTGGGCTGATCCCGCTAACACTGCGTTTTTGGGAACCCTAAACTGCTGGGGACGCTAGTATAGATCTGATCGGATCAGATATTGATCCGATCAGATACTATACCACTAAGGGAGGTGTACGGTGCGTGCGTGGGTGTTAGCGGTACTGGCGCTAACCTGACGCTGCCTGGTGCTTGCTTGCCAGTTCACCAAAATGCTACCAAAAAAACTGTTAGCGATCGCAGGGATCAGGCCTGACTCTGCGAACGCTGCAGTTATGCGTTTAGTGTTTTGTAAGTGACAGTGATCGATCGATACTGCACTTGGGTGGGCTGGGCGGAGGGGCAAAACGCAGGTGCTAGCGGGTATCTGGGCTGATCCCGCTAACACTGTGTTTTTGGGAACCCTAAACTGCTGGGGACGCTAGTATAGATCTGATCAGATCAGATATTGATCCGATCAGATACTATACCACTAAGGGAGGCGCATGCTGCGTGCGTGGGTGTTAGCGGTACTGGCGCTAATCTGACGCTGCCTGGGGCGACGCATATCACCGCCGGGCGATCAGGGGGCTAAACCTTTATTAGGTAATAAACGGCGGGTGCCCTGACACTATAAAAAATAAACGAACTAACCTGCGTCACCCGTAACAGTTATACGGTGATCAGTGGTGAAAGGGTTAACTAGGGGGCAATCAAGGGGTTAAAACATTTATTAGATAGTATATGGGGGTCCCTGTCACTATAAAACGCTGACGGCGAACCTAAATATTTACCTCACTAACTAGCGTCACCAGCGACACTAATACAGCGATCAGAAAAATGATCGCTTAGCAACACTGGTGACAGGGGGTGATCAAGGGGTTAAAACTTTATTAGGGGGGGTTAGGGGGGTACCCTAGACCTAAAGGGGGGTAATACTCACTGTTCCAACACTGTAACTGTCACAAACTGACACTATGCAGTAATCAGAAAAAAAAAAAAAAAAAAAAAAAAAAACCTGCTGGTGTCAGTTTGTGACAGGGGGGGGGGGGGTGATTGGGGGGGGATCGGGGGGCGATCGGGGGGGGGATCGGGGTGTTTTGTATGCCTGGCATGTTCTACTGTGTGTGTAGTGTGTTGTGCACTCACATTGATGTCTTCTCCCCTCGGCGCTGGAACGGAAAATACCGAGCCGAGGGGAGATGACATCATTTCCTTTGCTGCTGTTTAGCATACAGCAGCAAAGGAGTGTTCCCATTGGCCGGCGGCGATCGCGAGGGGGGGGCCACGAACGGATGGCCTCCCCCTCATCTCGGATCGCCGGGGAACAGAACGGGACCGCTTCGGGCACCGGGGGGGGGTCCGATCGGACCCCCCACCCGCGAGAGGCAAATCACGTACATGTACGTGATTTTGCCTGCCCGTGCCGCCTTGCCGACGTAAATCGGCGTTAGGCGGTCCTTAAGTGGTTAAAGTGCTGAGCACCCCCATTCTGCGGAGAATGGAAAGCAGCACATCATTAGAACTGTGCATAGCATCAGCCAGCTGAATGTGTTGGCTGAACCACCAATGTCAGAGGCTTTAAGCTGAGAACAAGTGGTCCCGTCTGATGGTGCACGTTCAAACATAAAAGAAGAAAAGAGCCTATTAAAGTGCTGAGCACCCCCATTCTGCGGAGAATGTAAACTAGCACTTCATTAGAACTGTGCATAGCATCAGCCAGCTGAATGTGTTGGCTGAACCACCAATGTCAGAGGCTTTAAGCTCAGAACAAGTGGTCCCGTCTGATGGTGCACGCTCGAGCATAAAAGAAGAAAAGAGCCTATTAAAGTGCTGAGCACCCCCATTCTGCGGAGAATGGAAAGCAGCACATCATTAGAACTGTGCATAGCATCAGCCAGCTGAATGTGTTGGCTGAACCACCAATGTCAGAGGCTTTAAGCTGAGAACAAGTGGTCCCGTCTGATGGTGCACGTTCAAACATAAAAGAAGAAAAGAGCCTATTAAAGTGCTGAGCACCCCCATTCTGCGGAGAATGGAAAGCAGCACATTATTAGAATTGTGCATAGCATCAGCCAGCTGAATGTGTTGGCTGAACCACCAATGTCAGAGGCTTTAAGCTCAGAACAAGTGGTCCCGTCTGATGGTGCACGCTCGAGCATAAAAGAAGAAAAGAGCCTATTAAAGTGCTGAGCACCCCCATTCTGCGGAGAATGTAAACTAGCACTTCATTAGAACTGTGCATAGCATCAGCCAGCTGAATGTGTTGGCTGAACCACCAATGTCAGAGGCTTTAAGCTGAGAACAAGTGGTCCCGTCTGATGGTGCACGTTCAAACATAAAAGAAGAAAAGAGCCTATTAAAGTGCTGAGCACCCCCATTCTGCGGAGAATGGAAAGCAGCACATTATTAGAATTGTGCACAGCATCAGCCAGCTGAATGTGTTGGCTGAACCACCAATGTCAGAGGCTTTAAGCTGAGAACAAGTGGTCCCGTCTGATGGTGCACGCTCCATCATAAAAGAAGAAAAGAGCCTATTAAAGTGCTGAGCACCCCCATTCTGCGGAGAATGTAAACTAGCACTTCATTAGAACTGTGCATAGCATCAGCCAGCTGAATGTGTTGGCTGAACCACCAATGTCAGAGGCTTTAAGCTGAGAACAAGTGGTCCCGTCTGATGGTGCACGTTCAAACATAAAAGAAGAAAAGAGCCTATTAAAGTGCTGAGCACCCCCATTCTGCGGAGAATGGAAAGCAGCACATCATTAGAATTGTGCATAGCATCAGCCAGCTGAATGTGTTGGCTGAACCACCAATGTCAGAGGCTTTAAGCTGAGAACAAGTGGTCCCGTCTGATGGTGCACGTTCAAACATAAAAGAAGAAAAGAGCCTATTAAAGTGCTGAGCACCCCCATTCTGCGGAGAATGTCAACTAGCACTTCATTAGAATTGTGCATAGCATCATCCAGCTGAATGTGTTGGCTGAACCACCAATGTCAGAGGCTTTAAGCTGAGAACAAGTGGTCCCGTCTGATGGTGCACGTTCAAACATAAAAGAAGAAAAGAGCCTATTAAAGTGCTGAGCACCCCCATTCTGCGGAGAATGGAAAGCAGCACATTATTAGAATTGTGCATAGCATCAGCCAGCTGAATGTGTTGGCTGAACCACCAATGTCAGAGGCTTTAAGCTCAGAACAAGTGGTCCCGTCTGATGGTGCACGCTCGAGCATAAAAGAAGAAAAGAGCCTATTAAAGTGCTGAGCACCCCCATTCTGCGGAGAATGTAAACTAGCACTTCATTAGAACTGTGCATAGCATCAGCCAGCTGAATGTCTTGGCTGAACCACCAATGTCAGAGGCTTTAAGCTGAGAACAAGTGGTCCCGTCTGATGGTGCACGCTCGAGCATAAAAGAAGAAAAGAGCCTATTAAAGTGCTGAGCACCCCCATTCTGCGGAGAATGTAAACTAGCACTTCATTAGAACTGTGCATAGCATCAGCCAGCTGAATGTGTTGGCTGAACCACCAATGTCAGAGGCTTTAAGCTGAGAACAAGTGGTCCCGTCTGATGGTGCATGTTCAAACATAAAAGAAGAAAAGAGCCTATTAAAGTGCTGAGCACCCCCATTCTGCGGAGAATGGAAAGCAGCACATCATTAGAATTGTGCATAGCATCAGCCAGCTGAATGTCTTGGCTGAACCACCGATGTCAGAGGCTTTAAGCTGAGAACAAGTGGTCCCGTCTGATGGTGCACGTTCAAACATAAAAGAAGAAAAGAGCCTATTAAAGTGCTGAGCACCCCCATTCTGCGGAGAATGGAAAGCAGCACATCATTAGAACTGTGCATAGCATCAGCCAGCTGAATGTGTTGGCTGAACCACCAATGTCAGAGGCTTTAAGCTGAGAACAAGTGGTCCCGTCTGATGGTGCACGTTCAAACATAAAAGAAGAAAAGAGCCTATTAAAGTGCTGAGCACCCCCATTCTGCGGAGAATGGAAAGCAGCACATCATTAGAATTGTGCATAGCATCAGCCAGCTGAATGTGTTGGCTGAACCACCAATGTCAGAGGCTTTAAGCTGAGAACAAGTGGTCCCGTCTGATGGTGCACGTTCAAACATAAAAGAAGAAAAGAGCCTATTAAAGTGCTGAGCACCCCCATTCTGCGGAGAATGGAAAGCAGCACATCATTAGAATTGTGCATAGCATCAGCCAGCTGAATGTGTTGGCTGAACCACCAATGTCAGAGGCTTTAAGCTCAGAACAAGTGGTCCCGTCTGATGGTGCACGCTCGAGCATAAAAGAAGAAAAGAGCCTATTAAAGTGCTGAGCACCCCCATTCTGCGGAGAATGGAAAGCAGCACATCATTAGAACTGTGCATAGCATCAGCCAGCTGAATGTGTTGGCTGAACCACCAATGTCAGAGGCTTTAAGCTGAGAACAAGTGGTCCCGTCTGATGGTGCACGTTCAAACATAAAAGAAGAAAAGAGCCTATTAAAGTGCTGAGCACCCCCATTCTGCGGAGAATGGAAAGCAGCACATCATTAGAACTGTGCATAGCATCAGCCAGCTGAATGTGTTGGCTGAACCACCAATGTCAGAGGCTTTAAGCTGAGAACAAGTGGTCCCGTCTGATGGTGCACGTTCAAACATAAAAGAAGAAAAGAGCCTATTAAAGTGCTGAGCACCCCCATTCTGCGGAGAATGGAAAGCAGCACATTATTAGAATTGTGCATAGCATCAGCCAGCTGAATGTGTTGGCTGAACCACCAATGTCAGAGGCTTTAAGCTCAGAACAAGTGGTCCCGTCTGATGGTGCACGCTCGAGCATAAAAGAAGAAAAGAGCCTATTAAAGTGCTGAGCACCCCCATTCTGCGGAGAATGTAAACTAGCACTTCATTAGAACTGTGCATAGCATCAGCCAGCTGAATGTGTTGGCTGAACCACCAATGTCAGAGGCTTTAAGCTGAGAACAAGTGGTCCCGTCTGATGGTGCACGTTCAAACATAAAAGAAGAAAAGAGCCTATTAAAGTGCTGAGCACCCCCATTCTGCGGAGAATGGAAAGCAGCACATCATTAGAATTGTGCATAGCATCAGCCAGCTGAATGTGTTGGCTGAACCACCAATGTCAGAGGCTTTAAGCTCAGAACAAGTGGTCCCGTCTGATGGTGCACGCTCGAGCATAAAAGAAGAAAAGAGCCTATTAAAGTGCTGAGCACCCCCATTCTGCGGAGAATGGAAAGCAGCACATCATTAGAACTGTGCATAGCATCAGCCAGCTGAATGTGTTGGCTGAACCACCAATGTCAGAGGCTTTAAGCTGAGAACAAGTGGTCCCGTCTGATGGTGCACGTTCAAACATAAAAGAAGAAAAGAGCCTATTAAAGTGCTGAGCACCCCCATTCTGCGGAGAATGGAAAGCAGCACATCATTAGAACTGTGCATAGCATCAGCCAGCTGAATGTGTTGGCTGAACCACCAATGTCAGAGGCTTTAAGCTGAGAACAAGTGGTCCCGTCTGATGGTGCACGTTCAAACATAAAAGAAGAAAAGAGCCTATTAAAGTGCTGAGCACCCCCATTCTGCGGAGAATGGAAAGCAGCACATTATTAGAATTGTGCATAGCATCAGCCAGCTGAATGTGTTGGCTGAACCACCAATGTCAGAGGCTTTAAGCTCAGAACAAGTGGTCCCGTCTGATGGTGCACGCTCGAGCATAAAAGAAGAAAAGAGCCTATTAAAGTGCTGAGCACCCCCATTCTGCGGAGAATGTAAACTAGCACTTCATTAGAACTGTGCATAGCATCAGCCAGCTGAATGTGTTGGCTGAACCACCAATGTCAGAGGCTTTAAGCTGAGAACAAGTGGTCCCGTCTGATGGTGCACGTTCAAACATAAAAGAAGAAAAGAGCCTATTAAAGTGCTGAGCACCCCCATTCTGCGGAGAATGGAAAGCAGCACATCATTAGAATTGTGCATAGCATCAGCCAGCTGAATGTGTTGGCTGAACCACCAATGTCAGAGGCTTTAAGCTCAGAACAAGTGGTCCCGTCTGATGGTGCACGCTCGAGCATAAAAGAAGAAAAGAGCCTATTAAAGTGCTGAGCACCCCCATTCTGCGGAGAATGTAAACTAGCACTTCATTAGAACTGTGCATAGCATCAGCCAGCTGAATGTGTTGGCTGAACCACCAATGTCAGAGGCTTTAAGCTGAGAACAAGTGGTCCCGTCTGATGGTGCACGTTCAAACATAAAAGAAGAAAAGAGCCTATTAAAGTGCTGAGCACCCCCATTCTGCGGAGAATGGAAAGCAGCACATTATTAGAATTGTGCACAGCATCAGCCAGCTGAATGTGTTGGCTGAACCACCAATGTCAGAGGCTTTAAGCTGAGAACAAGTGGTCCCGTCTGATGGTGCACGCTCCATCATAAAAGAAGAAAAGAGCCTATTAAAGTGCTGAGCACCCCCATTCTGCGGAGAATGTAAACTAGCACTTCATTAGAACTGTGCATAGCATCAGCCAGCTGAATGTGTTGGCTGAACCACCAATGTCAGAGGCTTTAAGCTGAGAACAAGTGGTCCCGTCTGATGGTGCACGTTCAAACATAAAAGAAGAAAAGAGCCTATTAAAGTGCTGAGCACCCCCATTCTGCGGAGAATGGAAAGCAGCACATCATTAGAATTGTGCATAGCATCAGCCACCTGAATGTGTTGGCTGAACCACCAATGTCAGAGGCTTTAAGCTGAGAACAAGTGGTCCCGTCTGATGGTGCACGTTCAAACATAAAAGAAGAAAAGAGCCTATTAAAGTGCTGAGCACCCCCATTCTGCGGAGAATGTCAACTAGCACTTCATTAGAACTGTGCATAGCATCAGCCAGCTGAATGTGTTGGCTGAACCACCAATGTCAGATGCTTTAAGCTGAGAACAAGTGGTCCCGTCTGATGGTGCACGTTCAAACATAAAAGAAGAAAAGAGCCTATTAAAGTGCTGAGCACCCCCATTCTGCGGAGAATGGAAAGCAGCACTTCATTAGAACTGTGCATAGCATCAGCCAGCTGAATGTGTTGGCTGAACCACCAATGTCAGAGGCTTTAAGCTGAGAACAAGTGGTCCCGTCTGATGGTGCACGTTCAAACATAAAAGAAGAAAAGAGCCTATTAAAGTGCTGAGCACCCCCATTCTGCGGAGAATGTCAACTAGCACTTCATTAGAATTGTGCATAGCATCATCCAGCTGAATGTGTTGGCTGAACCACCAATGTCAGAGGCTTTAAGCTGAGAACAAGTGGTCCCATCTGATGGTGCACGTTCAAACATAAAAGAAGAAAAGAGCCTTTTAAAGTGCTGAGCACCCCCATTCTGCGGAGAATGGAAAGCAGCACATTATTAGAATTGTGCATAGCATCAGCCAGCTGAATGTGTTGGCTGAACCACCAATGTCAGAGGCTTTAAGCTCAGAACAAGTGGTCCCGTCTGATGGTGCACGCTCGAGCATAAAAGAAGAAAAGAGCCTATTAAAGTGCTGAGTACCCCCATTCTGCGGAGAATGTAAACTAGCACTTCATTAGAACTGTGCATAGCATCAGCCAGCTGAATGTGTTGGCTGAACCACCAATGTCAGAGGCTTTAAGCTGAGAACAAGTGGTCCCGTCTGATGGTGCACGTTCAAACATAAAAGAAGAAAAGAGCCTATTAAAGTGCTGAGCACCCCCATTCTGCGGAGAATGTAAACTAGCACTTCATTAGAACTGTGCATAGCATCAGCCAGCTGAATGTGTTGGCTGAACCACCAATGTCAGAGGCTTTAAGCTGAGAACAAGTGGTCCCGTCTGATGGTGCACGCTCCATCATAAAAGAAGAAAAGAGCCTATTAAAGTGCTGAGCACCCCCATTCTGCGGAGAATGTAAACTAGCACTTCATTAGAACTGTGCATAGCATCAGCCAGCTGAATGTGTTGGCTGAACCACCAATGTCAGAGGCTTTAAGCTGAGAACAAGTGGTCCCGTCTGATGGTGCACGTTCAAACATAAAAGAAGAAAAGAGCCTATTAAAGTGCTGAGCACCCCCATTCTGCGGAGAATGGAAAGCAGCACATCATTAGAATTGTGCATAGCATCAGCCAGCTGAATGTGTTGGCTGAACCACCAATGTCAGAGGCTTTAAGCTCAGAACAAGTGGTCCCGTCTGATGGTGCACGCTCGAGCATAAAAGAAGAAAAGAGCCTATTAAAGTGCTGAGCACCCCCATTCTGCGGAGAATGGAAAGCAGCACATCATTAGAACTGTGCATAGCATCAGCCAGCTGAATGTGTTGGCTGAACCACCAATGTCAGAGGCTTTAAGCTGAGAACAAGTGGTCCCGTCTGATGGTGCACGTTCAAACATAAAAGAAGAAAAGAGCCTATTAAAGTGCTGAGCACCCCCATTCTGCGGAGAATGGAAAGCAGCACATCATTAGAACTGTGCATAGCATCAGCCAGCTGAATGTGTTGGCTGAACCACCAATGTCAGAGGCTTTAAGCTGAGAACAAGTGGTCCCGTCTGATGGTGCACGTTCAAACATAAAAGAAGAAAAGAGCCTATTAAAGTGCTGAGCACCCCCATTCTGCGGAGAATGGAAAGCAGCACATTATTAGAATTGTGCATAGCATCAGCCAGCTGAATGTGTTGGCTGAACCACCAATGTCAGAGGCTTTAAGCTCAGAACAAGTGGTCCCGTCTGATGGTGCACGCTCGAGCATAAAAGAAGAAAAGAGCCTATTAAAGTGCTGAGCACCCCCATTCTGCGGAGAATGGAAAGCAGCACATCATTAGAACTGTGCATAGCATCAGCCAGCTGAATGTGTTGGCTGAACCACCAATGTCAGAGGCTTTAAGCTGAGAACAAGTGGTCCCGTCTGATGGTGCACGTTCAAACATAAAAGAAGAAAAGAGCCTATTAAAGTGCTGAGCACCCCCATTCTGCGGAGAATGGAAAGCAGCACATCATTAGAATTGTGCATAGCATCAGCCAGCTGAATGTGTTGGCTGAACCACCAATGTCAGAGGCTTTAAGCTGAGAACAAGTGGTCCCGTCTGATGGTGCACGTTCAAACATAAAAGAAGAAAAGAGCCTATTAAAGTGCTGAGCACCCCCATTCTGCGGAGAATGGAAAGCAGCACATCATTAGAACTGTGCATAGCATCAGCCAGCTAAATGTGTTGGCTGAACCACCAATGTCAGAGGCTTTAAGCTGAGAACAAGTGGTCCCGTCTGATGGTGCACGTTCAAACATAAAAGAAGAAAAGAGCCTATTAAAGTGCTGAGCACCCCCATTCTGCGGAGAATGGAAAGCAGCACATTATTAGAATTGTGCATAGCATCAGCCAGCTGAATGTGTTGGCTGAACCACCAATGTCAGAGGCTTTAAGCTCAGAACAAGTGGTCCCGTCTGATGGTGCACGCTCGAGCATAAAAGAAGAAAAGAGCCTATTAAAGTGCTGAGCACCCCCATTCTGCGGAGAATGTAAACTAGCACTTCATTAGAACTGTGCATAGCATCAGCCAGCTGAATGTGTTGGCTGAACCACCAATGTCAGAGGCTTTAAGCTGAGAACAAGTGGTCCCGTCTGATGGTGCACGTTCAAACATAAAAGAAGAAAAGAGCCTATTAAAGTGCTGAGCACCCCCATTCTGCGGAGAATGGAAAGCAGCACATCATTAGAATTGTGCATAGCATCAGCCAGCTGAATGTGTTGGCTGAACCACCAATGTCAGAGGCTTTAAGCTGAGAACAAGTGGTCCCGTCTGATGGTGCACGTTCAAACATAAAAGAAGAAAAGAGCCTATTAAAGTGCTGAGCACCCCCATTCTGCGGAGAATGGAAAGCAGCACATCATTAGAACTGTGCATAGCATCAGCCAGCTGAATGTGTTGGCTGAACCACCAATGTCAGAGGCTTTAAGCTGAGAACAAGTGGTCCCGTCTGATGGTGCACGTTCAAACATAAAAGAAGAAAAGAGCCTATTAAAGTGCTGAGCACCCCCATTCTGCGGAGAATGGAAAGCAGCACATTATTAGAATTGTGCATAGCATCAGCCAGCTGAATGTGTTGGCTGAACCACCAATGTCAGAGGCTTTAAGCTCAGAACAAGTGGTCCCGTCTGATGGTGCACGCTCGAGCATAAAAGAAGAAAAGAGCCTATTAAAGTGCTGAGCACCCCCATTCTGCGGAGAATGTAAACTAGCACTTCATTAGAACTGTGCATAGCATCAGCCAGCTGAATGTGTTGGCTGAACCACCAATGTCAGAGGCTTTAAGCTGAGAACAAGTGGTCCCGTCTGATGGTGCACGTTCAAACATAAAAGAAGAAAAGAGCCTATTAAAGTGCTGAGCACCCCCATTCTGCGGAGAATGGAAAGCAGCACATTATTAGAATTGTGCACAGCATCAGCCAGCTGAATGTGTTGGCTGAACCACCAATGTCGGAGGCTTTAAGCTGAGAACAAGTGGTCCCGTCTGATGGTGCACGCTCCATCATAAAAGAAGAAAAGAGCCTATTAAAGTGCTGAGCACCCCCATTCTGCGGAGAATGTAAACTAGCACTTCATTAGAACTGTGCATAGCATCAGCCAGCTGAATGTGTTGGCTGAACCACCAATGTCAGAGGCTTTAAGCTGAGAACAAGTGGTCCCGTCTGATGGTGCACGTTCAAACATAAAAGAAGAAAAGAGCCTATTAAAGTGCTGAGCACCCCCATTCTGCGGAGAATGGAAAGCAGCACATTATTAGAATTGTGCACAGCATCAGCCAGCTGAATGTGTTGGCTGAACCACCAATGTCAGAGGCTTTAAGCTGAGAACAAGTGGTCCCGTCTGATGGTGCAAGCTCCATCATAAAAGAAGAAAAGAGCCTATTAAAGTGCTGAGCACCCCCATTCTGCGGAGAATGTAAACTAGCACTTCATTAGAACTGTGCATAGCATCAGCCAGCTGAATGTGTTGGCTGAACCACCAATGTCAGAGGCTTTAAGCTGAGAACAAGTGGTCCCGTCTGATGGTGCACGTTCAAACATAAAAGAAGAAAAGAGCCTATTAAAGTGCTGAGCACCCCCATTCTGCGGAGAATGGAAAGCAGCACATTATTAGAATTGTGCACAGCATCAGCCAGCTGAATGTGTTGGCTGAACCACCAATGTCAGAGGCTTTAAGCTGAGAACAAGTGGTCCCGTCTGATGGTGCACGCTCCATCATAAAAGAAGAAAAGAGCCTATTAAAGTGCTG
Organism: Aquarana catesbeiana; assembly: GCF_042186555.1. Classification (NCBI taxonomy): domain Eukaryota; kingdom Metazoa; phylum Chordata; class Amphibia; order Anura; family Ranidae; genus Aquarana; species Aquarana catesbeiana. The sequence continues at coordinate 265,598,160 of NC_133331.1, forward strand.
AGCACCCCCATTCTGCGGAGAATGGAAAGCAGCACATTATTAGAATTGTGCATAGCATCAGCCAGCTGAATGTGTTGGCTGAACCACCAATGTCAGAGGCTTTAAGCTCAGAACAAGTGGTCCCGTCTGATGGTGCACGTTCAAACATAAAAGAAGAAAAGAGCCTATTAAAGTGCTGAGCACCCCCATTCTGCGGAGAATGTAAACTAGCACTTCATTAGAACTGTGCATAGCATCAGCCAGCTGAATGTGTTGGCTGAACCACCAATGTCAGAGGCTTTAAGCTGAGAACAAGTGGTCCCGTCTGATGGTGCACGTTCAAACATAAAAGAAGAAAAGAGCCTATTAAAGTGCTGAGCACCCCCATTCTGCGGAGAATGGAAAGCAGCACATTATTAGAATTGTGCACAGCATCAGCCAGCTGAATGTGTTGGCTGAACCACCAATGTCAGAGGCTTTAAGCTGAGAACAAGTGGTCCCGTCTGATGGTGCACGCTCCATCATAAAAGAAGAAAAGAGCCTATTAAAGTGCTGAGCACCCCCATTCTGCGGAGAATGTAAACTAGCACTTCATTAGAACTGTGCATAGCATCAGCCAGCTGAATGTGTTGGCTGAACCACCAATGTCAGAGGCTTTAAGCTGAGAACAAGTGGTCCCGTCTGATGGTGCACGTTCAAACATAAAAGAAGAAAAGAGCCTATTAAAGTGCTGAGCACCCCCATTCTGCGGAGAATGGAAAGCAGCACATTATTAGAATTGTGCACAGCATCAGCCAGCAGAATGTGTTGGCTGAACCACCAATGTCAGAGGCTTTAAGCTGAGAACAAGTGGTCCCGTCTGATGGTGCACGCTCCATCATAAAAGAAGAAAAGAGCCTATTAAAGTGCTGAGCACCCCCATTCTGCGGAGAATGTAAACTAGCACTTCATTAGAACTGTGCATAGCATCAGCCAGCTGAATGTGTTGGCTGAACCACCAATGTCAGAGGCTTTAGGCTGAGAACAAGTGGTCCCGTCTGATGGTGCACGTTCAAACATAAAAGAAGAAAAGAGCCTATTAAAGTGCTGAGCACCCCCATTCTGCGTAGAATGGAAAGCAGCACATCATTAGAATTGTGCATAGCATCAGCCAGCTGAATGTGTTGGCTGAACCACCAATGTCAGAGGCTTTAAGCTCAGAACAAGTGGTCCCGTCTGATGGTGCACGCTCGAGCATAAAAGAAGAAAAGAGCCTATTAAAGTGCTGAGCACCCCCATTCTGCGGAGAATGGAAAGCAGCACATCATTAGAACTGTGCATAGCATCAGCCAGCTGAATGTGTTGGCTGAACCACCAATGTCAGAGGCTTTAAGCTGAGAACAAGTGGTCCCGTCTGATGGTGCACGTTCAAACATAAAAGAAGAAAAGAGCCTATTAAAGTGCTGAGCACCCCCATTCTGCGGAGAATGGAAAGCAGCACATCATTAGAATTGTGCATAGCATCAGCCAGCTGAATGTGTTGGCTGAACCACCAATGTCAGAGGCTTTAAGCTCAGAACAAGTGGTCCCGTCTGATGGTGCACGTTCAAACATAAAAGAAGAAAAGAGCCTATTAAAGTGCTGAGCACCCCCATTCTGCGGAGAATGGAAAGCAGCACATCATTAGAACTGTGCATAGCATCAGCCAGCTGAATGTGTTGGCTGAACCACCAATGTCAGAGGCTTTAAGCTGAGAACAAGTGGTCCCGTCTGATGGTGCACGTTCAAACATAAAAGAAGAAAAGAGCCTATTAAAGTGCTGAGCACCCCCATTCTGCGGAGAATGGAAAGCAGCACATCATTAGAATTGTGCATAGCATCAGCCAGCTGAATGTGTTGGCTGAACCACCAATGTCAGAGGCTTTAAGCTCAGAACAAGTGGTCCCGTCTGATGGTGCACGCTCGAGCATAAAAGAAGAAAAGAGCCTATTAAAGTGCTGAGCACCCCCATTCTGCGGAGAATGTAAACTAGCACTTTATTAGAACTGTGCATAGCATCAGCCAGCTGAATGTGTTGGCTGAACCACCAATGTCAGAGGCTTTAAGCTGAGAACAAGTGGTCCCGTCTGATGGTGCACGTTCAAACATAAAAGAAGAAAAGAGCCTATTAAAGTGCTGAGCACCCCCATTCTGCGGAGAATGGAAAGCAGCACATCATTAGAATTGTGCATAGCATCAGCCAGCTGAATGTGTTGGCTGAACCACCAATGTCAGAGGCTTTAAGCTCAGAACAAGTGGTCCCGTCTGATGGTGCACGTTCAAACATAAAAGAAGAAAAGAGCCTATTAAAGTGCTGAGCACCCCCATTCTGCGGAGAATGGAAAGCAGCACATCATTAGAATTGTGCATAGCATCAGCCAGCTGAATGTGTTGGCTGAACCACCAATGTCAGAGGCTTTAAGCTCAGAACAAGTGGTCCCGTCTGATGGTGCACGCTCGAGCATAAAAGAAGAAAAGAGCCTATTAAAGTGCTGAGCACCCCCATTCTGCGGAGAATGGAAAGCAGCACATCATTAGAACTGTGCATAGCATCAGCCAGCTGAATGTGTTGGCTGAACCACCAATGTCAGAGGCTTTAAGCTGAGAACAAGTGGTCCCGTCTGATGGTGCACGTTCAAACATAAAAGAAGAAAAGAGCCTATTAAAGTGCTGAGCACCCCCATTCTGCGGAGAATGGAAAGCAGCACATTATTAGAATTGTGCACAGCATCAGCCAGCTGAATGTGTTGGCTGAACCACCAATGTCAGAGGCTTTAAGCTGAGAACAAGTGGTCCCGTCTGATGGTGCACGCTCCATCATAAAAGAAGAAAAGAGCCTATTAAAGTGCTGAGCACCCCCATTCTGCGGAGAATGTAAACTAGCACTTCATTAGAACTGTGCATAGCATCAGCCAGCTGAATGTGTTGGCTGAACCACCAATGTCAGAGGCTTTAAGCTGAGAACAAGTGGTCCCGTCTGATGGTGCATGTTCAAACATAAAAGAAGAAAAGAGCCTATTAAAGTGCTGAGCACCCCCATTCTGCGGAGAATGGAAAGCAGCACATCATTAGAACTGTGCATAGCATCAGCCAGCTGAATGTGTTGGCTGAACCACCAATGTCAGAGGCTTTAAGCTGAGAACAAGTGGTCCCGTCTGATGGTGCACGTTCAAACATAAAAGAAGAAAAGAGCCTATTAAAGTGCTGAGCACCCCCATTCTGCGGAGAATGTAAACTAGCACTTCATTAGAACTGTGCATAGCATCAGCCAGCTGAATGTGTTGGCTGAACCACCAATGTCAGAGGCTTTAAGCTGAGAACAAGTGGTCCCGTCTGATGGTGCACGTTCAAACATAAAAGAAGAAAAGAGCCTATTAAAGTGCTGAGCACCCCCATTCTGCGGAGAATGGAAAGCAGCACATCATTAGAACTGTGCATAGCATCAGCCAGCTGAATGTGTTGGCTGAACCACCAATGTCAGAGGCTTTAAGCTGAGAACAAGTGGTCCCGTCTGATGGTGCACGTTCAAACATAAAAGAAGAAAAGAGCCTATTAAAGTGCTGAGCACCCCCATTCTGTGGAGAATGGAAAGCAGCACATCATTAGAATTGTGCATAGCATCAGCCAGCTGAATGTGTTGGCTGAACCACCAATGTCAGAGGCTTTAAGCTGAGAACAAGTGGTCCCGTCTGATGGTGCACGTTCAAACATAAAAGAAGAAAAGAGCCTATTAAAGTGCTGAGCACCCCCATTCTGCGGAGAATGGAAAGCAGCACATCATTAGAATTGTGCATAGCATCAGCCAGCTGAATGTGTTGGCTGAACCACCAATGTCAGAGGCTTTAAGCTCAGAACAAGTGGTCCCGTCTGATGGTGCACGCTCGAGCATAAAAGAAGAAAAGAGCCTATTAAAGTGCTGAGCACCCCCATTCTGCGGAGAATGGAAAGCAGCACATCATTAGAACTGTGCATAGCATCAGCCAGCTGAATGTGTTGGCTGAACCACCAATGTCAGAGGCTTTAAGCTGAGAACAAGTGGTCCCGTCTGATGGTGCACGTTCAAACATAAAAGAAGAAAAGAGCCTATTAAAGTGCTGAGCACCCCCATTCTGCGGAGAATGGAAAGCAGCACATCATTAGAATTGTGCATAGCATCAGCCAGCTGAATGTGTTGGCTGAACCACCAATGTCAGAGGCTTTAAGCTGAGAACAAGTGGTCCCGTCTGATGGTGCACGTTCAAACATAAAAGAAGAAAAGAGCCTATTAAAGTGCTGAGCACCCCCATTCTGCGGAGAATGGAAAGCAGCACATCATTAGAACTGTGCATAGCATCAGCCAGCTGAATGTGTTGGCTGAACCACCAATGTCAGAGGCTTTAAGCTCAGAACAAGTGGTCCCGTCTGATGGTGCACGTTCAAACATAAAAGAAGAAAAGAGCCTATTAAAGTGCTGAGCACCCCCATTCTGCGGAGAATGGAAAGCAGCACATCATTAGAATTGTGCATAGCATCAGCCAGCTGAATGTGTTGGCTGAACCACCAATGTCAGAGGCTTTAAGCTGAGAACAAGTGGTCCCGTCTGATGGTGCACGTTCAAACATAAAAGAAGAAAAGAGCCTATTAAAGTGCTGAGCACCCCCATTCTGCGGAGAATGGAAAGCAGCACATCATTAGAATTGTGCATAGCATCAGCCAGCTGAATGTGTTGGCTGAACCACCAATGTCAGAGGCTTTAAGCTGAGAACAAGTGGTCCCGTCTGATGGTGCACGTTCAAACATAAAAGAAGAAAAGAGCCTATTAAAGTGCTGAGCACCCCCATTCTGCGGAGAATGGAAAGCAGCACATCATTAGAACTGTGCATAGCATCAGCCAGCTGAATGTGTTGGCTGAACCACCAATGTCAGAGGCTTTAAGCTGAGAACAAGTGGTCCCGTCTGATGGTGCACGTTCAAACATAAAAGAAGAAAAGAGCCTATTAAAGTGCTGAGCACCCCCATTCTGCGGAGAATGGAAAGCAGCACATTATTAGAATTGTGCATAGCATCAGCCAGCTGAATGTGTTGGCTGAACCACCAATGTCAGAGGCTTTAAGCTCAGAACAAGTGGTCCCGTCTGATGGTGCACGCTCGAGCATAAAAGAAGAAAAGAGCCTATTAAAGTGCTGAGCACCCCCATTCTGCGGAGAATGTAAACTAGCACTTCATTAGAACTGTGCATAGCATCAGCCAGCTGAATGTGTTGGCTGAACCACCAATGTCAGAGGCTTTAAGCTGAGAACAAGTGGTCCCGTCTGATGGTGCACGTTCAAACATAAAAGAAGAAAAGAGCCTATTAAAGTGCTGAGCACCCCCATTCTGCGGAGAATGGAAAGCAGCACATCATTAGAATTGTGCATAGCATCAGCCAGCTGAATGTGTTGGCTGAACCACCAATGTCAGAGGCTTTAAGCTCAGAACAAGTGGTCCCGTCTGATGGTGCACGCTCGAGCATAAAAGAAGAAAAGAGCCTATTAAAGTGCTGAGCACCCCCATTCTGCGGAGAATGGAAAGCAGCACATCATTAGAACTGTGCATAGCATCAGCCAGCTGAATGTGTTGGCTGAACCACCAATGTCAGAGGCTTTAAGCTGAGAACAAGTGGTCCCGTCTGATGGTGCACGTTCAAACATAAAAGAAGAAAAGAGCCTATTAAAGTGCTGAGCACCCCCATTCTGCGGAGAATGGAAAGCAGCACATCATTAGAATTGTGCATAGCATCAGCCAGCTGAATGTGTTGGCTGAACCACCAATGTCAGAGGCTTTAAGCTGAGAACAAGTGGTCCCGTCTGATGGTGCACGTTCAAACATAAAAGAAGAAAAGAGCCTATTAAAGTGCTGAGCACCCCCATTCTGCGGAGAATGGAAAGCAGCACATCATTAGAACTGTGCATAGCATCAGCCAGCTGAATGTGTTGACTGAACCACCAATGTCAGAGGCTTTAAGCTGAGAACAAGTGGTCCCGTCTGATGGTGCACGTTCAAACATAAAAGAAGAAAAGAGCCTATTAAAGTGCTGAGCACCCCCATTCTGCGGAGAATGGAAAGCAGCACATTATTAGAATTGTGCATAGCATCAGCCAGCTGAATGTGTTGGCTGAACCACCCATGTCAGAGGCTTTAAGCTCAGAACAAGTGGTCCCGTCTGATGGTGCACGCTCGAGCATAAAAGAAGAAAAGAGCCTATTAAAGTGCTGAGCACCCCCATTCTGCGGAGAATGTAAACTAGCACTTCATTAGAACTGTGCATAGCATCAGCCAGCTGAATGTGTTGGCTGAACCACCAATGTCAGAGGCTTTAAGCTGAGAACAAGTGGTCCCGTCTGATGGTGCACGTTCAAACATAAAAGAAGAAAAGAGCCTATTAAAGTGCTGAGCACCCCCATTCTGCGGAGAATGGAAAGCAGCACTTCATTAGAACTGTGCATAGCATCAGCCAGCTGAATGTGTTGGCTGAACCACCAATGTCAGAGGCTTTAAGCTGAGAACAAGTGGTCCCGTCTGATGGTGCACGCTCCATCATAAAAGAAGAAAAGAGCCTATTAAAGTGCTGAGCACCCCCATTCTGCGGAGAATGGAAAGCAGCACATTATTAGAATTGTGCACAGCATCAGCCAGCTGAATGTGTTGGCTGAACCACCAATGTCAGAGGCTTTAAGCTGAGAACAAGTGGTCCCGTCTGATGGTGCACGCTCCATCATAAAAGAAGAAAAGAGCCTATTAAAGTGCTGAGCACCCCCATTCTGCGGAGAATGTAAACTAGCACTTCATTAGAACTGTGCATAGCATCAGCCAGCTGAATGTGTTGGCTGAACCACCAATGTCAGAGGCTTTAAGCTGAGAAAAAGTGGTCCCGTCTGATGGTGCACGTTCAAACATAAAAGAAGAAAAGAGCCTATTAAAGTGCTGAGCACCCCCATTCTGCGGAGAATGGAAAGCAGCACATTATTAGAATTGTGCACAGCATCAGCCAGCTGAATGTGTTGGCTGAACCACCAATGTCAGAGGCTTTAAGCTGAGAACAAGTGGTCCCGTCTGATGGTGCACGCTCCATCATAAAAGAAGAAAAGAGCCTATTAAAGTGCTGAGCACCCCCATTCTGCGGAGAATGTAAACTAGCACTTCATTAGAACTGTGCATAGCATCAGCCAGCTGAATGTGTTGGCTGAACCACCAATGTCAGAGGCTTTAAGCTGAGAACAAGTGGTCCCGTCTGATGGTGCACGTTCAAACATAAAAGAAGAAAAGAGCCTATTAAAGTGCTGAGCACCCCCATTCTGCGGAGAATGGAAAGCAGCACATTATTAGAATTGTGCACAGCATCAGCCAGCTGAATGTGTTGGCTGAACCACCAATGTCAGAGGCTTTAAGCTGAGAACAAGTGGTCCCGTCTGATGGTGCAAGCTCCATCATAAAAGAAGAAAAGAGCCTATTAAAGTGCTGAGCACCCCCATTCTGCGGAGAATGTAAACTAGCACTTCATTAGAACTGTGCATAGCATCAGCCAGCTGAATGTGTTGGCTGAACCACCAATGTCAGAGGCTTTAAGCTGAGAACAAGTGGTCCCGTCTGATGGTGCACGTTCAAACATAAAAGAAGAAAAGAGCCTATTAAAGTGCTGAGCACCCCCATTCTGCGGAGAATGGAAAGCAGCACATTATTAGAATTGTGCACAGCATCAGCCAGCTGAATGTGTTGGCTGAACCACCAATGTCAGAGGCTTTAAGCTGAGAACAAGTGGTCCCGTCTGATGGTGCACGCTCCATCATAAAAGAAGAAAAGAGCCTATTAAAGTGCTGAGCACCCCCATTCTGCGGAGAATGGAAAGCAGCACATTATTAGAATTGTGCATAGCATCAGCCAGCTGAATGTGTTGGCTGAACCACCAATGTCAGAGGCTTTAAGCTCAGAACAAGTGGTCCCGTCTGATGGTGCACGTTCAAACATAAAAGAAGAAAAGAGCCTATTAAAGTGCTGAGCACCCCCATTCTGCGGAGAATGTAAACTAGCACTTCATTAGAACTGTGCATAGCATCAGCCAGCTGAATGTGTTGGCTGAACCACCAATGTCAGAGGCTTTAAGCTGAGAACAAGTGGTCCCGTCTGATGGTGCACGTTCAAACATAAAAGAAGAAAAGAGCCTATTAAAGTGCTGAGCACCCCCATTCTGCGGAGAATGGAAAGCAGCACATTATTAGAATTGTGCACAGCATCAGCCAGCTGAATGTGTTGGCTGAACCACCAATGTCAGAGGCTTTAAGCTGAGAACAAGTGGTCCCGTCTGATGGTGCACGCTCCATCATAAAAGAAGAAAAGAGCCTATTAAAGTGCTGAGCACCCCCATTCTGCGGAGAATGTAAACTAGCACTTCATTAGAACTGTGCATAGCATCAGCCAGCTGAATGTGTTGGCTGAACCACCAATGTCAGAGGCTTTAAGCTGAGAACAAGTGGTCCCGTCTGATGGTGCACGTTCAAACATAAAAGAAGAAAAGAGCCTATTAAAGTGCTGAGCACCCCCATTCTGCGGAGAATGGAAAGCAGCACATTATTAGAATTGTGCACAGCATCAGCCAGCTGAATGTGTTGGCTGAACCACCAATGTCAGAGGCTTTAAGCTGAGAACAAGTGGTCCCGTCTGATGGTGCACGCTCCATCATAAAAGAAGAAAAGAGCCTATTAAAGTGCTGAGCACCCCCATTCTGCGGAGAATGTAAACTAGCACTTCATTAGAACTGTGCATAGCATCAGCCAGCTGAATGTGTTGGCTGAACCACCAATGTCAGAGGCTTTAGGCTGAGAACAAGTGGTCCCGTCTGATGGTGCACGTTCAAACATAAAAGTAGAAAAGAGCCTATTAAAGTGCTGAGCACCCCCATTCTGCGTAGAATGGAAAGCAGCACATCATTAGAATTGTGCATAGCATCAGCCAGCTGAATGTGTTGGCTGAACCACCAATGTCAGAGGCTTTAAGCTCAGAACAAGTGGTCCCGTCTGATGGTGCACGCTCGAGCATAAAAGAAGAAAAGAGCCTATTAAAGTGCTGAGCACCCCCATTCTGCGGAGAATGGAAAGCAGCACATCATTAGAACTGTGCATAGCATCAGCCAGCTGAATGTGTTGGCTGAACCACCAATGTCAGAGGCTTTAAGCTGAGAACAAGTGGTCCCGTCTGATGGTGCACGTTCAAACATAAAAGAAGAAAAGAGCCTATTAAAGTGCTGAGCACCCCCATTCTGCGGAGAATGGAAAGCAGCACATCATTAGAATTGTGCATAGCATCAGCCAGCTGAATGTGTTGGCTGAACCACCAATGTCAGAGGCTTTAAGCTGAGAACAAGTGGTCCCGTCTGATGGTGCACGTTCAAACATAAAAGAAGAAAAGAGCCTATTAAAGTGCTGAGCACCCCCATTCTGCGGAGAATGGAAAGCAGCACATCATTAGAACTGTGCATAGCATCAGCCAGCTGAATGTGTTGGCTGAACCACCAATGTCAGAGGCTTTAAGCTGAGAACAAGTGGTCCCGTCTGATGGTGCACGTTCAAACATAAAAGAAGAAAAGAGCCTATTAAAGTGCTGAGCACCCCCATTCTGCGGAGAATGGAAAGCAGCACATCATTAGAATTGTGCATAGCATCAGCCAGCTGAATGTGTTGGCTGAACCACCAATGTCAGAGGCTTTAAGCTCAGAACAAGTGGTCCCGTCTGATGGTGCACGCTCGAGCATAAAAGAAGAAAAGAGCCTATTAAAGTGCTGAGCACCCCCATTCTGCGGAGAATGTAAACTAGCACTTCATTAGAACTGTGCATAGCATCAGCCAGCTGAATGTGTTGGCTGAACCACCAATGTCAGAGGCTTTAAGCTGAGAACAAGTGGTCCCGTCTGATGGTGCACGTTCAAACATAAAAGAAGAAAAGAGCCTATTAAAGTGCTGAGCACCCCCATTCTGCGGAGAATGGAAAGCAGCACATCATTAGAATTGTGCATAGCATCAGCCAGCTGAATGTGTTGGCTGAACCACCAATGTCAGAGGCTTTAAGCTCAGAACAAGTGGTCCCGTCTGATGGTGCACGCTCGAGCATAAAAGAAGAAAAGAGCCTATTAAAGTGCTGAGCACCCCCATTCTGCGGAGAATGGAAAGCAGCACATCATTAGAACTGTGCATAGCATCAGCCAGCTGAATGTGTTGGCTGAACCACCAATGTCAGAGGCTTTAAGCTGAGAACAAGTGGTCCCGTCTGATGGTGCACGTTCAAACATAAAAGAAGAAAAGAGCCTATTAAAGTGCTGAGCACCCCCATTCTGCGGAGAATGGAAAGCAGCACATCATTAGAATTGTGCATAGCATCAGCCAGCTGAATGTGTTGGCTGAACCACCAATGTCAGAGGCTTTAAGCTGAGAACAAGTGGTCCCGTCTGATGGTGCACGTTCAAACATAAAAGAAGAAAAGAGCCTATTAAAGTGCTGAGCACCCCCATTCTGCGGAGAATGGAAAGCAGCACATCATTAGAACTGTGCATAGCATCAGCCAGCTGAATGTGTTGGCTGAACCACCAATGTCAGAGGCTTTAAGCTGAGAACAAGTGGTCCCGTCTGATGGTGCACGTTCAAACATAAAAGAAGAAAAGAGCCTATTAAAGTGCTGAGCACCCCCATTCTGCGGAGAATGGAAAGCAGCACATTATTAGAATTGTGCATAGCATCAGCCAGCTGAATGTGTTGGCTGAACCACCAATGTCAGAGGCTTTAAGCTCAGAACAAGTGGTCCCGTCTGATGGTGCACGCTCGAGCATAAAAGAAGAAAAGAGCCTATTAAAGTGCTGAGCACCCCCATTCTGCGGAGAATGTAAACTAGCACTTCATTAGAACTGTGCATAGCATCAGCCAGCTGAATGTGTTGGCTGAACCACCAATGTCAGAGGCTTTAAGCTGAGAACAAGTGGTCCCGTCTGATGGTGCACGTTCAAACATAAAAGAAGAAAAGAGCCTATTAAAGTGCTGAGCACCCCCATTCTGCGGAGAATGTAAACTAGCACTTCATTAGAACTGTGCATAGCATCAGCCAGCTGAATGTGTTGGCTGAACCACCAATGTCAGAGGCTTTAAGCTGAGAACAAGTGGTCCCGTCTGATGGTGCACGTTCAAACATAAAAGAAGAAAAGAGCCTATTAAAGTGCTGAGCACCCCCATTCTGCGGAGAATGTAAACTAGCACTTCATTAGAACTGTGCATAGCATCAGCCAGCTGAATGTGTTGGCTGAACCACCAATGTCAGAGGCTTTAAGCTGAGAACAAGTGGTCCCGTCTGATGGTGCACGTTCAAACATAAAAGAAGAAAAGAGCCTATTAAAGTGCTGAGCACCCCCATTCTGCGGAGAATGTAAACTAGCACTTCATTAGAACTGTGCATAGCATCAGCCAGCTGAATGTGTTGGCTGAACCACCAATGTCAGAGGCTTTAAGCTGAGAACAAGTGGTCCCGTCTGATGGTGCACGTTCAAACATAAAAGAAGAAAAGAGCCTATTAAAGTGCTGAGCACCCCCATTCTGCGGAGAATGTAAACTAGCACTTCATTAGAACTGTGCATAGCATCAGCCAGCTGAATGTGTTGGCTGAACCACCAATGTCAGAGGCTTTAAGCTGAGAACAAGTGGTCCCGTCTGATGGTGCACGTTCAAACATAAAAGAAGAAAAGAGCCTATTAAAGTGCTGAGCACCCCCATTCTGCGGAGAATGGAAAGCAGCACATCATTAGAACTGTGCATAGCATCAGCCAGCTGAATGTGTTGGCTGAACCACCAATGTCAGAGGCTTTAAGCTGAGAACAAGTGGTCCCGTCTGATGGTGCACGTTCAAACATAAAAGAAGAAAAGAGCCTATTAAAGTGCTGAGCACCCCCATTCTGCGGAGAATGGAAAGCAGCACATTATTAGAATTGTGCATAGCATCAGCCAGCTGAATGTGTTGGCTGAACCACCAATGTCAGAGGCTTTAAGCTCAGAACAAGTGGTCCCGTCTGATGGTGCACGCTCGAGCATAAAAGAAGAAAAGAGCCTATTAAAGTGCTGAGCACCCCCATTCTGCGGAGAATGGAAAGCAGCACATCATTAGAACTGTGCATAGCATCAGCCAGCTGAATGTGTTGGCTGAACCACCAATGTCAGAGGCTTTAAGCTGAGAACAAGTGGTCCCGTCTGATGGTGCACGTTCAAACATAAAAGAAGAAAAGAGCCTATTAAAGTGCTGAGCACCCCCATTCTGCGGAGAATGGAAAGCAGCACATCATTAGAACTGTGCATAGCATCAGCCAGCTGAATGTGTTGGCTGAACCACCAATGTCAGAGGCTTTAAGCTGAGAACAAGTGGTCCCGTCTGATGGTGCACGTTCAAACATAAAAGAAGAAAAGAGCCTATTAAAGTGCTGAGCACCCCCATTCTGCGGAGAATGGAAAGCAGCACATTATTAGAATTGTGCATAGCATCAGCCAGCTGAATGTGTTGGCTGAACCACCAATGTCAGAGGCTTTAAGCTCAGAACAAGTGGTCCCGTCTGATGGTGCACGCTCGAGCATAAAAGAAGAAAAGAGCCTATTAAAGTGCTGAGCACCCCCATTCTGCGGAGAATGTAAACTAGCACTTCATTAGAACTGTGCATAGCATCAGCCAGCTGAATGTGTTGGCTGAACCACCAATGTCAGAGGCTTTAAGCTGAGAACAAGTGGTCCCGTCTGATGGTGCACGTTCAAACATAAAAGAAGAAAAGAGCCTATTAAAGTGCTGAGCACCCCCATTCTGCGGAGAATGGAAAGCAGCACATCATTAGAATTGTGCATAGCATCAGCCAGCTGAATGTGTTGGCTGAACCACCAATGTCAGAGGCTTTAAGCTGAGAACAAGTGGTCCCGTCTGATGGTGCACGTTCAAACATAAAAGAAGAAAAGAGCCTATTAAAGTGCTGAGCACCCCCATTCTGCGGAGAATGGAAAGCAGCACATCATTAAAACTGTGCATAGCATCAGCCAGCTGAATGTGTTGGCTGAACCACCAATGTCAGAGGCTTTAAGCTGAGAACAAGTGGTCCCGTCTGATGGTGCACGTTCAAACATAAAAGAAGAAAAGAGCCTATTAAAGTGCTGAGCACCCCCATTCTGCGGAAAATGGAAAGCAGCACATTATTAGAATTGTGCATAGCATCAGCCAGCTGAATGTGTTGGCTGAACCACCAATGTCAGAGGCTTTAAGCTCAGAACAAGTGGTCCCGTCTGATGGTGCACGCTCGAGCATAAAAGAAGAAAAGAGCCTATTAAAGTGCTGAGCACCCCCATTCTGCGGAGAATGTAAACTAGCACTTCATTAGAACTGTGCATAGCATCAGCCAGCTGAATGTGTTGGCTGAACCACCAATGTCAGAGGCTTTAAGCTGAGAACAAGTGGTCCCGTCTGATGGTGCACGTTCAAACATAAAAGAAGAAAAGAGCCTATTAAAGTGCTGAGCACCCCCATTCTGCGGAGAATGGAAAGCAGCACATTATTAGAATTGTGCACAGCATCAGCCAGCTGAATGTGTTGGCTGAACCACCAATGTCAGAGGCTTTAAGCTGAGAACAAGTGGTCCCGTCTGATGGTGCACGCTCCATCATAAAAGAAGAAAAGAGCCTATTAAAGTGCTGAGCACCCCCATTCTGCGGAGAATGTAAACTAGCACTTCATTAGAACTGTGCATAGCATCAGCCAGCTGAATGTGTTGGCTGAACCACCAATGTCAGAGGCTTTAAGCTGAGAACAAGTGGTCCCGTCTGATGGTGCACGTTCAAACATAAAAGAAGAAAAGAGCCTATTAAAGTGCTGAGCACCCCCATTCTGCGGAGAATGTCAACTAGCACTTCATTAGAATTGTGCATAGCATCATCCAGCTGAATGTGTTGGCTGAACCACCAATGTCAGAGGCTTTAAGCTGAGAACAAGTGGTCCCGTCTGATGGTGCACGTTCAAACATAAAAGAAGAAAAGAGCCTATTAAAGTGCTGAGCACCCCCATTCTGCGGAGAATGGAAAGCAACACATTATTAGAATTGTGCAAAGCATCAGCCAGCTGAATGTGTTGGCTGAACCACCAATGTCAGAGGCTTTAAGCTCAGAACAAGTGGTCCCGTCTGATGGTGCACGCTCGAGCATAAAAGAAGAAAAGAGCCTATTAAAGTGCTGAGCACCCCCATTCTGCGGAGAATGTAAACTAGCACTTCATTAGAACTGTGCATAGCATCAGCCAGCTGAATGTGTTGGCTGAACCACCAATGTCAGAGGCTTTAAGCTGAGAACAAGTGGTCCCGTCTGATGGTGCACGTTCAAACATAAAAGAAGAAAAGAGCCTATTAAAGTGCTGAGCACCCCCATTCTGCGGAGAATGGAAAGCAGCACATTATTAGAATTGTGCACAGCATCAGCCAGCTGAATGTGTTGGCTGAACCACCAATGTCAGAGGCTTTAAGCTGAGAACAAGTGGTCCCGTCTGATGGTGCACGCTCCATCATAAAAGAAGAAAAGAGCCTATTAAAGTGCTGAGCACCCCCATTCTGCGGAGAATGTAAACTAGCACTTCATTAGAACTGTGCATAGCATCAGCCAGCTGAATGTGTTGGCTGAACCACCAATGTCAGAGGCTTTAAGCTGAGAACAAGTGGTCCCGTCTGATGGTGCATGTTCAAACATAAAAGAAGAAAAGAGCCTATTAAAGTGCTGAGCACCCCCATTCTGCGGAGAATGGAAAGCAGCACATCATTAGAACTGTGCATAGCATCAGCCAGCTGAATGTCTTGGCTGAACCACCAATGTCAGAGGCTTTAAGCTGAGAACAAGTGGTCCCGTCTGATGGTGCACGTTCAAACATAAAAGAAGAAAAGAGCCTATTAAAGTGCTGAGCACCCCCATTCTGCGGAGAATGTAAACTAGCACTTCATTAGAACTGTGCATAGCATCAGCCAGCTGAATGTGTTGGCTGAAACACCAATGTCAGAGGCTTTAAGCTGAGAACAAGTGGTCCCGTCTGATGGTGCATGTTCAAACATAAAAGAAGAAAAGAGCCTATTAAAGTGCTGAGCACCCCCATTCTGCGGAGAATGTAAACTAGCACTTCATTAGAACTGTGCATAGCATCAGCCAGCTGAATGTCTTGGCTGAACCACCAATGTCAGAGGCTTTAAGCTGAGAACAAGTGGTCCCGTCTGATGGTGCACGTTCAAACATAAAAGAAGAAAAGAGCCTATTAAAGTGCTGAGCACCCCCATTCTGCGGACAATGGAAAGCAGCACATCATTAGAACTGTGCATAGCATCAGCCAGCTGAATGTGTTGGCTGAACCACCAATGTCAGAGGCTTTAAGCTGAGAACAAGTGGTCCCGTCTGATGGTGCACGTTCAAACATAAAAGAAGAAAAGAGCCTATTAAAGTGCTGAGCACCCCCATTCTGCGGAGAATGTAAACTAGCACTTCATTAGAACTGTGCATAGCATCAGCCAGCTGAATGTGTTGGCTGAACCACCAATGTCAGAGGCTTTAAGCTGAGAACAAGTGGTCCCGTCTGATGGTGCACGTTCAAACATAAAAGAAGAAAAGAGCCTATTAAAGTGCTGAGCACCCCCATTCTGCGGAGAATGGAAAGCAGCACATCATTAGAACTGTGCATAGCATCAGCCAGCTGAATGTGTTGGCTGAACCACCAATGTCAGAGGCTTTAAGCTGAGAACAAGTGGTCCCGTCTGATGGTGCACGTTCAAACATAAAAGAAGAAAAGAGCCTATTAAAGTGCTGAGCACCCCCATTCTGCGGAGAATGGAAAGCAGCACATCATTAGAATTGTGCATAGCATCAGCCAGCTGAATGTGTTGGCTGAACCACCAATGTCAGAGGCTTTAAGCTGAGAACAAGTGGTCCCGTCTGATGGTGCACGTTCAAACATAAAAGAAGAAAAGAGCCTATTAAATTGCTGAGCACCCCCATTCTGCGGAGAATGGAAAGCAGCACATCATTAGAATTGTGCATAGCATCAGCCAGCTGAATGTGTTGGCTGAACCACCAATGTTAGAGGCTTTAAGCTCAGAACAAGTGGTCCCGTCTGATGGTGAACGCTCGAGCATAAAAGAAGAAAAGAGCCTATTAAAGTGCTGAGCACCCCCATTCTGCGGAGAATGGAAAGCAGCACATCATTAGAACTGTGCATAGCATCAGCCAGCTGAATGTGTTGGCTGAACCACCAATGTCAGAGGCTTTAAGCTGAGAACAAGTGGTCCCGTCTGATGGTGCACGTTCAAACATAAAAGAAGAAAAGAGCCTATTAAAGTGCTGAGCACCCCCATTCTGCGGAGAATGGAAAGCAGCACATCATTAGAATTGTGCATAGCATCAGCCAGCTGAATGTGTTGGCTGAACCACCAATGTCAGAGGCTTTAAGCTGAGAACAAGTGGTCCCGTCTGATGGTGCACGTTCAAACATAAAAGAAGAAAAGAGCCTATTAAAGTGCTGAGCACCCCCATTCTGCGGAGAATGGAAAGCAGCACATCATTAGAATTGTGCATAGCATCAGCCAGCTGAATGTGTTGGCTGAACCACCAATGTCAGAGGCTTTAAGCTGAGAACAAGTGGTCCCGTCTGATGGTGCACGTTCAAACATAAAAGAAGAAAAGAGCCTATTAAAGTGCTGAGCACCCCCATTCTGCGGAAAATGGAAAGCAGCACATTATTAGAATTGTGCATAGCATCAGCCAGCTGAATGTGTTGGCTGAACCACCAATGTCAGAGGCTTTAAGCTCAGAACAAGTGGTCCCGTCTGATGGTGCACGCTCGAGCATAAAAGAAGAAAAGAGCCTATTAAAGTGCTGAGCACCCCCATTCTGCGGAGAATGTAAACTAGCACTTCATTAGAACTGTGCATAGCATCAGCCAGCTGAATGTGTTGGCTGAACCACCAATGTCAGAGGCTTTAAGCTGAGAACAAGTGGTCCCGTCTGATGGTGCACGTTCAAACATAAAAGAAGAAAAGAGCCTATTAAAGTGCTGAGCACCCCCATTCTGCGGAGAATGGAAAGCAGCACATTATTAGAATTGTGCACAGCATCAGCCAGCTGAATGTGTTGGCTGAACCACCAATGTCAGAGGCTTTAAGCTGAGAACAAGTGGTCCCGTCTGATGGTGCACGCTCCATCATAAAAGAAGAAAAGAGCCTATTAAAGTGCTGAGCACCCCCATTCTGCGGAGAATGTAAACTAGCACTTCATTAGAACTGTGCATAGCATCAGCCAGCTGAATGTGTTGGCTGAACCACCAATGTCAGAGGCTTTAAGCTGAGAACAAGTGGTCCCGTCTGATGGTGCACGTTCAAACATAAAAGAAGAAAAGAGCCTATTAAAGTGCTGAGCACCCCCATTCTGCGGAGAATGTCAACTAGCACTTCATTAGAATTGTGCATAGCATCATCCAGCTGAATGTGTTGGCTGAACCACCAATGTCAGAGGCTTTAAGCTGAGAACAAGTGGTCCCGTCTGATGGTGCACGTTCAAACATAAAAGAAGAAAAGAGCCTATTAAAGTGCTGAGCACCCCCATTCTGCGGAGAATGGAAAGCAACACATTATTAGAATTGTGCATAGCATCAGCCAGCTGAATGTGTTGGCTGAACCACCAATGTCAGAGGCTTTAAGCTCAGAACAAGTGGTCCCGTCTGATGGTGCACGCTCGAGCATAAAAGAAGAAAAGAGCCTATTAAAGTGCTGAGCACCCCCATTCTGCGGAGAATGTAAACTAGCACTTCATTAGAACTGTGCATAGCATCAGCCAGCTGAATGTGTTGGCTGAACCACCAATGTCAGAGGCTTTAAGCTGAGAACAAGTGGTCCCGTCTGATGGTGCACGTTCAAACATAAAAGAAGAAAAGAGCCTATTAAAGTGCTGAGCACCCCCATTCTGCGGAGAATGGAAAGCAGCACATTATTAGAATTGTGCACAGCATCAGCCAGCTGAATGTGTTGGCTGAACCACCAATGTCAGAGGCTTTAAGCTGAGAACAAGTGGTCCCGTCTGATGGTGCACGCTCCATCATAAAAGAAGAAAAGAGCCTATTAAAGTGCTGAGCACCCCCATTCTGCGGAGAATGTAAACTAGCACTTCATTAGAACTGTGCATAGCATCAGCCAGCTGAATGTGTTGGCTGAACCACCAATGTCAGAGGCTTTAAGCTGAGAACAAGTGGTCCCGTCTGATGGTGCATGTTCAAACATAAAAGAAGAAAAGAGCCTATTAAAGTGCTGAGCACCCCCATTCTGCGGAGAATGGAAAGCAGCACATCATTAGAACTGTGCATAGCATCAGCCAGCTGAATGTCTTGGCTGAACCACCAATGTCAGAGGCTTTAAGCTGAGAACAAGTGGTCCCGTCTGATGGTGCACGTTCAAACATAAAAGAAGAAAAGAGCCTATTAAAGTGCTGAGCACCCCCATTCTGCGGAGAATGTAAACTAGCACTTCATTAGAACTGTGCATAGCATCAGCCAGCTGAATGTGTTGGCTGAAACACCAATGTCAGAGGCTTTAAGCTGAGAACAAGTGGTCCCGTCTGATGGTGCATGTTCAAACATAAAAGAAGAAAAGAGCCTATTAAAGTGCTGAGCACCCCCATTCTGCGGAGAATGTAAACTAGCACTTCATTAGAACTGTGCATAGCATCAGCCAGCTGAATGTCTTGGCTGAACCACCAATGTCAGAGGCTTTAAGCTGAGAACAAGTGGTCCCGTCTGATGGTGCACGTTCAAACATAAAAGAAGAAAAGAGCCTATTAAAGTGCTGAGCACCCCCATTCTGCGGACAATGGAAAGCAGCACATCATTAGAACTGTGCATAGCATCAGCCAGCTGAATGTGTTGGCTGAACCACCAATGTCAGAGGCTTTAAGCTGAGAACAAGTGGTCCCGTCTGATGGTGCACGTTCAAACATAAAAGAAGAAAAGAGCCTATTAAAGTGCTGAGCACCCCCATTCTGCGGAGAATGTAAACTAGCACTTCATTAGAACTGTGCATAGCATCAGCCAGCTGAATGTGTTGGCTGAACCACCAATGTCAGAGGCTTTAAGCTGAGAACAAGTGGTCCCGTCTGATGGTGCACGTTCAAACATAAAAGAAGAAAAGAGCCTATTAAAGTGCTGAGCACCCCCATTCTGCGGAGAATGGAAAGCAGCACATCATTAGAACTGTGCATAGCATCAGCCAGCTGAATGTGTTGGCTGAACCACCAATGTCAGAGGCTTTAAGCTGAGAACAAGTGGTCCCGTCTGATGGTGCACGTTCAAACATAAAAGAAGAAAAGAGCCTATTAAAGTGCTGAGCACCCCCATTCTGCGGAGAATGGAAAGCAGCACATCATTAGAATTGTGCATAGCATCAGCCAGCTGAATGTGTTGGCTGAACCACCAATGTCAGAGGCTTTAAGCTGAGAACAAGTGGTCCCGTCTGATGGTGCACGTTCAAACATAAAAGAAGAAAAGAGCCTATTAAATTGCTGAGCACCCCCATTCTGCGGAGAATGGAAAGCAGCACATCATTAGAATTGTGCATAGCATCAGCCAGCTGAATGTGTTGGCTGAACCACCAATGTCAGAGGCTTTAAGCTCAGAACAAGTGGTCCCGTCTGATGGTGAACGCTCGAGCATAAAAGAAGAAAAGAGCCTATTAAAGTGCTGAGCACCCCCATTCTGCGGAGAATGGAAAGCAGCACATCATTAGAACTGTGCATAGCATCAGCCAGCTGAATGTGTTGGCTGAACCACCAATGTCAGAGGCTTTAAGCTGAGAACAAGTGGTCCCGTCTGATGGTGCACGTTCAAACATAAAAGAAGAAAAGAGCCTATTAAAGTGCTGAGCACCCCCATTCTGCGGAGAATGGAAAGCAGCACATCATTAGAATTGTGCATAGCATCAGCCAGCTGAATGTGTTGGCTGAACCACCAATGTCAGAGGCTTTAAGCTGAGAACAAGTGGTCCCGTCTGATGGTGCACGTTCAAACATAAAAGAAGAAAAGAGCCTATTAAAGTGCTGAGCACCCCCATTCTGCGGAGAATGGAAAGCAGCACATCATTAGAATTGTGCATAGCATCAGCCAGCTGAATGTGTTGGCTGAACCACCAATGTCAGAGGCTTTAAGCTGAGAACAAGTGGTCCCGTCTGATGGTGCACGTTCAAACATAAAAGAAGAAAAGAGCCTATTAAAGTGCTGAGCACCCCCATTCTGCGGAGAATGGAAAGCAGCACATCATTAGAACTGTGCATAGCATCAGCCAGCTGAATGTGTTGGCTGAACCACCAATGTCAGAGGCTTTAAGCTGAGAACAAGTGGTCCCGTCTGATGGTGCACGTTCAAACATAAAAGAAGAAAAGAGCCTATTAAAGTGCTGAGCACCCCCATTCTGCGGAGAATGGAAAGCAGCACATTATTAGAATTGTGCATAGCATCAGCCAGCTGAATGTGTTGGCTGAACCACCAATGTCAGAGGCTTTAAGCTCAGAACAAGTGGTCCCGTCTGATGGTGCACGCTCGAGCATAAAAGAAGAAAAGAGCCTATTAAAGTGCTGAGCACCCCCATTCTGCGGAGAATGTAAACTAGCACTTCATTAGAACTGTGCATAGCATCAGCCAGCTGAATGTGTTGGCTGAACCACCAATGTCAGAGGCTTTAAGCTGAGAACAAGTGGTCCCGTCTGATGGTGCACGTTCAAACATAAAAGAAGAAAAGAGCCTATTAAAGTGCTGAGCACCCCCATTCTGCGGAGAATGGAAAGCAGCACATCATTAGAATTGTGCATAGCATCAGCCAGCTGAATGTGTTGGCTGAACCACCAATGTCAGAGGCTTTAAGCTCAGAACAAGTGGTCCCGTCTGATGGTGCACGCTCGAGCATAAAAGAAGAAAAGAGCCTATTAAAGTGCTGAGCACCTCCATTCTGCGGAGAATGGAAAGCAGCACATCATTAGAACTGTGCATAGCATCAGCCAGCTGAATGTGTTGGCTGAACCACCAATGTCAGAGGCTTTAAGCTGAGAACAAGTGGTCCCGTCTGATGGTGCACGTTCAAACATAAAAGAAGAAAAGAGCCTATTAAAGTGCTGAGCACCCCCATTCTGCGGAGAATGGAAAGCAGCACATCATTAGAACTGTGCATAGCATCAGCCAGCTGAATGTGTTGGCTGAACCACCAATGTCAGAGGCTTTAAGCTGAGAACAAGTGGTCCCGTCTGATGGTGCACGTTCAAACATAAAAGAAGAAAAGAGCCTATTAAAGTGCTGAGCACCCCCATTCTGCGGAGAATGGAAAGCAGCACATTATTAGAATTGTGCATAGCATCAGCCAGCTGAATGTGTTGGCTGAACCACCAATGTCAGAGGCTTTAAGCTCAGAACAAGTGGTCCCGTCTGATGGTGCACGCTCGAGCATAAAAGAAGAAAAGAGCCTATTAAAGTGCTGAGCACCTCCATTTTGCGGAGAATGTAAACTAGCACTTCATTAGAACTGTGCATAGCATCAGCCAGCTGAATGTGTTGGCTGAACCACCAATGTCAGAGGCTTTAAGCTGAGAACAAGTGGTCCCGTCTGATGGTGCACGTTCAAACATAAAAGAAGAAAAGAGCCTATTAAAGTGCTGAGCACCCCCATTCTGCGGAGAATGGAAAGCAGCACATTATTAGAATTGTGCACAGCATCAGCCAGCTGAATGTGTTGGCTGAACCACCAATGTCAGAGGCTTTAAGCTGAGAACAAGTGGTCCCGTCTGATGGTGCACGCTCCATCATAAAAGAAGAAAAGAGCCTATTAAAGTGCTGAGCACCCCCATTCTGCGGAGAATGTAAACTAGCACTTCATTAGAACTGTGCATAGCATCAGCCAGCTGAATGTGTTGGCTGAACCACCAATGTCAGAGGCTTTAAGCTGAGAACAAGTGGTCCCGTCTGATGGTGCACGTTCAAACATAAAAGAAGAAAAGAGCCTATTAAAGTGCTGAGCACCCCCATTCTGCGGAGAATGGAAAGCAGCACATCATTAGAATTGTGCATAGCATCAGCCAGCTGAATGTGTTGGCTGAACCACCAATGTCAGAGGCTTTAAGCTGAGAACAAGTGGTCCCGTCTGATGGTGCACGTTCAAACATAAAAGAAGAAAAGAGCCTATTAAAGTGCTGAGCACCCCCATTCTGCGGAGAATGTCAACTAGCACTTCATTAGAACTGTGCATAGCATCAGCCAGCTGAATGTGTTGGCTGAACCACCAATGTCAGATGCTTTAAGCTGAGAACAAGTGGTCCCGTCTGATGGTGCACGTTCAAACATAAAAGAAGAAAAGAGCCTATTAAAGTGCTGAGCACCCCCATTCTGCGGAGAATGGAAAGCAGCACATTATTAGAATTGTGCACAGCATCAGCCAGCTGAATGTGTTGGCTGAACCACCAATGTCAGAGGTTTTAAGCTGAGAACAAGTGGTCCCGTCTGATGGTGCACGCTCCATCATAAAAGAAGAAAAGAGCCTATTAAAGTGCTGAGCACCCCCATTCTGCGGAGAATGTAAACTAGCACTTCATTAGAACTGTGCATAGCATCAGCCAGCTGAATGTGTTGGCTGAACCACCAATGTCAGAGGCTTTAAGCTGAGAACAAGTGGTCCCGTCTGATGGTGCACGTTCAAACATAAAAGAAGAAAAGAGCCTATTAAAGTGCTGAGCACCCCCATTCTGCGGAGAATGGAAAGCAGCACATCATTAGAATTGTGCATAGCATCAGCCAGCTGAATGTGTTGGCTGAACCACCAATGTCAGAGGCTTTAAGCTCAGAACAAGTGGTCCCGTCTGATGGTGCACGCTCGAGCATAAAAGAAGAAAAGAGCCTATTAAAGTGCTGAGCACCTCCATTCTGCGGAGAATGGAAAGCAGCACATCATTAGAACTGTGCATAGCATCAGCCAGCTGAATGTGTTGGCTGAACCACCAATGTCAGAGGCTTTAAGCTGAGAACAAGTGGTCCCGTCTGATGGTGCACGTTCAAACATAAAAGAAGAAAAGAGCCTATTAAAGTGCTGAGCACCCCCATTCTGCGGAGAATGGAAAGCAGCACATCATTAGAACTGTGCATAGCATCAGCCAGCTGAATGTGTTGGCTGAACCACCAATGTCAGAGGCTTTAAGCTGAGAACAAGTGGTCCCGTCTGATGGTGCACGTTCAAACATAAAAGAAGAAAAGAGCCTATTAAAGTGCTGAGCACCCCCATTCTGCGGAGAATGGAAAGCAGCACATTATTAGAATTGTGCATAGCATCAGCCAGCTGAATGTGTTGGCTGAACCACCAATGTCAGAGGCTTTAAGCTCAGAACAAGTGGTCCCGTCTGATGGTGCACGCTCGAGCATAAAAGAAGAAAAGAGCCTATTAAAGTGCTGAGCACCTCCATTTTGCGGAGAATGTAAACTAGCACTTCATTAGAACTGTGCATAGCATCAGCCAGCTGAATGTGTTGGCTGAACCACCAATGTCAGAGGCTTTAAGCTGAGAACAAGTGGTCCCGTCTGATGGTGCACGTTCAAACATAAAAGAAGAAAAGAGCCTATTAAAGTGCTGAGCACCCCCATTCTGCGGAGAATGTCAACTAGCACTTCATTAGAACTGTGCATAGCATCAGCCAGCTGAATGTGTTGGCTGAACCACCAATGTCAGATGCTTTAAGCTGAGAACAAGTGGTCCCGTCTGATGGTGCACGTTCAAACATAAAAGAAGAAAAGAGCCTATTAAAGTGCTGAGCACCCCCATTCTGCGGAGAATGGAAAGCAGCACATTATTAGAATTGTGCACAGCATCAGCCAGCTGAATGTGTTGGCTGAACCACCAATGTCAGAGGTTTTAAGCTGAGAACAAGTGGTCCCGTCTGATGGTGCACGCTCCATCATAAAAGAAGAAAAGAGCCTATTAAAGTGCTGAGCACCCCCATTCTGCGGAGAATGTAAACTAGCACTTCATTAGAACTGTGCATAGCATCAGCCAGCTGAATGTGTTGGCTGAACCACCAATGTCAGAGGCTTTAAGCTGAGAACAAGTGGTCCCGTCTGATGGTGCACGTTCAAACATAAAAGAAGAAAAGAGCCTATTAAAGTGCTGAGCACCCCCATTCTGCGGAGAATGGAAAGCAGCACATCATTAGAATTGTGCATAGCATCAGCCAGCTGAATGTGTTGGCTGAACCACCAATGTCAGAGGCTTTAAGCTGAGAACAAGTGGTCCCGTCTGATGGTGCACGTTCAAACATAAAAGAAGAAAAGAGCCTATTAAAGTGCTGAGCACCCCCATTCTGCGGAGAATGTCAACTAGCACTTCATTAGAATTGTGCATAGCATCATCCAGCTGAATGTGTTGGCTGAACCACCAATGTCAGAGGCTTTAAGCTGAGAACAAGTGGTCCCGTCTGATGGTGCACGTTCAAACATAAAAGAAGAAAAGAGCCTATTAAAGTGCTGAGCACCCCCATTCTGCGGAGAATGGAAAGCAGCACATTATTAGAATTGTGCATAGCATCAGCCAGCTGAATGTCTTGGCTGAACCACCAATGTCAGAGGCTTTAAGCTGAGAACAAGTGGTCCCGTCTGATGGTGCACGTTCAAACATAAAAGAAGAAAAGAGCCTATTAAAGTGCTGAGCACCCCCATTCTGCGGAGAATGGAAAGCAGCACATCATTAGAATTGTGCATAGCATCAGCCAGCTGAATGTGTTGGCTGAACCACCAATGTCAGATGCTTTAAGCTGAGAACAAGTGGTCCCGTCTGATGGTGCACGCTCCATCATAAAAGAAGAAAAGAGCCTATTAAAGTGCTGAGCACCCCCATTCTGCGGAGAATGTAAACTAGCACTTCATTAGAACTGTGCATAGCATCAGCCAGCTGAATGTCTTGGCTGAACCACCAATGTCAGAGGCTTTAAGCTGAGAACAAGTGGTCCCGTCTGATGGTGCACGTTCAAACATAAAAGAAGAAAAGAGCCTATTAAAGTGCTGAGCACCCCCATTCTGCGGAGAATGTAAACTAGCACTTCATTAGAACTGTGCATAGCATCAGCCAGCTGAATGTCTTGGCTGAACCACCAATGTCAGAGGCTTTAAGCTGAGAACAAGTGGTCCCGTCTGATGGTGCACGTTCAAACATAAAAGAAGAAAAGAGCCTATTAAAGTGCTGAGCACCCCCATTCTGCGGAGAATGGAAAGCAGCACATCATTAGAACTGTGCATAGCATCAGCCAGCTGAATGTGTTGGCTGAACCACCAATGTCAGAGGCTTTAAGCTCAGAACAAGTGGTCCCGTCTGATGGTGCACGCTCGAGCATAAAAGAAGAAAAGAGCCTATTAAAGTGCTGAGCACCCCCCATTCTGCGGAGAATGTAAACTAGCACTTCATTAGAACTGTGCATAGCATCAGCCAGCTGAATGTCTTGGCTGAACCACCAATGTCAGATGCTTTAAGCTGAGAACAAGTGGTCCCGTCTGATGGTGCACGTTCAAACATAAAAGAAGAAAAGAGCCTATTAAAGTGCTGAGCACCCCCATTCTGCGGAGAATGGAAAGCAGCACATCATTAGAATTGTGCATAGCATCAGCCAGCTGAATGTGTTGGCTGAACCACCAATGTCAGAGGCTTTAAGCTCAGAACAAGTGGTCCCGTCTGATGGTGCACGCTCGAGCATAAAAGAAGAAAAGAGCCTATTAAAGTGCTGAGCACCCCCATTCTGCGGAGAATGGAAAGCAGCACATCATTAGAACTGTGCATAGCATCAGCCAGCTGAATGTGTTGGCTGAACCACCAATGTCAGAGGCTTTAAGCTGAGAACAAGTGGTCCCGTCTGATGGTGCACGTTCAAACATAAAAGAAGAAAAGAGCCTATTAAAGTGCTGAGCACCCCCATTCTGCGGAGAATGGAAAGCAGCACATCATTAGAATTGTGCATAGCATCAGCCAGCTGAATGTGTTGGCTGAACCACCAATGTCAGAGGCTTTAAGCTGAGAACAAGTGGTCCCGTCTGATGGTGCACGTTCAAACATAAAAGAAGAAAAGAGCCTATTAAAGTGCTGAGCACCCCCATTCTGCGGAGAATGGAAAGCAGCACATCATTAGAATTGTGCATAGCATCAGCCAGCTGAATGTGTTGGCTGAACCACCAATGTCAGAGGCTTTAAGCTCAGAACAAGTGGTCCCGTCTGATGGTGCACGCTCGAGCATAAAAGAAGAAAAGAGCCTATTAAAGTGCTGAGCACCCCCATTCTGCGGAGAATGGAAAGCAGCACATCATTAGAACTGTGCATAGCATCAGCCAGCTGAATGTGTTGGCTGAACCACCAATGTCAGAGGCTTTAAGCTGAGAACAAGTGGTCCCGTCTGATGGTGCACGTTCAAACATAAAAGAAGAAAAGAGCCTATTAAAGTGCTGAGCACCCCCATTCTGCGGAGAATAGAAAGCAGCACATCATTAGAATTGTGCATAGCATCAGCCAGCTGAATGTGTTGGCTGAACCACCAATGTCAGAGGCTTTAAGCTGAGAACAAGTGGTCCCGTCTGATGGTGCACGTTCAAACATAAAAGAAGAAAAGAGCCTATTAAAGTGCTGAGCACCCCCATTCTGCGGAGAATGGAAAGCAGCACATCATTAGAACTGTGCATAGCATCAGCCAGCTGAATGTGTTGGCTGAACCACCAATGTCAGAGGCTTTAAGCTGAGAACAAGTGGTCCCGTCTGATGGTGCACGTTCAAACATAAAAGAAGAAAAGAGCCTATTAAAGTGCTGAGCACCCCCATTCTGCGGAGAATGGAAAGCAGCACATTATTAGAATTGTGCATAGCATCAGCCAGCTGAATGTGTTGGCTGAACCACCAATGTCAGAGGCTTTAAGCTCAGAACAAGTGGTCCCGTCTGATGGTGCACGCTCGAGCATAAAAGAAGAAAAGAGCCTATTAAAGTGCTGAGCACCCCCATTCTGCGGAGAATGTAAACTAGCACTTCATTAGAACTGTGCATAGCATCAGCCAGCTGAATGTGTTGGCTGAACCACCAATGTCAGAGGCTTTAAGCTGAGAACAAGTGGTCCCGTCTGATGGTGCACGTTCAAACATAAAAGAAGAAAAGAGCCTATTAAAGTGCTGAGCACCCCCATTCTGCGGAGAATGGAAAGCAGCACATCATTAGAATTGTGCATAGCATCAGCCAGCTGAATGTGTTGGCTGAACCACCAATGTCAGAGGCTTTAAGCTCAGAACAAGTGGTCCCGTCTGATGGTGCACGCTCGAGCATAAAAGAAGAAAAGAGCCTATTAAAGTGCTGAGCACCCCCATTCTGCGGAGAATGTAAACTAGCACTTCATTAGAACTGTGCATAGCATCAGCCAGCTGAATGTGTTGGCTGAACCACCAATGTCAGAGGCTTTAAGCTGAGAACAAGTGGTCCCGTCTGATGGTGCACGTTCAAACATAAAAGAAGAAAAGAGCCTATTAAAGTGCTGAGCACCCCCATTCTGCGGAGAATGGAAAGCAGCACATCATTAGAATTGTGCATAGCATCAGCCAGCTGAATGTGTTGGCTGAACCACCAATGTCAGAGGCTTTAAGCTGAGAACAAGTGGTCCCGTCTGATGGTGCACGTTCAAACATAAAAGAAGAAAAGAGCCTATTAAAGTGCTGAGCACCCGCATTCTGCGGAGAATGGAAAGCAGCACATCATTAGAACTGTGCATAGCATCAGCCAGCTGAATGTGTTGGCTGAACCACCAATGTCAGAGGCTTTAAGCTGAGAACAAGTGGTCCCGTCTGATGGTGCACGTTCAAACATAAAAGAAGAAAAGAGCCTATTAAAGTGCTGAGCACCCCCATTCTGCGGAGAATGGAAAGCAGCACATTATTAGAATTGTGCATAGCATCAGCCAGCTGAATGTGTTGGCTGAACCACCAATGTCAGAGGCTTTAAGCTCAGAACAAGTGGTCCCGTCTGATGGTGCACGCTCGAGCATAAAAGAAGAAAAGAGCCTATTAAAGTGCTGAGCACCCCCATTCTGCGGAGAATGTAAACTAGCACTTCATTAGAACTGTGCATAGCATCAGCCAGCTGAATGTGTTGGCTGAACCACCAATGTCAGAGGCTTTAAGCTGAGAACAAGTGGTCCCGTCTGATGGTGCACGTTCAAACATAAAAGAAGAAAAGAGCCTATTAAAGTGCTGAGCACCCCCATTCTGCGGAGAATGGAAAGCAGCACATTATTAGAATTGTGCACAGCATCAGCCAGCTGAATGTGTTGGCTGAACCACCAATGTCAGAGGCTTTAAGCTGAGAACAAGTGGTCCCGTCTGATGGTGCACGTTCAAACATAAAAGAAGAAAAGAGCCTATTAAAGTGCTGAGCACCCCCATTCTGCGGAGAATGTCAACTAGCACTTCATTAGAACTGTGCATAGCATCAGCCAGCTGAATGTGTTGGCTGAACCACCAATGTCAGAGGCTTTAAGCTGAGAACAAGTGGTCCCGTCTGATGGTGCACGTTCAAACATAAAAGAAGAAAAGAGCCTATTAAAGTGCTGAGCACCCCCATTCTGCGGAGAATGGAAAGCAGCACATTATTAGAATTGTGCACAGCATCAGCCAGCTGAATGTGTTGGCTGAACCACCAATGTCAGAGGCTTTAAGCTGAGAACAAGTGGTCCCGTCTGATGGTGCACGCTCCATCATAAAAGAAGAAAAGAGCCTATTAAAGTGCTGAGCACCCCCATTCTGCGGAGAATGTAAACTAGCACTTCATTAGAACTGTGCATAGCATCAGCCAGCTGAATGTGTTGGCTGAACCACCAATGTCAGAGGCTTTAAGCTGAGAACAAGTGGTCCCGTCTGATGGTGCACGTTCAAACATAAAAGAAGAAAAGAGCCTATTAAAGTGCTGAGCACCCCCATTCTGCGGAGAATGGAAAGCAGCACATCATTAGAATTGTGCATAGCATCAGCCAGCTGAATGTGTTGGCTGAACCACCAATGTCAGAGGCTTTAAGCTGAGAACAAGTGGTCCCGTCTGATGGTGCACGTTCAAACATAAAAGAAGAAAAGAGCCTATTAAAGTGCTGAGCACCCCCATTCTGCGGAGAATGTCAACTAGCACTTCATTAGAATTGTGCATAGCATCATCCAGCTGAATGTGTTGGCTGAACCACCAATGTCAGAGGCTTTAAGCTGAGAACAAGTGGTCCCGTCTGATGGTGCACGTTCAAACATAAAAGAAGAAAAGAGCCTATTAAAGTGCTGAGCACCCCCATTCTGCGGAGAATGGAAAGCAGCACATTATTAGAATTGTGCATAGCATCAGCCAGCTGAATGTGTTGGCTGAACCACCAATGTCAGAGGCTTTAAGCTCAGAACAAGTGGTCCCGTCTGATGGTGCACGCTCGAGCATAAAAGAAGAAAAGAGCCTATTAAAGTGCTGAGCACCCCCATTCTGCGGAGAATGTAAACTAGCACTTCATTAGAACTGTGCATAGCATCAGCCAGCTGAATGTGTTGGCTGAACCACCAATGTCAGAGGCTTTAAGCTGAGAACAAGTGGTCCCGTCTGATGGTGCACGTTCAAACATAAAAGAAGAAAAGAGCCTATTAAAGTGCTGAGCACCCCCATTCTGCGGAGAATGGAAAGCAGCACATTATTAGAATTGTGCACAGCATCAGCCAGCTGAATGTGTTGGCTGAACCACCAATGTCAGAGGCTTTAAGCTGAGAACAAGTGGTCCCGTCTGATGGTGCACGCTCCATCATAAAAGAAGAAAAGAGCCTATTAAAGTGCTGAGCACCCCCATTCTGCGGAGAATGTAAACTAGCACTTCATTAGAACTGTGCATAGCATCAGCCAGCTGAATGTGTTGGCTGAACCACCAATGTCAGAGGCTTTAAGCTGAGAACAAGTGGTCCCGTCTGATGGTGCACGTTCAAACATAAAAGAAGAAAAGAGCCTATTAAAGTGCTGAGCACCCCCATTCTGCGGAGAATGGAAAGCAGCACATCATTAGAATTGTGCATAGCATCAGCCAGCTGAATGTGTTGGCTGAACCACCAATGTCAGAGGCTTTAAGCTGAGAACAAGTGGTCCCGTCTGATGGTGCACGTTCAAACATAAAAGAAGAAAAGAGCCTATTAAAGTGCTGAGCACCCCCATTCTGCGGAGAATGAAAAGCAGCACATTATTAGAATTGTGCATAGCATCAGCCAGCTGAATGTGTTGGCTGAACCACCAATGTCAGAGGCTTTAAGCTCAGAACAAGTGGTCCCGTCTGATGGTGCACGCTCGAGCATAAAAGAAGAAAAGAGCCTATTAAAGTGCTGAGCACCCCCATTCTGCGGAGAATGTAAACTAGCACTTCATTAGAACTGTGCATAGCATCAGCCAGCTGAATGTCTTGGCTGAACCACCAATGTCAGATGCTTTAAGCTGAGAACAAGTGGTCCCGTCTGATGGTGCACGTTCAAACATAAAAGAAGAAAAGAGCCTATTAAAGTGCTGAGCACCCCCATTCTGCGGAGAATGTCAACTAGCACTTCATTAGAACTGTGCATAGCATCAGCCAGCTGAATGTGTTGGCTGAACCACCAATGTCAGAGGCTTTAAGCTGAGAACAAGTGGTCCCGTCTGATGGTGCACGTTCAAACATAAAAGAAGAAAAGAGCCTATTAAAGTGCTGAGCACCCCCATTCTGCGGAGAATGGAAAGCAGCACATTATTAGAATTGTGCACAGCATCAGCCAGCTGAATGTGTTGGCTGAACCACCAATGTCAGAGGCTTTAAGCTGAGAACAAGTGGTCCCGTCTGATGGTGCACGCTCCATCATAAAAGAAGAAAAGAGCCTATTAAAGTGCTGAGCACCCCCATTCTGCGGAGAATGTAAACTAGCACTTCATTAGAACTGTGCATAGCATCAGCCAGCTGAATGTGTTGGCTGAACCACCAATGTCAGAGGCTTTAAGCTGAGAACAAGTGGTCCCGTCTGATGGTGCACGTTCAAACATAAAAGAAGAAAAGAGCCTATTAAAGTGCTGAGCACCCCCATTCTGCGGAGAATGGAAAGCAGCACATCATTAGAATTGTGCATAGCATCAGCCAGCTGAATGTGTTGGCTGAACCACCAATGTCAGAGGCTTTAAGCTGAGAACAAGTGGTCCCGTCTGATGGTGCACGTTCAAACATAAAAGAAGAAAAGAGCCTATTAAAGTGCTGAGCACCCCCATTCTGCGGAGAATGTAAACTAGCACTTCATTAGAACTGTGCATAGCATCAGCCAGCTGAATGTCTTGGCTGAACCACCAATGTCAGATGCTTTAAGCTGAGAACAAGTGGTCCCGTCTGATGGTGCACGTTCAAACATAAAAGAAGAAAAGAGCCTATTAAAGTGCTGAGCACCCCCATTCTGCGGAGAATGTCAACTAGCACTTCATTAGAACTGTGCATAGCATCAGCCAGCTGAATGTGTTGGCTGAACCACCAATGTCAGAGGCTTTAAGCTGAGAACAAGTGGTCCCGTCTGATGGTGCACGTTCAAACATAAAAGAAGAAAAGAGCCTATTAAAGTGCTGAGCACCCCCATTCTGCGGAGAATGGAAAGCAGCACATTATTAGAATTGTGCACAGCATCAGCCAGCTGAATGTGTTGGCTGAACCACCAATGTCAGAGGCTTTAAGCTGAGAACAAGTGGTCCCGTCTGATGGTGCACGCTCCATCATAAAAGAAGAAAAGAGCCTATTAAAGTGCTGAGCACCCCCATTCTGCGGAGAATGTAAACTAGCACTTCATTAGAACTGTGCATAGCATCAGCCAGCTGAATGTGTTGGCTGAACCACCAATGTCAGAGGCTTTAAGCTGAGAACAAGTGGTCCCGTCTGATGGTGCACGTTCAAACATAAAAGAAGAAAAGAGCCTATTAAAGTGCTGAGCACCCCCATTCTGCGGAGAATGGAAAGCAGCACATCATTAGAATTGTGCATAGCATCAGCCAGCTGAATGTGTTGGCTGAACCACCAATGTCAGAGGCTTTAAGCTGAGAACAAGTGGTCCCGTCTGATGGTGCACGTTCAAACATAAAAGAAGAAAAGAGCCTATTAAAGTGCTGAGCACCCCCATTCTGCGGAGAATGTCAACTAGCACTTCATTAGAACTGTGCATAGCATCAGCCAGCTGAATGTGTTGGCTGAACCACCAATGTCAGAGGCTTTAAGCTGAGAACAAGTGGTCCCGTCTGATGGTGCACGTTCAAACATAAAAGAAGAAAAGAGCCTATTAAAGTGCTGAGCACCCCCATTCTGCGGAGAATGTCAACTAGCACTTCATTAGAATTGTGCATAGCATCATCCAGCTGAATGTGTTGGCTGAACCACCAATGTCAGAGGCTTTAAGCTGAGAACAAGTGGTCCCATCTGATGGTGCACGTTCAAACATAAAAGAAGAAAAGAGCCTATTAAAGTGCTGAGCACCCCCATTCTGCGGAGAATGGAAAGCAGCACATTATTAGAATTGTGCATAGCATCAGCCAGCTGAATGTGTTGGCTGAACCACCAATGTCAGAGGCTTTAAGCTCAGAACAAGTGGTCCCGTCTGATGGTGCACGCTCGAGCATAAAAGAAGAAAAGAGCCTATTAAAGTGCTGAGCACCCCCATTCTGCGGAGAATGTAAACTAGCACTTCATTAGAACTGTGCATAGCATCAGCCAGCTGAATGTGTTGGCTGAACCACCAATGTCAGAGGCTTTAAGCTGAGAACAAGTGGTCCCGTCTGATGGTGCACGTTCAAACATAAAAGAAGAAAAGAGCCTATTAAAGTGCTGAGCACCCCCATTCTGCGGAGAATGGAAAGCAGCACATTATTAGAATTGTGCACAGCATCAGCCAGCTGAATGTGTTGGCTGAACCACCAATGTCAGAGGCTTTAAGCTGAGAACAAGTGGTCCCGTCTGATGGTGCACGCTCCATCATAAAAGAAGAAAAGAGCCTATTAAAGTGCTGAGCACCCCCATTCTGCGGAGAATGTAAACTAGCACTTCATTAGAACTGTGCATAGCATCAGCCAGCTGAATGTGTTGGCTGAACCACCAATGTCAGAGGCTTTAAGCTGAGAACAAGTGGTCCCGTCTGATGGTGCACGTTCAAACATAAAAGAAGAAAAGAGCCTATTAAAGTGCTGAGCACCCCCATTCTGCGGAGAATGTAAACTAGCACTTCATTAGAACTGTGCATAGCATCAGCCAGCTGAATGTGTTGGCTGAACCACCAATGTCAGAGGCTTTAAGCTGAGAACAAGTGGTCCCGTCTGATGGTGCACGTTCAAACATAAAAGAAGAAAAGAGCCTATTAAAGTGCTGAGCACCCCCATTCTGCGGAGAATGGAAAGCAGCACATTATTAGAATTGTGCACAGCATCAGCCAGCTGAATGTGTTGGCTGAACCACCAATGTCAGAGGCTTTAAGCTGAGAACAAGTGGTCCCGTCTGATGGTGCACGCTCCATCATAAAAGAAGAAAAGAGCCTATTAAAGTGCTGAGCACCCCCATTCTGCGTAGAATGTAAACTAGCACTTCATTAGAACTGTGCATAGCATCAGCCAGCTGAATGTGTTGGCTGAACCACCAATGTCAGAGGCTTTAAGCTGAGAACAAGTGGTCCCGTCTGATGGTGCACGTTCAAACATAAAAGAAGAAAAGAGCCTATTAAAGTGCTGAGCACCCCCATTCTGCGGAGAATGGAAAGCAGCACATTATTAGAATTGTGCACAGCATCAGCCAGCTGAATGTGTTGGCTGAACCACCAATGTCAGAGGCTTTAAGCTGAGAACAAGTGGTCCCGTCTGATGGTGCACGCTCCATCATAAAAGAAGAAAAGAGCCTATTAAAGTGCTGAGCACCCCCATTCTGCGGAGAATGTAAACTAGCACTTCATTAGAACTGTGCATAGCATCAGCCAGCTGAATGTGTTGGCTGAACCACCAATGTCAGAGGCTTTAAGCTGAGAACAAGTGGTCCCGTCTGATGGTGCACGTTCAAACATAAAAGAAGAAAAGAGCCTATTAAAGTGCTGAGCACCCCCATTCTGCGGAGAATGGAAAGCAGCACATTATTAGAATTGTGCATAGCATCAGCCAGCTGAATGTGTTGGCTGAACCACCAATGTCAGAGGCTTTAAGCTCAGAACAAGTGGTCCCGTCTGATGGTGCACGTTCAAACATAAAAGAAGAAAAGAGCCTATTAAAGTGCTGAGCACCCCCATTCTGCGGAGAATGTAAACTAGCACTTCATTAGAACTGTGCATAGCATCAGCCAGCTGAATGTCTTGGCTGAACCACCAATGTCAGAGGCTTTAAGCTGAGAACAAGTGGTCCCGTCTGATGGTGCACGTTCAAACATAAAAGAAGAAAAGAGCCTATTAAAGTGCTGAGCACCCCCATTCTGCGGAGAATGGAAAGCAGCACATTATTAGAATTGTGCACAGCATCAGCCAGCTGAATGTGTTGGCTGAACCACCAATGTCAGAGGCTTTAAGCTGAGAACAAGTGGTCCCGTCTGATGGTGCACGCTCCATCATAAAAGAAGAAAAGAGCCTATTAAAGTGCTGAGCACCCCCATTCTGCGGAGAATGTAAACTAGCACTTCATTAGAACTGTGCATAGCATCAGCCAGCTGAATGTGTTGGCTGAACCACCAATGTCAGAGGCTTTAAGCTGAGAACAAGTGGTCCCGTCTGATGGTGCACGTTCAAACATAAAAGAAGAAAAGAGCCTATTAAAGTGCTGAGCACCCCCATTCTGCGGAGAATGGAAAGCAGCACATCATTAGAATTGTGCATAGCATCAGCCAGCTGAATGTGTTGGCTGAACCACCAATGTCAGAGGCTTTAAGCTCAGAACAAGTGGTCCCGTCTGATGGTGCACGCTCGAGCATAAAAGAAGAAAAGAGCCTATTAAAGTGCTGAGCACCCCCATTCTGCGGAGAATGGAAAGCAGCACATCATTAGAACTGTGCATAGCATCAGCCAGCTGAATGTGTTGGCTGAACCACCAATGTCAGAGGCTTTAAGCTGAGAACAAGTGGTCCCGTCTGATGGTGCACGTTCAAACATAAAAGAAGAAAAGAGCCTATTAAAGTGCTGAGCACCCCCATTCTGCGGAGAATGGAAAGCAGCACATCATTAGAATTGTGCATAGCATCAGCCAGCTGAATGTGTTGGCTGAACCACCAATGTCAGAGGCTTTAAGCTGAGAACAAGTGGTCCCGTCTGATGGTGCACGTTCAAACATAAAAGAAGAAAAGAGCCTATTAAAGTGCTGAGCACCCCCATTCTGCGGAGAATGGAAAGCAGCACATCATTAGAATTGTGCATAGCATCAGCCAGCTGAATGTGTTGGCTGAACCACCAATGTCAGAGGCTTTAAGCTCAGAACAAGTGGTCCCGTCTGATGGTGCACGCTCGAGCATAAAAGAAGAAAAGAGCCTATTAAAGTGCTGAGCACCCCCATTCTGCGGAGAATGGAAAGCAGCACATCATTAGAACTGTGCATAGCATCAGCCAGCTGAATGTGTTGGCTGAACCACCAATGTCAGAGGCTTTAAGCTGAGAACAAGTGGTCCCGTCTGATGGTGCACGTTCAAACATAAAAGAAGAAAAGAGCCTATTAAAGTGCTGAGCACCCCCATTCTGCGGAGAATGGAAAGCAGAACATCATTAGAATTGTGCATAGCATCAGCCAGCTGAATGTGTTGGCTGAACCACCAATGTCAGAGGCTTTAAGCTGAGAACAAGTGGTCCCGTCTGATGGTGCACGTTCAAACATAAAAGAAGAAAAGAGCCTATTAAATTGCTGAGCACCCCCATTCTGCGGAGAATGGAAAGCAGCACATTATTAGAATTGTGCATAGCATCAGCAAGCTGAATGTGTTGGCTGAACCACCAATGTCAGAGGCTTTAAGCTCAGAACAAGTGGTCCCGTCTGATGGTGCACGCTCGAGCATAAAAGAAGAAAAGAGCCTATTAAAGTGCTGAGCACCCCCATTCTGCGGAGAATGTAAACTAGCACTTCATTAGAACTGTGCATAGCATCAGCCAGCTGAATGTGTTGGCTGAACCACCAATGTCAGAGGCTTTAAGCTGAGAACAAGTGGTCCCGTCTGATGGTGCACGTTCAAACATAAAAGAAGAAAAGAGCCTATTAAAGTGCTGAGCACCCCCATTCTGCGGAGAATGGAAAGCAGCACATCATTAGAATTGTGCATAGCATCAGCCAGCTGAATGTGTTGGCTGAACCACCAATGTCAGAGGCTTTAAGCTGAGAACAAGTGGTCCCGTCTGATGGTGCACGTTCAAACATAAAAGAAGAAAAGAGCCTATTAAAGTGCTGAGCACCCCCATTCTGCGGAGAATGGAAAGCAGCACATTATTAGAATTGTGCATAGCATCAGCCAGCTGAATGTGTTGGCTGAACCACCAATGTCAGAGGCTTTAAGCTCAGAATAAGTGGTCCCGTCTGATGGTGCACGCTCGAGCATAAAAGAAGAAAAGAGCCTATTAAAGTGCTGAGCACCCCCATTCTGCGGAGAATGTAAACTAGCACTTCATTAGAACTGTGCATAGCATCAGCCAGCTGAATGTGTTGGCTGAACCACCAATGTCAGAGGCTTTAAGCTGAGAACAAGTGGTCCCGTCTGATGGTGCACGTTCAAACATAAAAGAAGAAAAGAGCCTATTAAAGTGCTGAGCACCCCCATTCTGCGGAGAATGGAAAGCAGCACATTATTAGAATTGTGCACAGCATCAGCCAGCTGAATGTGTTGGCTGAACCACCAATGTCAGAGGCTTTAAGCTGAGAACAAGTGGTCCCGTCTGATGGTGCACGCTCCATCATAAAAGAAGAAAAGAGCCTATTAAAGTGCTGAGCACCCCCATTCTGCGGAGAATGTAAACTAGCACTTCATTAGAACTGTGCATAGCATCAGCCAGCTGAATGTGT
Organism: Aquarana catesbeiana; assembly: GCF_042186555.1. Lineage (NCBI taxonomy): Eukaryota > Metazoa > Chordata > Amphibia > Anura > Ranidae > Aquarana > Aquarana catesbeiana. The sequence continues at coordinate 265,635,260 of NC_133331.1, forward strand.
TGGCTGAACCACCAATGTCAGAGGCTTTAAGCTGAGAATAAGTGGTCCCGTCTGATGGTGCACGTTCAAACATAAAAGAAGAAAAGAGCCTATTAAAGTGCTGAGCACCCCCATTCTGCGGAGAATGGAAAGCAGCACATCATTAGAATTGTGCATAGCATCAGCCAGCTGAATGTGTTGGCTGAACCACCAATGTCAGAGGCTTTAAGCTGAGAACAAGTGGTCCCGTCTGATGGTGCACGTTCAAACATAAAAGAAGAAAAGAGCCTATTAAAGTGCTGAGCACCCCCATTCTGCGGAGAATGTCAACTAGCACTTCATTAGAATTGTGCATAGCATCATCCAGCTGAATGTGTTGGCTGAACCACCAATGTCAGAGGCTTTAAGCTGAGAACAAGTGGTCCCGTCTGATGGTGCACGTTCAAACATAAAAGAAGAAAAGAGCCTATTAAAGTGCTGAGCACCCCCATTCTGCGGAGAATGGAAAGCAGCACATTATTAGAATTGTGCATAGCATCAGCCAGCTGAATGTGTTGGCTGAACCACCAATGTCAGAGGCTTTAAGCTCAGAACAAGTGGTCCCGTCTGATGGTGCACGCTCGAGCATAAAAGAAGAAAAGAGCCTATTAAAGTGCTGAGCACCCCCATTCTGCGGAGAATGTAAACTAGCACTTCATTAGAACTGTGCATAGCATCAGCCAGCTGAATGTGTTGGCTGAACCACCAATGTCAGAGGCTTTAAGCTGAGAACAAGTGGTCCCGTCTGATGGTGCACGTTCAAACATAAAAGAAGAAAAGAGCCTATTAAAGTGCTGAGCACCCCCATTCTGCGGAGAATGGAAAGCAGCACATTATTAGAATTGTGCACAGCATCAGCCAGCTGAATGTGTTGGCTGAACCACCAATGTCAGAGGCTTTAAGCTGAGAACAAGTGGTCCCGTCTGATGGTGCACGCTCCATCATAAAAGAAGAAAAGAGCCTATTAAAGTGCTGAGCACCCCCATTCTGCGGAGAATGTCAACTAGCACTTCATTAGAACTGTGCATAGCATCAGCCAGCTGAATGTGTTGGCTGAACCACCAATGTCAGAGGCTTTAAGCTGAGAACAAGTGGTCCCGTCTGATGGTGCACGTTCAAACATAAAAGAAGAAAAGAGCCTATTAAAGTGCTGAGCACCCCCATTCTGCGGAGAATGGAAAGCAGCACATTATTAGAATTGTGCACAGCATCAGCCAGCTGAATGTGTTGGCTGAACCACCAATGTCAGAGGCTTTAAGCTGAGAACAAGTGGTCCCGTCTGATGGTGCACGCTCCATCATAAAAGAAGAAAAGAGCCTATTAAAGTGCTGAGCACCCCCATTCTGCGGAGAATGTAAACTAGCACTTCATTAGAACTGTGCATAGCATCAGCCAGCTGAATGTGTTGGCTGAACCACCAATGTCAGAGGCTTTAAGCTGAGAACAAGTGGTCCCGTCTGATGGTGCACGTTCAAACATAAAAGAAGAAAAGAGCCTATTAAAGTGCTGAGCACCCCCATTCTGCGGAGAATGGAAAGCAGCACATCATTAGAATTGTGCATAGCATCAGCCAGCTGAATGTGTTGGCTGAACCACCAATGTCAGAGGCTTTAAGCTGAGAACAAGTGGTCCCGTCTGATGGTGCACGTTCAAACATAAAAGAAGAAAAGAGCCTATTAAAGTGCTGAGCACCCCCATTCTGCGGAGAATGTCAACTAGCACTTCATTAGAACTGTGCATAGCATCAGCCAGCTGAATGTGTTGGCTGAACCACCAATGTCAGAGGCTTTAAGCTGAGAACAAGTGGTCCCGTCTGATGGTGCACGTTCAAACATAAAAGAAGAAAAGAGCCTATTAAAGTGCTGAGCACCCCCATTCTGCGGAGAATGTCAACTAGCACTTCATTAGAATTGTGCATAGCATCATCCAGCTGAATGTGTTGGCTGAACCACCAATGTCAGAGGCTTTAAGCTGAGAACAAGTGGTCCCGTCTGATGGTGCACGTTCAAACATAAAAGAAGAAAAGAGCCTATTAAAGTGCTGAGCACCCCCATTCTGTGGAGAATGGAAAGCAGCACATTATTAGAATTGTGCATAGCATCAGCCAGCTGAATGTGTTGGCTGAACCACCAATGTCAGAGGCTTTAAGCTCAGAACAAGTGGTCCCGTCTGATGGTGCACGCTCGAGCATAAAAGAAGAAAAGAGCCTATTAAAGTGCTGAGCACCCCCATTCTGCGGAGAATGTAAACTAGCACTTCATTAGAACTGTGCATAGCATCAGCCAGCTGAATGTGTTGGCTGAACCACCAATGTCAGAGGCTTTAAGCTGAGAACAAGTGGTCCCGTCTGATGGTGCACGTTCAAACATAAAAGAAGAAAAGAGCCTATTAAAGTGCTGAGCACCCCCATTCTGCGGAGAATGGAAAGCAGCACATTATTAGAATTGTGCACAGCATCAGCCAGCTGAATGTGTTGGCTGAACCACCAATGTCAGAGGCTTTAAGCTGAGAACAAGTGGTCCCGTCTGATGGTGCACGTTCAAACATAAAAGAAGAAAAGAGCCTATTAAAGTGCTGAGCACCCCCATTCTGCGGAGAATGTCAACTAGCACTTCATTAGAATTGTGCATAGCATCAGCCAGCTGAATGTGTTGGCTGAACCACCAATGTCAGAGGCTTTAAGCTGAGAACAAGTGGTCCCGTCTGATGGTGCACGTTCAAACATAAAAGAAGAAAAGAGCCTATTAAAGTGCTGAGCACCCCCATTCTGCGGAGAATGGAAAGCAGCACATTATTAGAATTGTGCATAGCATCAGCCAGCTGAATGTGTTGGCTGAACCACCAATGTCAGAGGCTTTAAGCTCAGAACAAGTGGTCCCGTCTGATGGTGCACGCTCGAGCATAAAAGAAGAAAAGAGCCTATTAAAGTGCTGAGTAGGGATGAGCCGAACACCCCCCGGTTCGGTTCGCACCAGAACCCGCGAACGGACCGAAAGTTCGCACGAACGTTAGAACCCCATTGACGTCTATGGGACTCGAACGTTCGAAATCAAAAGTGCTCATTTTAAAGGCTAATTTGCATGGTATTGTCCTAAAAAGGGTTTGGGGACCCGGGTCCTACCCCAGGGGACATGTATCAATGCAAAAAAAACTTTTAAAAACGGCCGTTTTTTCGGGAGCAGTGATTTTAATGATGCTTAAAGTAAAAAAAAAAAAGTGAAATATTCCTTTAAATATCGTACCTGGGGGGTGTCTATAGTATGCCTGTAAAGTGACGCGTGTTTCCCATGTTTAGAACAGTCCCTGCACCAAATGTCATTTTTAAAGGAAAAAATCTCATTTAAAACTGCTTGCGGGTTTAATGTCATGTCGGGTCATGGCAATATGGATGAAAATCAGTGAGACAAACGGCATGGGTACCCCCCAGTCCATTACCAGGCCCTTTGGGTCTTGTATGGATATTAAGGGGAACCCCGCACCCAAATTAAAATAAGGAAAGGTGTGGGGCCACCAGGCCCTATATACTCTGAACAGCAGTATACAGGCGGTGCAAACAAGACAGGGACTGTAGGTTTGTTGTTAAGTAGAATCTGTTTGTAATTTTGAACATTTTTAACGTGTTTAGCTCCAGCCAAAAAATCTTTTCTAAGCTTTTTGGAAAACATAGGGAAGGGTTATCACCCCTGTGACATTTGTTTTGCTGTCTTTCCTCCTCTTCAGAAGATTTCACCTCACTTTTTTGTCCCAATGAAAAATGTTTTTTGAAAATTTGGGTTTTTTTGTGGAACAAGGATTGGAAAGCATCAGTGGAAAGGAGAAATTGTTTTCCCATATTAACTCTTACAGGAGAGAATTTCCCTTCCTAGGGGTAGATTTCATCTCACTTCCTGTTGTCTCCTTCCGTTTGCAAGTAGGAGTCGTTTGTAAGTTAGATGTTTGAAAGTAGGGTCCTGCCCTATATACTCAGCAGAAATTTGGGCCTTAGGTGTTGCTGTGGCCACAACACTGTAAGCCCTCACAGGGCCCTGCTGTGAAATATTAGATCAAGAATTGTAATTACATGCCCCTGTTGAACAGGAGCTGAAAAATTAGGCCTTAGGCACTGGTGCTGGTGCCACAACACTGCAACCCCTCACAGACACTCTAGTTGGAACGCAGGAACGAGCCCTGCTGCAAATTATTGCTTCAAAAATTGTAATTACACGCCCCTGTTAGACAGGGGCAGAAAAATTGGGCCTTAGGCACTGGTGCTGGTGCCACAACACTGCAACCCCTCACAGACACTCTAGTTGGAACGCAGGAACGAGCCCTGCTGCAAAGTATTGCATCAAAAATTGTAATTACACGCCCCTGTTAGACAGGGGCAGAAAAATTGGGCCTTAGGCACTGGTGCTGGTGCCACAACACTGCAACCCCTCACAGACACTCTAGTTGGAACGCAGGAACGAGCCCTGCTGCAAAGTATTGCATCAAAAATTGTAATTACACGCCCCTGTTAGACAGGGGCAGAAAAATTGGGCCCTAGGCACTGGTGCTGGTGCCACAACACTGCAACCCCTCACAGACACTCTAGTTGGAATGCAGGAACGAGCCCTGCTGCAAAGTATTACATCAAAAATTGTAATTACACGCCCCTGTTAAACAGGGGCTGAAAAATTGTGCCTTAGGCACTGGTGGTGGCGCCCAGAACCAAAAATGTTCTTACAAGCTATCAGCGTGATGATTGAGGAGGAAGAGGATAATTACTCAGGGATAGTCACTCAGCATCAGCATAGGCAGTCTTTGAAGGGATCTGAGATTTCAAAAAAAATTATTCGGTTACATCAGCATCAGGTGCTTGGTAGCTGGTGGTGATCCAAGACTCATTCATTTTTATGAAGGTCAGCCGATCGACCGAGTCGGTGGACAGACGCACCCTGTGATCGGTTACCACGCCTCCAGCAGCACTGAATGTGCGTTCCGAAAGAACGCTGGATGCAGGACAGGCCAGTAGCTCAATTGCATACTGTGCAAGCTCTGGCCAGTGATCCATCCTCAAGACCCAGTAACCCAGAGGATTTTCGGTGGGAAAGGTGTCCAAGTCTGATCTTGCCCCTAGGTATTCCTGCACCATGTAAAACAGACGCTGGCGATGGTTGCTGGAACCGATCATACCTTGGGGCTGCGGACCAAAAAATTGTCTGAACGCATCGGTCAGACGGCCACCTTCTCCACCGCTCCTTCTTTGACTGACCGAAGCCTCAGCAACACGTTGTCCAGAAACAGGAGTTTGTAACCTCCCAGTCTCTGGGAACGCGTTGCACAGACCTTTCTGCAAGGCCTCCCGAAGATGTTTCATCCTCTGCTCCCTCTGCGATGGCAAGATAAGGTCCGCAACCTTACCCTTGTAACGTGGATCAAGGAGGGTTGCCAGCCAGTATTGGTCCTTCTCCTTGATACCACGAATACGAGGATCCTTACGCAGGCTTTGCAGGATCAGGGAGGCCATGCAGCGTAGGTTTGCTGAGGCATTCGGTCCGGAGTCCTCTGGGTCACTAAGAACGACATGGTCCGCAGCCACCTCCTCCCAGCCACGTACAAGTCCATGTGTTTCTTGGGACTGATCCCTTAAAGACTGCTGCTGATGCTGAGTGCCAGGCTCCACCTCCATACTGACACAATCTTCCTCCTCCTCCTCTTCCTCCTCGTCCTCTTCCTGTGTGATCGGCGGGCACGCAGGAACACTGTCTGGATAAAGGGGGCCTTGAGAGCTAAGGAAGTCCTCCTCTTCCTGCCTCTGTTCTGCCTCAAGTGCCCTGTCCATTATTCCACGCAGCGTGTGCTCCAACAGGTGGACAAGGGGGACAGTGTCACTGATGCATGCACTGTCACTGCTCACCATCCTCGTGGCCTCCTCGAATGGTGACAGGACAGTGCATGCATCCCTGATCATGGCCCACTGGCGTGGGGAAAAAAAACCAAGCTCCCCTGACCCTGTCCTGGTGCCATAGTCGCACAGGTACTCATTGATGGCCCTCTGCTGCGTGTGCAGCCGCTGCAGCATGGCCAACGTTGAGTTCCACCTGGTGGGCATGTCACAGATTAGGCGGTTCTTGGGCAGGTTAAACTCCTTTTGGAGGTCCGTCAGCCGAGCACTGGCATTATATGACCGGCGGAAATGCACACAGACTTTCCTGGCCTGCCTCAGGACATCCTGTAAGCCCGGGTACCTGCCCAAGAACCGCTGCACCACCAAGTTAAGGACGTGAGCCAAACAGGGCACATGGGTCATTTGTCCCTGTCGGAGGGCAGAGAGGAGGTTGGTGCCATTGTCGCAAACCACCATTCCTGCCTTAAGTTGGCGTGGCGTCAACCACCTCTGAACCTGCCCCTGCAGAGCTGACAGAACCTCTGCCCCAGTGTGGCTCCTGTCCCCCAAGCACACCAGCTCAAGCACCGCATGGCATCTTTTGGCCTGCGTACTTGCGTAGCCCCTTGAACGCCTACGGAGCACCGCTGGTTCCGAGGAAGAGGCCATGGAGGAAGAAGAAGAGGAGGGGGTGGAGGAGAGAGGTGTGTCACAATCAGCATTTTGGAGGCGTGGTGGCAGAACAACCTCCAACACTACTGCACCTTGTCCTGCATCCTTCCCAGCTGCCAGCAGAGTCACCCAATGCGCCGTGAAACTTAGGTAACGTCCCTGTCCATGCCTGCTGGACCATGAGTCAGCGGTAATATGCACCTTACCGCTGACCGCCCTGTCCAGCGAGGCATGGACATTGCCTTCCACATGCCGGTAGAGAGCCGGAATCGCCTTCCGTGAGAAAAAGTGGCGTTTGGGTACCTGCCACTGAGGAACCGCACATTCCACAAACTCACGGAAGGGGGCAGAGTCTACCAACTGAAAAGGCAGCAGTTGAAGTGCTAGCAATTTTGCCAAGCTAGCATTCAACCGCTGGGCATGTGGATGGCTGGGAGCAAACTTCTTTCGGCGGTGCAGCAGCTGGGGCAGGGAAATTTGCCTGGTACAATCTGACGTCGGTGTACCAAAAGCAGATTGCCCACAAGTACTTGGCTGTGACACACCTAATTCTACACCTTCATTCCTCTCACTGCAGGTCTCAGAGAGGACTGAAGGTCTAGTGGGGTTGGAAATCTCAGCTGATGAGGAGCAAGGAGAGATCCTCTTTGTTCTTTGGTGTGGGTCTTTTAGATACGCTTGCCAACGAACTGCATGGCAGGTCAACATATGTCTGGTCAAGCATGTGGTACCCAAGCGGGAGATATTTTGGCCACGCGAGATACGCTTGAGACATATGTTGCAAATAGCAGCGGTGCGATCTGATGCACTCGTCTCAAAAAAGGCCCACACCAAAGAACTTTTTGAATAACGCGCAGAGACTGCAGCGCCCTGCACATGTGGAGCTTTGGGGTGTGATGCAGTCAATGTGTTGCCCTTAGGCTGGCCCCTGGAGGGCATCCTGCCTCGTTGGTGATGTGCTGCCGCCTCCTCCTCCTCCTCCTCCTCCTCCTCCTCCTCCTCTCTCCTATCAGGCACCCACGTTGAGTCAGTGACCTCATCATCCCCTCCCTCCTCATCACTGGAGCAAACCTGGCAGTATGCTGCAGCAGGGGGAGCATGACTGCCAGATTGCTGTCCTTCTTGGGCACCCCCTCTGTCCGCGCTCATGTTACTGCCTTCATCGAGCTCAGTATCGTCATCAGAGCCTTCCAAACGCTGGGCATCCTCCTGGAGCATGTACCCAACACTGTGGTCAAACAGTTCGAGGGAATCCTCATGAGGACATGGTGGAGCTAGGGAAGGAGTCACTGATGACATTGAGCTGAGGGAAGAGGCCGCTGCTTTGCCAGACAAAGCACCCTGGGCATGGGTGAGAGAGGATGAGGAGGATGAGGACGGCTTGGTCATCCACTCGACCAAGTCTTCCGCATGTTGCGGCTCAACATGGCCAGCTGCCGAAAAAAAGGCCAAGCGTGTCCCATGGCCACGTGCTGATGAGGATGCACCGTCTCCACGACCAGCACTAGACACAGAGCCTGCTTGCCCTCTCTTATTGGCTTGTGACTGTCTGCCTCTCCTTCTTGGCCTTCCAGACATACTAATGGCCTGTAGCTGCACTAAGCTGGGATAGAACACCTGTAATTTTCTTCAAGTAGCTTTATATACTGTAACCAGACAAGCCTGCCTGTCAGTAGGAAGATAACAGGAACGGATCTAGCTGAACACTGTGAGCAGGACGCACTGTACTAAATGTAAATAGTCTAGCTGCCTGACCGTGGTACTAATAGGATCAAATAGAACACCTGTAATTTTCTTCAGGTAGCTTTATATACTGTAACCAGACAAGCCTGCCTGTCAGTAGGAAGATAACAGGAACGGATCTAGCTGTACACTGTGAGCAGGACGCACTGTACTAAATGTAAATAGTCTAGCTGCCTGACCGTGGTACTAATAGGATCAAATAGAACACCTGTAATTTTCTTCAGGTAGCTTTATATACTGTAACCAGACAAGCCTGCCTGTCAGTAGGAAGATAACAGGAACGGATCTAGCTGTACACTGTGAGCAGGACGCACTGTACTAAATGTAAATAGTCTAGCTGCCTGACCGTGGTACTAATAGGATCAAATAGAACACCTGTAATTTTCTTCAGGTAGCTTTATATACTGTAACCAGACAAGCCTGCCTGTCAGTAGGAAGATAACAGGAACGGATCTAGCTGAACACTGTGAGCAGGACGCACTGTACTAAATGTAAATAGTCTAGCTGCCTGACCGTGGTACTAATAGGATCAAATAGAACACCTGTAATTTTCTTCAGGTAGCTTTATATACTGTAACCAGACAAGCCTGCCTGTCAGTAGGAAGATAACAGGAACGGATCTAGCTGTACACTGTGAGCAGGACGCACTGTACTAAATGTAAATAGTCTAGCTGCCTGACCGTGGTACTAATAGGATCAAATAGAACACCTGTAATTTTCTTCAGGTAGCTTTATATACTGTAACCAGACAAGCCTGCCTGTCAGTAGGAAGATAACAGGAACGGATCTAGCTGTACACTGTGAGCAGGACGCACTGTACTAAATGTAAATAGTCTAGCTGCCTGACCGTGGTACTAATAGGATCAAATAGAACACCTGTAATTTTCTTCAGGTAGCTTTATATACTGTAACCAGACAAGCCTGCCTGTCAGTAGGAAGATAACAGGAACGGATCTAGCTGAACACTGTGAGCAGGACGCACTGTACTAAATGTAAATAGTCTAGCTGCCTGACCGTGGTACTAATAGGATCAAATAGAACACCTGTAATTTTCTTCAGGTAGCTTTATATACTGTAACCAGACAAGCCTGCCGGTCAGTAGGAATTTAACAGGAACGGATCTAGCTGAACACTGTGAGCAGGACGCACTGCACTAAATGTAAATAGCAGGAACGGATCTAGCTGAACACTGTGAGCAGGACGCACTGCACTAAATGTAAATAGTCTAGAAGATAACAGGAACGGATCTAGCTGAACACTGTGAGCAGGACGCACTGCATTAAATGTAAATAGTCTAGATAGAAGATAACAGGAACGGATCTAGCTAAACTGAATACAGTGTATATATATATATGCAACACCTGGGATGCATATATATACACAATACACTGTAAGTGCAGCTAACTGACTGACTGTTCTGCCTAATCTATCTAACTCAAATCAAATGACACTGTCTCTCTCTCTCTCTATCTCTCAGCACACCGGAACACACACTACACAGGGCCGCCGTGCAGGCGGCCTTATATAGTGTGGGGTGTGTACTAAATGCCCTGAGCCGTAATTGGCCAAAGCCACCCTGGCTTTGGCCAATTACAGCTCTCTCTACTGACAGCGCTGTGATTGGCCAAGCATGCGGGTCATAGTGCATGCTTGGCCAATCATCAGCCAGCAATGCACTGCGATGCCGCAGTGAATTATGGGCCGTGACGCGCCACACGAATTTAGCGCGAACGGCCCATAACGTTCGCAATTCGGCGAACGATCGAACAGCCGATGTTCGAGTCGAACATGGGTTCGACTCGAACACGAAGCTCATCCCTAGTGCTGAGCACCCCCATTCTGCGGAGAATGTAAACTAGCACTTCATTAGAACTGTGCATAGCATCAGCCAGCTGAATGTGTTGGCTGAACCACCAATGTCAGAGGCTTTAAGCTGAGAACAAGTGGTCCCGTCTGATGGTGCACGTTCAAACATAAAAGAAGAAAAGAGCCTATTAAAGTGCTGAGCACCCCCATTCTGCGGAGAATGGAAAGCAGCACATTATTAGAATTGTGCACAGCATCAGCCAGCTGAATGTGTTGGCTGAACCACCAATGTCAGAGGCTTTAAGCTGAGAACAAGTGGTCCCGTCTGATGGTGCACGCTCCATCATAAAAGAAGAAAAGAGCCTATTAAAGTGCTGAGCACCCCCATTCTGCGGAGAATGTAAACTAGCACTTCATTAGAACTGTGCATAGCATCAGCCAGCTGAATGTGTTGGCTGAACCACCAATGTCAGAGGCTTTAAGCTGAGAACAAGTGGTCCCGTCTGATGGTGCACGTTCAAACATAAAAGAAGAAAAGAGCCTATTAAAGTGCTGAGCACCCCCATTCTGCGGAGAATGGAAAGCAGCACATCATTAGAATTGTGCATAGCATCAGCCAGCTGAATGTGTTGGCTGAACCACCAATGTCAGAGGCTTTAAGCTGAGAACAAGTGGTCCCGTCTGATGGTGCACGTTCAAACATAAAAGAAGAAAAGAGCCTATTAAAGTGCTGAGCACCCCCATTCTGCGGAGAATGAAAAGCAGCACATTATTAGAATTGTGCATAGCATCAGCCAGCTGGATGTGTTGGCTGAACCACCAATGTCAGAGGCTTTAAGCTCAGAACAAGTGGTCCCGTCTGATGGTGCACGCTCGAGCATAAAAGAAGAAAAGAGCCTATTAAAGTGCTGAGCACCCCCATTCTGCGGAGAATGTAAACTAGCACTTCATTAGAACTGTGCATAGCATCAGCCAGCTGAATGTCTTGGCTGAACCACCAATGTCAGATGCTTTAAGCTGAGAACAAGTGGTCCCGTCTGATGGTGCACGTTCAAACATAAAAGAAGAAAAGAGCCTATTAAAGTGCTGAGCACCCCCATTCTGCGGAGAATGTCAACTAGCACTTCATTAGAACTGTGCATAGCATCAGCCAGCTGAATGTGTTGGCTGAACCACCAATGTCAGAGGCTTTAAGCTGAGAACAAGTGGTCCCGTCTGATGGTGCACGTTCAAACATAAAAGAAGAAAAGAGCCTATTAAAGTGCTGAGCACCCCCATTCTGCGGAGAATGGAAAGCAGCACATTATTAGAATTGTGCACAGCATCAGCCAGCTGAATGTGTTGGCTGAACCACCAATGTCAGAGGCTTTAAGCTGAGAACAAGTGGTCCCGTCTGATGGTGCACGCTCCATCATAAAAGAAGAAAAGAGCCTATTAAAGTGCTGAGCACCCCCATTCTGCGGAGAATGTAAACTAGCACTTCATTAGAACTGTGCATAGCATCAGCCAGCTGAATGTGTTGGCTGAACCACCAATGTCAGAGGCTTTAAGCTGAGAACAAGTGGTCCCGTCTGATGGTGCACGTTCAAACATAAAAGAAGAAAAGAGCCTATTAAAGTGCTGAGCACCCCCATTCTGCGGAGAATGGAAAGCAGCACATCATTAGAATTGTGCATAGCATCAGCCAGCTGAATGTGTTGGCTGAACCACCAATGTCAGAGGCTTTTTTTTTTTTTTTTTTTTCAAAAAGTTTTTATTTGAATTTTCAGAGAATACAAAAAAAAAAAAAAAAAAAAAATATACAGTATAGTGTACAGTATGTAATTGTGACATATACGGAAGTAACAAAATAAAAGGGTTACTTAATTGTAAAACTAAATTTTTAAGACGTGGGAGGGTTTCCGGTATATATACCCATGTAGGGTGGCTGCTTGGAGCGTGTGTACCTGTATATAGCATTTCAATAAATGATAACAGTTAGTGGGTACCTGGATACCTGGATGGATCTGTTTGAAAACCCTGAGTACATATTATAATTGAACTTGAAAAATAATAAAGAAAATACGAAAACTGGGGGGGGGGGGGGGGGGGGAGGGGGGGTGGGTTGGTTGGTTGAGTGTGGTGGGGGGGGAGCCCTGGAAAGAGTAAGAGAGTTGTTATGGTAAGTTGTAAAGCCATGCAGAGTTATCCAGTAATCCCATTTACATTTGCATTGGCAAAGGGTCGGTTGGTGCCAGGGATAGGAGTGTGGCATCGGTTGTGGTCTTGAGATAGCAGCGGATGGGAGGGATCGTAGTAGGAAAAGGAGGACGAGGAGATGTTTGCTATTTCCGCTTGTGAGAGAGATGATCGCATGAAGGCGAGCCATTTGAAGTAGAAATGTTCTGAAGATTTTTTGTGCTTGAAGTCCGTGTTTAGGCGGTCCTTGTATAGAAGATGCATGAGGTCCCGTTTGACTTGAGAGATATTGGGGCTTATTGGTGTAATCCAGTTTTTCAAAATGGTTCTCCTTGCGATTAATAGGCAAGTCAAGGACCACCCTTTATGTGATGTGATTTCTTTCGGGTTTTTTGGGGAGCCGTCCCTGGTGGTGGCGGTTTTGGACCAGGGTAGTAGAATTGGGTCCCAGTGGCCGAAGATAAGAAGCAAGGGATCCTTGGGTAGTTTGATAAGGGTCACTTCAAATATGTAGGCAAGAACTTGGTCCCAGAAGGCGGAAATGTAGGAGCAGTGCCAGAAACGATGAGCTAGGGATGGTTTCTGATGGTTGCAATGTGGGCAAAGAGCTTTGTTTTTGTCAGTTTTCGAGGTTGAGAAAGGCATGTATGCTCTGTGGGCTATTTTCAGTTGTGTTTCTCTCCATATTTCATTGGGTGTTAGCTTTTGTACAGCGTTGAGCCCTTGGATGATTTTTTCTACTAGGTTTGGATCGGGGAAGTCTTTGTTCCAGTTTTTGATTGAGGATGAAGAGAGAGGTGGAGAGGACTTGTTGAGGAGTGGTTTGTATATGTCTGAGATTTTGTAAGCATTGCTCATTATCATTAGATCCGTGACGTTTGGTTGGAACCTTTTTTCGTTGTGATTGCACGCCTCCTTTAGGAAGCTAATACATTGCCCATAGTGGAAGATATGTGTGGAGGGTAGAGTGAAGGATTCAGCGATATCAGCAAAGGGTAATGGTTGACCCGTCTGGGTGTTGCAGAGGAGGGAGAATTTCGTTAAACCTTTTTGTTCCCATGTTTTGAAAGATTTATGTTCTAAACTCGGCGGGAATGCTGGATTTCCTTGGATCGGGAGGTGTATTGACACAAAAGGGGATAGCTTGAGGATCTTTCGTGTTTCTCTCCAGGCTATTGCTGTATCTCTTAATAGGAGATTATGTTGGTGGGGATGGGGGACCGACTTCCATCTGCAGTGTAGGAGGGCTACTAGTGAGTAGGGATGGGCCATGGCAGATTCCAGAGAGAAGTTTGAGTAACGAGAGGACTGGGTTATCCAGTCTAGACTTGTTCTTAGCAAACATGCCAGGTTATACATTCTAACATGAGGGAGACTAATGCCCCCTTCGCGTCTGGGAAGATAAAATTTTTTAAGAGCAATGCGTGGTCTTTTGTTCTGCCATAGAAATTTAGATATAGCGTTGTTAAGGGAGGTCACATCTTTATGGTGGAGGAGTAATGGGATGGTTTGCATTGGGTAGAGTAATCTTGCAAAACTGACCATTTTCACTAAATGACATCTTCCCAAAAGCGAAAGGGGCAGATCCATCCAGGTATTTAGTTCCTGAGTTATTTTTGACAATAAAGGAGGGTAATTGAGGTGGTATAGTGAAGAAGGGAGTTTTCCTATTTTTATTCCTAAGTAGGTGATGTGAGATTTAGCAACAGGGAAGATTGATTGCTGGGTCCATTTTGGTGTGGAGTGAGTGCCGATGGGAAGAATTTCGCTTTTGCTGTAATTGATACGGAGGCCCGAGCATAAGCGAAATTCATCGAATACGTTTTTTATGGTTAGCATATCTGATGTAGGGTTGGCTGAAAATATAAGGACGTCATCTGCAAAAAGTGAGGTGTGTAGGTTATGTGGGCCTATCTTTAAGCCATGTAGTGGGGCTACTGTCGTTAGATATCTGGAGAGTGGTTCTAGTGCTATATTGAAGAGGAGTGGCGATAGGGGGCAGCCCTGGCGAGTGCCCTTATGGAGGTGAATTTCTTCTGATAGCAGGCCTGCTGCCACTAACCTTGCTGTCGGAGCTGTGTACATGGCAGTAATTAGATGTTTGAAAGGGCCAGTGAATCCTATTGCCGTCATTGTCATGGATAACCAATCGAAACTGACGTTATCGAAAGCTTTTTCCGCGTCTAGCGTGATAATGGCATGATCGGTGTTCGGGTAATGCATTGCATGTTCTAGGGCCAGCATGACTTTGCGGATGTTAAGGGTGGCCGTACGTCCTTTAATAAAACCTGACTGGGCGGGGTGGATAAGGGAGGGCATAATATCTGCTAGTCTAGTGGCAACGATTTTTGAGAGGATTTTCACATCTAGGTTAAGAAGTGATATGGGTCTGTATGAACCCGGTTCTAGGGGGTCTTTACCCTTTTTTGCCAGTAGTTTTATGATGGCTTGGTTCCCCGAATGTAGGTATGCACCCCCTGCCCATATATGTTGATATACTTGGAGGAGAGTAGGTTCTAGTAGGGGTTGTAGGGTTTTGAAGAATTCGCTGGTGAATCCATCTGGGCCTGGGGCTTTGGACAGGGTTAAGTTGCGAATGGTTGTCGATATTTCAGGGATGGTGATAGGTGCGTTTAAGGTTTCTAATTGTGTTGGGGATAGTTTGGGTAAGGTTATTTTATCTAGAAAAGCGTGCGCAGTAGGTTTGTCTATGGGGTCTGGGGCATAAAGAGTGGAGTAGAATTTTTGCATGACTTTGTTGATCGAAAGTGGAGTGGCGTGTAGGGCGCCTGATTTGTCACGTAGGGACGTGATGTGAGTGGGGCGATATGGACCTTTGCATAATCTAGATAGGAGTTTTCCTGCTTTGTTTCCAAATTTATGGAATGTGGCATCTAAATGGGCCTTCTTGGTGTTTTCTAAGGTGTTTACCCAAGTGTCAAATTCCCTCTTCGCTGTCTGCCATTCAGAGCGTGTTGTTGGGGAGTCATTAATGTACATTTCTCGTTGTGCTTGGTGTAAGCGTGAGCTGGCCTCTTTGTATTTAGTTAGGGTGTTACGTTTAAAAGAGGTTGCATACGATATGATACGGCCCCTTAAGAAAGCTTTACCAGCGTCCCAGAATAGATTGGGGTTGTGTATGTGTGGGGCGTTATTGGAGGAATATTCAGCCCATGCGTCAGAGATGTAGTTTTGGAAGTCAGTGTTGTTGTGTAGATAAGATGGGAACCGCCATAAGTTGGGGTGTGGGGGTAGGTCTAGATTGTCCAGTGTCACCTCAATAGGGGCATGGTCTGAGATAGTTATGTCGTGGATGGTGGAGTTCTGGAGGTAGGGGAGAATGTTGTCAGAGCCAAAGAGGTAGTCTATCCTGGTGAATGTTTTGTGAGGGTTGGAGTAGAAAGTGAACTCCCTGTCTGTTGGGTGGGAAAGGCGCCAAAGATCTTGGAAATGTGTGGATTCCATGGTGCTGGCCAGGAGGGAAGGGGGTGGTGGGTTAGTGCCCTGTTTTGGACGTTTTTGTGAAGATCTGTCGTCTATCTGATGGATGATGTCATTGAAGTCTCCTCCGATTAGATGAGGGAGATGTGGATTATTTAGTATCCAACTGGATAATTCAGTGTAAAATTGTCTGCCTGGGTTATTGGGTGCATATACATTAGTTATGAGTAGTTCTTTGGAGCCTATTTTGATGTGGACCGTGATCAGACGCCCCTGAGCGTCGTTTTTCACAGACAGGACTGTGCACGGGAGGTTCTTGTGTATGAGCAGGAGAACGCCAGCTTTGCGTCCTGCTGCCTCTGAGCCTAGCACAGTGCCTACCCATAGTTTCTGCATGCGATGAAAATCTGAAGCTGGTAGGTGGGATTCTTGTATTAGTGCTATATCAGTTTTGAGACGTTTGAGATGCCTTAGGATTTTCATTCTCTTTTGGGGGGATCTTAGACCCTTTACATTCCATGAAGTTATTTTCATATCAGGGGGGTCGAAAGGGGGTATGTGCTGTTAAGTATGGTTTACTATTGTGAGGTAGGTATGATAGAGTGCCAGTTGTGTCCAGGGGCTTGATGTTGTTGTATGGGAGGGATAGAAAAAAGGAGGTGGATTTGAGTTGGCTAGGGCCGTGTGGGAGAGAGGGGAGATGGGGAGAGGGGTTGATCTGTAGGAGAGTCAACATAGGGGAGAGTAACACCAATAAAACAAATGAACATGGAAACTTCGCTTTTTTCCGCATGGAGTCACTGTGAGGGTCAACTCCCATTTCGGGACGGTAATGATAAAGCCCCAGAGAGCCCTTGGCCGTGAGACATATGTTTATGTGGACACCAAGGGGTCGCATACATGGGGGAGGGGGAGAGGGGAGTGGTTGTCCGCACACAGTGAAGCCAGGAGGATGTAGAGAAAAACACTTAAAGATTGTAACTTGCTAGGATGAATCCTAAAAGGAGAAAAACATTTAAAATGGAAGAACAAACATATGTATAAGAGACATTATACATTACGTGTTGGTGAGGAACAGAGGATATGTGGAACCTGTGGGGGGACAGAAAATTTACTGTCCAAAAAAGAAGATGGTGGAAACCAGGTGAAGGTAGGTTTCTGGTTTCTGTTCAGCGGTGGGTGTAGCGATGCTGGTCTGGAACCGAGGGTCTGAATCGCTTGGGGGAGTCTTTGCGCGGGCTGCGTTGGTCCAGGGAGCGGTTGATTGAAGTGCCTTTCGACGGGGTGTGTTGTTGGGCGTTGGGGAGCAAAGACCGCATGTAGGCTTCTGCTTCTGAGGGTTCCTGGAAAGATAGCTGGTCCCCGTTGGGTGTCTTGAGGCGTAGGATAGCCGGGAATGCCAGAGTAAATTTGATCTGTTGTTTAAAGAGTTCAGAGCATATCTGTTGGAAGGCCTTGCGCTTTTTTGAGACTTCGATGGAGTAGTCAGCAAAAATCAGGACCCTCACCCCGTCGATTTGGAGCGAGCGGGATTGTCGGAATTTTTGAAGAATTAGAGCCTTGTCAGAGTAGTTCAGATATTTGGCTATGATGGGCCGGGGGTTCTTGCGTTCTTCACTATATGACCCCATCCTGTGAGCGCGTTCCACCGTGCAAGGGCCTGTTAGGCCTAGCGCCTCAGGTATGCGTTGGGAGCAAAAGTCCATTAGGGCAGATGCTTGGAGAGATTCGGGAATCCCCACGAATCGCAGGTTGCTCCTTCTGGACCTATTCTCCAAATCGTCGAGTTTTTGGATAATGTATTGGTTGGTTTTGTCTTGTGCTTGTTCCGTGGCTTGAGCTTGATACAACTCTTCCTCTATGCTTGATTGGCGATGTTCTAGCTCGTTTAGCCTAGTGTTGTGTTCTCCTAGCTGGGCCTTTATCTGCTTCATCCCCGCGTTAACAGCCTTTTCTACCGAGGCAGATATCATGGGGGACAGAAGTGCTGCCACTGCCTGTGCAATGCGTTCAGTTTTGTGGTCCCCGGCGAGCTGTGGGGATGTAGCTGGCATGGAGAAGGCTTGTGGAGAGAGTACTTGAGGAGAGGAGGCCTGAGAATGTGGCTGGGCAGGGGATGCCTGTAGGGATGTGTGTGGAGCTATGCTTCCACTTACTTCCATCTCCGCCGTGTGCTGATGCTGCTGCTGCGCGCCTGTGTAGACTTCCGTGCAGGCCGAAGCCGGGGCCTCGATTTGCGGCAGGGCCGGCGGCGCCGTCAGGGCCGTGTTGGAGCGGGAGCCGCGGACCTCCACGAATCGGTCCATAGAGCAGGTACAGGTGCCCGAGGTGGTTGAGGGGGGTTTCTGGCTTCTGGGCCGGTTTTGTAGGCTGGTTTGGGCGTCCTCAGAGCGGGAGCTGATAAAGGGTGCAGCTACTCCATGCGGCGCCGGAACCGGAAGTGTCAGAGGCTTTAAGCTGAGAACAAGTGGTCCCGTCTGATGGTGCACGTTCAAACATAAAAGAAGAAAAGAGCCTATTAAAGTGCTGAGCACCCCCATTCTGCGGAGAATGTCAACTAGCACTTCATTAGAACTGTGCATAGCATCAGCCAGCTGAATGTGTTGGCTGAACCACCAATGTCAGAGGCTTTAAGCTGAGAACAAGTGGTCCCGTCTGATGGTGCACGTTCAAACATAAAAGAAGAAAAGAGCCTATTAAAGTGCTGAGCACCCCCATTCTGCGGAGAATGTCAACTAGCACTTCATTAGAATTGTGCATAGCATCATCCAGCTGAATGTGTTGGCTGAACCACCAATGTCAGAGGCTTTAAGCTGAGAACAAGTGGTCCCATCTGATGGTGCACGTTCAAACATAAAAGAAGAAAAGAGCCTATTAAAGTGCTGAGCACCCCCATTCTGCGGAGAATGGAAAGCAGCACATTATTAGAATTGTGCATAGCATCAGCCAGCTGAATGTGTTGGCTGAACCACCAATGTCAGAGGCTTTAAGCTCAGAACAAGTGGTCCCGTCTGATGGTGCACGCTCGAGCATAAAAGAAGAAAAGAGCCTATTAAAGTGCTGAGCACCCCCATTCTGCGGAGAATGTAAACTAGCACTTCATTAGAACTGTGCATAGCATCAGCCAGCTGAATGTGTTGGCTGAACCACCAATGTCAGAGGCTTTAAGCTGAGAACAAGTGGTCCCGTCTGATGGTGCACGTTCAAACATAAAAGAAGAAAAGAGCCTATTAAAGTGCTGAGCACCCCCATTCTGCGGAGAATGGAAAGCAGCACATTATTAGAATTGTGCACAGCATCAGCCAGCTGAATGTGTTGGCTGAACCACCAATGTCAGAGGCTTTAAGCTGAGAACAAGTGGTCCCGTCTGATGGTGCACGCTCCATCATAAAAGAAGAAAAGAGCCTATTAAAGTGCTGAGCACCCCCATTCTGCGGAGAATGTAAACTAGCACTTCATTAGAACTGTGCATAGCATCAGCCAGCTGAATGTGTTGGCTGAACCACCAATGTCAGAGGCTTTAAGCTGAGAACAAGTGGTCCCGTCTGATGGTGCACGTTCAAACATAAAAGAAGAAAAGAGCCTATTAAAGTGCTGAGCACCCCCATTCTGCGGAGAATGGAAAGCAGCACATTATTAGAATTGTGCACAGCATCAGCCAGCTGAATGTGTTGGCTGAACCACCAATGTCAGAGGCTTTAAGCTGAGAACAAGTGGTCCCGTCTGATGGTGCACGCTCCATCATAAAAGAAGAAAAGAGCCTATTAAAGTGCTGAGCACCCCCATTCTGCGTAGAATGTAAACTAGCACTTCATTAGAACTGTGCATAGCATCAGCCAGCTGAATGTGTTGGCTGAACCACCAATGTCAGAGGCTTTAAGCTGAGAACAAGTGGTCCCGTCTGATGGTGCACGTTCAAACATAAAAGAAGAAAAGAGCCTATTAAAGTGCTGAGCACCCCCATTCTGCGGAGAATGGAAAGCAGCACATTATTAGAATTGTGCACAGCATCAGCCAGCTGAATGTGTTGGCTGAACCACCAATGTCAGAGGCTTTAAGCTGAGAACAAGTGGTCCCGTCTGATGGTGCACGCTCCATCATAAAAGAAGAAAAGAGCCTATTAAAGTGCTGAGCACCCCCATTCTGCGGAGAATGTAAACTAGCACTTCATTAGAACTGTGCATAGCATCAGCCAGCTGAATGTGTTGGCTGAACCACCAATGTCAGAGGCTTTAAGCTGAGAACAAGTGGTCCCGTCTGATGGTGCACGTTCAAACATAAAAGAAGAAAAGAGCCTATTAAAGTGCTGAGCACCCCCATTCTGCGGAGAATGGAAAGCAGCACATTATTAGAATTGTGCATAGCATCAGCCAGCTGAATGTGTTGGCTGAACCACCAATGTCAGAGGCTTTAAGCTCAGAACAAGTGGTCCCGTCTGATGGTGCACGTTCAAACATAAAAGAAGAAAAGAGCCTATTAAAGTGCTGAGCACCCCCATTCTGCGGAGAATGTAAACTAGCACTTCATTAGAACTGTGCATAGCATCAGCCAGCTGAATGTGTTGGCTGAACCACCAATGTCAGAGGCTTTAAGCTGAGAACAAGTGGTCCCGTCTGATGGTGCACGTTCAAACATAAAAGAAGAAAAGAGCCTATTAAAGTGCTGAGCACCCCCATTCTGCGGAGAATGGAAAGCAGCACATTATTAGAATTGTGCACAGCATCAGCCAGCTGAATGTGTTGGCTGAACCACCAATGTCAGAGGCTTTAAGCTGAGAACAAGTGGTCCCGTCTGATGGTGCACGCTCCATCATAAAAGAAGAAAAGAGCCTATTAAAGTGCTGAGCACCCCCATTCTGCGGAGAATGTAAACTAGCACTTCATTAGAACTGTGCATAGCATCAGCCAGCTGAATGTGTTGGCTGAACCACCAATGTCAGAGGCTTTAAGCTGAGAACAAGTGGTCCCGTCTGATGGTGCACGTTCAAACATAAAAGAAGAAAAGAGCCTATTAAAGTGCTGAGCACCCCCATTCTGCGGAGAATGGAAAGCAGCACATCATTAGAATTGTGCATAGCATCAGCCAGCTGAATGTGTTGGCTGAACCACCAATGTCAGAGGCTTTAAGCTCAGAACAAGTGGTCCCGTCTGATGGTGCACGCTCGAGCATAAAAGAAGAAAAGAGCCTATTAAAGTGCTGAGCACCCCCATTCTGCGGAGAATGGAAAGCAGCACATCATTAGAACTGTGCATAGCATCAGCCAGCTGAATGTGTTGGCTGAACCACCAATGTCAGAGGCTTTAAGCTGAGAACAAGTGGTCCCGTCTGATGGTGCACGTTCAAACATAAAAGAAGAAAAGAGCCTATTAAAGTGCTGAGCACCCCCATTCTGCGGAGAATGGAAAGCAGCACATCATTAGAATTGTGCATAGCATCAGCCAGCTGAATGTGTTGGCTGAACCACCAATGTCAGAGGCTTTAAGCTGAGAACAAGTGGTCCCGTCTGATGGTGCACGTTCAAACATAAAAGAAGAAAAGAGCCTATTAAAGTGCTGAGCACCCCCATTCTGCGGAGAATGGAAAGCAGCACATTATTAGAATTGTGCATAGCATCAGCAAGCTGAATGTGTTGGCTGAACCACCAATGTCAGAGGCTTTAAGCTCAGAACAAGTGGTCCCGTCTGATGGTGCACGCTCGAGCATAAAAGAAGAAAAGAGCCTATTAAAGTGCTGAGCACCCCCATTCTGCGGAGAATGTAAACTAGCACTTCATTAGAACTGTGCATAGCATCAGCCAGCTGAATGTGTTGGCTGAACTACCAATGTCAGAGGCTTTAAGCTGAGAACAAGTGGTCCCGTCTGATGGTGCACGTTCAAACATAAAAGAAGAAAAGAGCCTATTAAAGTGCTGAGCACCCCCATTCTGCGGAGAATGGAAAGCAGCACATCATTAGAATTGTGCATAGCATCAGCCAGCTGAATGTGTTGGCTGAACCACCAATGTCAGAGGCTTTAAGCTCAGAACAAGTGGTCCCGTCTGATGGTGCACGCTCGAGCATAAAAGAAGAAAAGAGCCTATTAAAGTGCTGAGCACCCCCATTCTGCGGAGAATGGAAAGCAGCACATCATTAGAACTGTGCATAGCATCAGCCAGCTGAATGTGTTGGCTGAACCACCAATGTCAGAGGCTTTAAGCTGAGAACAAGTGGTCCCGTCTGATGGTGCACGTTCAAACATAAAAGAAGAAAAGAGCCTATTAAAGTGCTGAGCACCCCCATGCTGCGGAGAATGGAAAGCAGCACATCATTAGAATTGTGCATAGCATCAGCCAGCTGAATGTGTTGGCTGAACCACCAATGTCAGAGGCTTTAAGCTGAGAACAAGTGGTCCCGTCTGATGGTGCACGTTCAAACATAAAAGAAGAAAAGAGCCTATTAAAGTGCTGAGCACCCCCATTCTGCGGAGAATGGAAAGCAGCACATTATTAGAATTGTGCATAGCATCAGCCAGCTGAATGTGTTGGCTGAACCACCAATGTCAGAGGCTTTAAGCTCAGAATAAGTGGTCCCGTCTGATGGTGCACGCTCGAGCATAAAAGAAGAAAAGAGCCTATTAAAGTGCTGAGCACCCCCATTCTGCGGAGAATGTAAACTAGCACTTCATTAGAACTGTGCATAGCATCAGCCAGCTGAATGTGTTGGCTGAACCACCAATGTCAGAGGCTTTAAGCTGAGAACAAGTGGTCCCGTCTGATGGTGCACGCTCCATCATAAAAGAAGAAAAGAGCCTATTAAAGTGCTGAGCACCCCCATTCTGCGGAGAATGTAAACTAGCACTTCATTAGAACTGTGCATAGCATCAGCCAGCTGAATGTGTTGGCTGAACCACCAATGTCAGAGGCTTTAAGCTGAGAATAAGTGGTCCCGTCTGATGGTGCACGTTCAAACATAAAAGAAGAAAAGAGCCTATTAAAGTGCTGAGCACCCCCATTCTGCGGAGAATGGAAAGCAGCACATCATTAGAATTGTGCATAGCATCAGCCAGCTGAATGTGTTGGCTGAACCACCAATGTCAGAGGCTTTAAGCTGAGAACAAGTGGTCCCGTCTGATGGTGCACGTTCAAACATAAAAGAAGAAAAGAGCCTATTAAAGTGCTGAGCACCCCCATTCTGCGGAGAATGTCAACTAGCACTTCATTAGAATTGTGCATAGCATCATCCAGCTGAATGTGTTGGCTGAACCACCAATGTCAGAGGCTTTAAGCTGAGAACAAGTGGTCCCGTCTGATGGTGCACGTTCAAACATAAAAGAAGAAAAGAGCCTATTAAAGTGCTGAGCACCCCCATTCTGCGGAAAATGGAAAGCAGCACATTATTAGAATTGTGCATAGCATCAGCCAGCTGAATGTGTTGGCTGAACCACCAATGTCAGAGGCTTTAAGCTCAGAACAAGTGGTCCCGTCTGATGGTGCACGCTCGAGCATAAAAGAAGAAAAGAGCCTATTAAAGTGCTGAGCACCCCCATTCTGCGGAGAATGTAAACTAGCACTTCATTAGAACTGTGCATAGCATCAGCCAGCTGAATGTGTTGGCTGAACCACCAATGTCAGAGGCTTTAAGCTGAGAACAAGTGGTCCCGTCTGATGGTGCACGTTCAAACATAAAAGAAGAAAAGAGCCTATTAAAGTGCTGAGCACCCCCATTCTGCGGAGAATGGAAAGCAGCACATTATTAGAATTGTGCACAGCATCAGCCAGCTGAATGTGTTGGCTGAACCACCAATGTCAGAGGCTTTAAGCTGAGAACAAGTGGTCCCGTCTGATGGTGCACGCTCCATCATAAAAGAAGAAAAGAGCCTATTAAAGTGCTGAGCACCCCCATTCTGCGGAGAATGTAAACTAGCACTTCATTAGAACTGTGCATAGCATCAGCCAGCTGAATGTGTTGGCTGAACCACCAATGTCAGAGGCTTTAAGCTGAGAATAAGTGGTCCCGTCTGATGGTGCACGTTCAAACATAAAAGAAGAAAAGAGCCTATTAAAGTGCTGAGCACCCCCATTCTGCGGAGAATGGAAAGCAGCACATCATTAGAATTGTGCATAGCATCAGCCAGCTGAATGTGTTGGCTGAACCACCAATGTCAGAGGCTTTAAGCTGAGAACAAGTGGTCCCGTCTGATGGTGCACGTTCAAACATAAAAGAAGAAAAGAGCCTATTAAAGTGCTGAGCACCCCCATTCTGCGGAGAATGTCAACTAGCACTTCATTAGAATTGTGCATAGCATCATCCAGCTGAATGTGTTGGCTGAACCACCAATGTCAGAGGCTTTAAGCTGAGAACAAGTGGTCCCGTCTGATGGTGCACGTTCAAACATAAAAGAAGAAAAGAGCCTATTAAAGTGCTGAGCACCCCCATTCTGCGGAGAATGGAAAGCAGCACATTATTAGAATTGTGCATAGCATCAGCCAGCTAAATGTGTTGGCTGAACCACCAATGTCAGAGGCTTTAAGCTCAGAACAAGTGGTCCCGTCTGATGGTGCACGCTCGAGCATAAAAGAAGAAAAGAGCCTATTAAAGTGCTGAGCACCCCCATTCTGCGGAGAATGTAAACTAGCACTTCATTAGAACTGTGCATAGCATCAGCCAGCTGAATGTGTTGGCTGAACCACCAATGTCAGAGGCTTTAAGCTGAGAACAAGTGGTCCCGTCTGATGGTGCACGTTCAAACATAAAAGAAGAAAAGAGCCTATTAAAGTGCTGAGCACCCCCATTCTGCGGAGAATGGAAAGCAGCACATTATTAGAATTGTGCACAGCATCAGCCAGCTGAATGTGTTGGCTGAACCACCAATGTCAGAGGCTTTAAGCTGAGAACAAGTGGTCCCGTCTGATGGTGCACGCTCCATCATAAAAGAAGAAAAGAGCCTATTAAAGTGCTGAGCACCCCCATTCTGCGGAGAATGTCAACTAGCACTTCATTAGAACTGTGCATAGCATCAGCCAGCTGAATGTGTTGGCTGAACCACCAATGTCAGAGGCTTTAAGCTGAGAACAAGTGGTCCCGTCTGATGGTGCACGTTCAAACATAAAAGAAGAAAAGAGCCTATTAAAGTGCTGAGCACCCCCATTCTGCGGAGAATGGAAAGCAGCACATTATTAGAATTGTGCACAGCATCAGCCAGCTGAATGTGTTGGCTGAACCACCAATGTCAGAGGCTTTAAGCTGAGAACAAGTGGTCCCGTCTGATGGTGCACGCTCCATCATAAAAGAAGAAAAGAGCCTATTAAAGTGCTGAGCACCCCCATTCTGCGGAGAATGTAAACTAGCACTTCATTAGAACTGTGCATAGCATCAGCCAGCTGAATGTGTTGGCTGAACCACCAATGTCAGAGGCTTTAAGCTGAGAACAAGTGGTCCCGTCTGATGGTGCACGTTCAAACATAAAAGAAGAAAAGAGCCTATTAAAGTGCTGAGCACCCCCATTCTGCGGAGAATGGAAAGCAGCACATCATTAGAATTGTGCATAGCATCAGCCAGCTGAATGTGTTGGCTGAACCACCAATGTCAGAGGCTTTAAGCTGAGAACAAGTGGTCCCGTCTGATGGTGCACGTTCAAACATAAAAGAAGAAAAGAGCCTATTAAAGTGCTGAGCACCCCCATTCTGCGGAGAATGTCAACTAGCACTTCATTAGAACTGTGCATAGCATCAGCCAGCTGAATGTGTTGGCTGAACCACCAATGTCAGAGGCTTTAAGCTGAGAACAAGTGGTCCCGTCTGATGGTGCACGTTCAAACATAAAAGAAGAAAAGAGCCTATTAAAGTGCTGAGCACCCCCATTCTGCGGAGAATGTCAACTAGCACTTCATTAGAATTGTGCATAGCATCATCCAGCTGAATGTGTTGGCTGAACCACCAATGTCAGAGGCTTTAAGCTGAGAACAAGTGGTCCCGTCTGATGGTGCACGTTCAAACATAAAAGAAGAAAAGAGCCTATTAAAGTGCTGAGCACCCCCATTCTGCGGAGAATGGAAAGCAGCACATTATTAGAATTGTGCATAGCATCAGCCAGCTGAATGTGTTGGCTGAACCACCAATGTCAGAGGCTTTAAGCTCAGAACAAGTGGTCCCGTCTGATGGTGCACGCTCGAGCATAAAAGAAGAAAAGAGCCTATTAAAGTGCTGAGCACCCCCATTCTGCGGAGAATGTAAACTAGCACTTCATTAGAACTGTGCATAGCATCAGCCAGCTGAATGTGTTGGCTGAACCACCAATGTCAGAGGCTTTAAGCTGAGAACAAGTGGTCCCGTCTGATGGTGCACGTTCAAACATAAAAGAAGAAAAGAGCCTATTAAAGTGCTGAGCACCCCCATTCTGCGGAGAATGGAAAGCAGCACATTATTAGAATTGTGCACAGCATCAGCCAGCTGAATGTGTTGGCTGAACCACCAATGTCAGAGGCTTTAAGCTGAGAACAAGTGGTCCCGTCTGATGGTGCACGCTCCATCATAAAAGAAGAAAAGAGCCTATTAAAGTGCTGAGCACCCCCATTCTGCGGAGAATGTAAACTAGCACTTCATTAGAACTGTGCATAGCATCAGCCAGCTGAATGTGTTGGCTGAACCACCAATGTCAGAGGCTTTAAGCTGAGAACAAGTGGTCCCGTCTGATGGTGCACGTTCAAACATAAAAGAAGAAAAGAGCCTATTAAAGTGCTGAGCACCCCCATTCTGCGGAGAATGTAAACTAGCACTTCATTAGAACTGTGCATAGCATCAGCCAGCTGAATGTGTTGGCTGAACCACCAATGTCAGAGGCTTTAAGCTGAGAACAAGTGGTCCCGTCTGATGGTGCACATTCAAACATAAAAGAAGAAAAGAGCCTATTAAAGTGCTGAGCACCCCCATTCTGCGGAGAATGGAAAGCAGCACATTATTAGAATTGTGCACAGCATCAGCCAGCTGAATGTGTTGGCTGAACCACCAATGTCAGAGGCTTTAAGCTGAGAACAAGTGGTCCCGTCTGATGGTGCACGCTCCATCATAAAAGAAGAAAAGAGCCTATTAAAGTGCTGAGCACCCCCATTCTGCGGAGAATGTAAACTAGCACTTCATTAGAACTGTGCATAGCATCAGCCAGCTGAATGTGTTGGCTGAACCACCAATGTCAGAGGCTTTAAGCTGAGAACAAGTGGTCCCGTCTGATGGTGCACGTTCAAACATAAAAGAAGAAAAGAGCCTATTAAAGTGCTGAGCACCCCCATTCTGCGGAGAATGGAAAGCAGCACATTATTAGAATTGTGCACAGCATCAGCCAGCTGAATGTGTTGGCTGAACCACCAATGTCAGAGGCTTTAAGCTGAGAACAAGTGGTCCCGTCTGATGGTGCACGCTCCATCATAAAAGAAGAAAAGAGCCTATTAAAGTGCTGAGCACCCCCATTCTGCGGAGAATGTAAACTAGCACTTCATTAGAACTGTGCATAGCATCAGCCAGCTGAATGTGTTGGCTGAACCACCAATGTCAGAGGCTTTAAGCTGAGAACAAGTGGTCCCGTCTGATGGTGCACGTTCAAACATAAAAGAAGAAAAGAGCCTATTAAAGTGCTGAGCACCCCCATTCTGCGGAGAATGGAAAGCAGCACATTATTAGAATTGTGCACAGCATCAGCCAGCTGAATGTGTTGGCTGAACCACCAATGTCAGAGGCTTTAAGCTGAGAATAAGTGGTCCCGTCTGATGGTGCACGCTCCATCATAAAAGAAGAAAAGAGCCTATTAAAGTGCTGAGCACCCCCATTCTGCGGAGAATGGAAAGCAGCACATTATTAGAATTGTGCATAGCATCAGCCAGCTGAATGTGTTGGCTGAACCACCAATGTCAGAGGCTTTAAGCTCAGAACAAGTGGTCCCGTCTGATGGTGCACGTTCAAACATAAAAGAAGAAAAGAGCCTATTAAAGTGCTGAGCACCCCCATTCTGCGGAGAATGTAAACTAGCACTTCATTAGAACTGTGCATAGCATCAGCCAGCTGAATGTGTTGGCTGAACCACCAATGTCAGAGGCTTTAAGCTGAGAACAAGTGGTCCCGTCTGATGGTGCACGTTCAAACATAAAAGAAGAAAAGAGCCTATTAAAGTGCTGAGCACCCCCATTCTGCGGAGAATGGAAAGCAGCACATTATTAGAATTGTGCATAGCATCAGCCAGCTGAATGTGTTGGCTGAACCACCAATGTCAGAGGCTTTAAGCTCAGAACAAGTGGTCCCGTCTGATGGTGCACGCTCGAGCATAAAAGAAGAAAAGAGCCTATTAAAGTGCTGAGCACCCCCATTCTGCGGAGAATGTAAACTAGCACTTCATTAGAACTGTGCATAGCATCAGCCAGCTGAATGTGTTGGCTGAACCACCAATGTCAGAGGCTTTAAGCTGAGAACAAGTGGTCCCGTCTGATGGTGCACGTTCAAACATAAAAGAAGAAAAGAGCCTATTAAAGTGCTGAGCACCCCCATTCTGCGGAGAATGGAAAGCAGCACATCATTAGAATTGTGCATAGCATCAGCCAGCTGAATGTGTTGGCTGAACCACCAATGTCAGAGGCTTTAAGCTCAGAACAAGTGGTCCCGTCTGATGGTGCACGCTCGAGCATAAAAGAAGAAAAGAGCCTATTAAAGTGCTGAGCACCCCCATTCTGCGGAGAATGGAAAGCAGCACATCATTAGAACTGTGCATAGCATCAGCCAGCTGAATGTGTTGGCTGAACCACCAATGTCAGAGGCTTTAAGCTGAGAACAAGTGGTCCCGTCTGATGGTGCACGTTCAAACATAAAAGAAGAAAAGAGCCTATTAAAGTGCTGAGCACCCCCATTCTGCGGAGAATGGAAAGCAGCACATCATTAGAATTGTGCATAGCATCAGCCAGCTGAATGTGTTGGCTGAACCACCAATGTCAGAGGCTTTAAGCTGAGAACAAGTGGTCCCGTCTGATGGTGCACGTTCAAACATAAAAGAAGAAAAGAGCCTATTAAAGTGCTGAGCACCCCCATTCTGCGGAGAATGGAAAGCAGCACATCATTAGAACTGTGCATAGCATCAGCCAGCTGAATGTGTTGGCTGAACCACCAATGTCAGAGGCTTTAAGCTGAGAACAAGTGGTCCCGTCTGATGGTGCACGTTCAAACATAAAAGAAGAAAAGAGCCTATTAAAGTGCTGAGCACCCCCATTCTGCGGAGAATGGAAAGCAGCACATTATTAGAATTGTGCATAGCATCAGCCAGCTGAATGTGTTGGCTGAACCACCAATGTCAGAGGCTTTAAGCTCAGAACAAGTGGTCCCGTCTGATGGTGCACGCTCGAGCATAAAAGAAGAAAAGAGCCTATTAAAGTGCTGAGCACCCCCATTCTGCGGAGAATGGAAAGCAGCACATCATTAGAACTGTGCATAGCATCAGCCAGCTGAATGTGTTGGCTGAACCACCAATGTCAGAGGCTTTAAGCTGAGAACAAGTGGTCCCGTCTGATGGTGCACGTTCAAACATAAAAGAAGAAAAGAGCCTATTAAAGTGCTGAGCACCCCCATTCTGCGGAGAATGGAAAGCAGCACATCATTAGAACTGTGCATAGCATCAGCCAGCTGAATGTGTTGGCTGAACCACCAATGTCAGAGGCTTTAAGCTGAGAACAAGTGGTCCCGTCTGATGGTGCACGTTCAAACATAAAAGAAGAAAAGAGCCTATTAAAGTGCTGAGCACCCCCATTCTGCGGAGAATGGAAAGCAGCACATTATTAGAATTGTGCATAGCATCAGCCAGCTGAATGTGTTGGCTGAACCACCAATGTCAGAGGCTTTAAGCTCAGAACAAGTGGTCCCGTCTGATGGTGCACGCTCGAGCATAAAAGAAGAAAAGAGCCTATTAAAGTGCTGAGCACCCCCATTCTGCGGAGAATGTAAACTAGCACTTCATTAGAACTGTGCATAGCATCAGCCAGCTGAATGTGTTGGCTGAACCACCAATGTCAGAGGCTTTAAGCTGAGAACAAGTGGTCCCGTCTGATGGTGCACGTTCAAACATAAAAGAAGAAAAGAGCCTATTAAAGTGCTGAGCACCCCCATTCTGCGGAGAATGGAAAGCAGCACATCATTAGAATTGTGCATAGCATCAGCCAGCTGAATGTGTTGGCTGAACCACCAATGTCAGAGGCTTTAAGCTCAGAACAAGTGGTCCCGTCTGATGGTGCACGCTCGAGCATAAAAGAAGAAAAGAGCCTATTAAAGTGCTGAGCACCCCCATTCTGCGGAGAATGGAAAGCAGCACATCATTAGAACTGTGCATAGCATCAGCCAGCTGAATGTGTTGGCTGAACCACCAATGTCAGAGGCTTTAAGCTGAGAACAAGTGGTCCCGTCTGATGGTGCACGTTCAAACATAAAAGAAGAAAAGAGCCTATTAAAGTGCTGAGCACCCCCATTCTGCGGAGAATGGAAAGCAGCACATCATTAGAATTGTGCATAGCATCAGCCAGCTGAATGTGTTGGCTGAACCACCAATGTCAGAGGCTTTAAGCTGAGAACAAGTGGTCCCGTCTGATGGTGCACGTTCAAACATAAAAGAAGAAAAGAGCCTATTAAAGTGCTGAGCACCCCCATTCTGCGGAGAATGGAAAGCAGCACATCATTAGAACTGTGCATAGCATCAGCCAGCTGAATGTGTTGGCTGAACCACCAATGTCAGAGGCTTTAAGCTGAGAACAAGTGGTCCCGTCTGATGGTGCACGTTCAAACATAAAAGAAGAAAAGAGCCTATTAAAGTGCTGAGCACCCCCATTCTGCGGAGAATGGAAAGCAGCACATTATTAGAATTGTGCATAGCATCAGCCAGCTGAATGTGTTGGCTGAACCACCAATGTCAGAGGCTTTAAGCTCAGAACAAGTGGTCCCGTCTGATGGTGCACGCTCGAGCATAAAAGAAGAAAAGAGCCTATTAAAGTGCTGAGCACCCCCATTCTGCGGAGAATGTAAACTAGCACTTCATTAGAACTGTGCATAGCATCAGCCAGCTGAATGTGTTGGCTGAACCACCAATGTCAGAGGCTTTAAGCTGAGAACAAGTGGTCCCGTCTGATGGTGCACGTTCAAACATAAAAGAAGAAAAGAGCCTATTAAAGTGCTGAGCACCCCCATTCTGCGGAGAATGGAAAGCAGCACATTATTAGAATTGTGCACAGCATCAGCCAGCTGAATGTGTTGGCTGAACCACCAATGTCAGAGGCTTTAAGCTGAGAACAAGTGGTCCCGTCTGATGGTGCACGCTCCATCATAAAAGAAGAAAAGAGCCTATTAAAGTGCTGAGCACCCCCATTCTGCGGAGAATGTAAACTAGCACTTCATTAGAACTGTGCATAGCATCAGCCAGCTGAATGTGTTGGCTGAACCACCAATGTCAGAGGCTTTAAGCTGAGAACAAGTGGTCCCGTCTGATGGTGCACGTTCAAACATAAAAGAAGAAAAGAGCCTATTAAAGTGCTGAGCACCCCCATTCTGCGGAGAATGGAAAGCAGCACATCATTAGAATTGTGCATAGCATCAGCCAGCTGAATGTGTTGGCTGAACCACCAATGTCAGAGGCTTTAAGCTGAGAACAAGTGGTCCCGTCTGATGGTGCACGTTCAAACATAAAAGAAGAAAAGAGCCTATTAAAGTGCTGAGCACCCCCATTCTGCGGAGAATGGAAAGCAGCACATTATTAGAATTGTGCATAGCATCAGCCAGCTGAATGTGTTGGCTGAACCACCAATGTCAGAGGCTTTAAGCTCAGAACAAGTGGTCCCGTCTGATGGTGCACGCTCGAGCATAAAAGAAGAAAAGAGCCTATTAAAGTGCTGAGCACCCCCATTCTGCGGAGAATGTAAACTAGCACTTCATTAGAACTGTGCATAGCATCAGCCAGCTGAATGTCTTGGCTGAACCACCAATGTCAGATGCTTTAAGCTGAGAACAAGTGGTCCCGTCTGATGGTGCACGTTCAAACATAAAAGAAGAAAAGAGCCTATTAAAGTGCTGAGCACCCCCATTCTGCGGAGAATGTCAACTAGCACTTCATTAGAACTGTGCATAGCATCAGCCAGCTGAATGTGTTGGCTGAACCACCAATGTCAGAGGCTTTAAGCTGAGAACAAGTGGTCCCGTCTGATGGTGCACGTTCAAACATAAAAGAAGAAAAGAGCCTATTAAAGTGCTGAGCACCCCCATTCTGCGGAGAATGGAAAGCAGCACATTATTAGAATTGTGCACAGCATCAGCCAGCTGAATGTGTTGGCTGAACCACCAATGTCAGAGGCTTTAAGCTGAGAACAAGTGGTCCCGTCTGATGGTGCACGCTCCATCATAAAAGAAGAAAAGAGCCTATTAAAGTGCTGAGCACCCCCATTCTGCGGAGAATGTAAACTAGCACTTCATTAGAACTGTGCATAGCATCAGCCAGCTGAATGTGTTGGCTGAACCACCAATGTCAGAGGCTTTAAGCTGAGAACAAGTGGTCCCGTCTGATGGTGCACGTTCAAACATAAAAGAAGAAAAGAGCCTATTAAAGTGCTGAGCACCCCCATTCTGCGGAGAATGGAAAGCAGCACATCATTAGAATTGTGCATAGCATCAGCCAGCTGAATGTGTTGGCTGAACCACCAATGTCAGAGGCTTTAAGCTGAGAACAAGTGGTCCCGTCTGATGGTGCACGTTCAAACATAAAAGAAGAAAAGAGCCTATTAAAGTGCTGAGCACCCCCATTCTGCGGAGAATGTCAACTAGCACTTCATTAGAACTGTGCATAGCATCAGCCAGCTGAATGTGTTGGCTGAACCACCAATGTCAGAGGCTTTAAGCTGAGAACAAGTGGTCCCGTCTGATGGTGCACGTTCAAACATAAAAGAAGAAAAGAGCCTATTAAAGTGCTGAGCACCCCCATTCTGCGGAGAATGGAAAGCAGCACATTATTAGAATTGTGCACAGCATCAGCCAGCTGAATGTGTTGGCTGAACCACCAATGTCAGAGGCTTTAAGCTGAGAACAAGTGGTCCCGTCTGATGGTGCACGCTCCATCATAAAAGAAGAAAAGAGCCTATTAAAGTGCTGAGCACCCCCATTCTGCGGAGAATGTAAACTAGCACTTCATTAGAACTGTGCATAGCATCAGCCAGCTGAATGTGTTGGCTGAACCACCAATGTCAGAGGCTTTAAGCTGAGAACAAGTGGTCCCGTCTGATGGTGCACGTTCAAACATAAAAGAAGAAAAGAGCCTATTAAAGTGCTGAGCACCCCCATTCTGCGGAGAATGGAAAGCAGCACATCATTAGAATTGTGCATAGCATCAGCCATCTGAATGTGTTGGCAGAACCACCAATGTCAGAGGCTTTAAGCTGAGAACAAGTGGTCCCGTCTGATGGTGCACGTTCAAACATAAAAGAAGAAAAGAGCCTATTAAAGTGCTGAGCACCCCCATTCTGCGGAGAATGTCAACTAGCACTTCATTAGAATTGTGCATAGCATCATCCAGCTGAATGTGTTGGCTGAACCACCAATGTCAGAGGCTTTAAGCTGAGAACAAGTGGTCCCGTCTGATGGTGCACGTTCAAACATAAAAGAAGAAAAGAGCCTATTAAAGTGCTTAGCACCCCCATTCTGCGGAGAATGGAAAGCAGCACATTATTAGAATTGTGCATAGCATCAGCCAGCTGAATGTGTTGGCTGAACCACCAATGTCAGAGGCTTTAAGCTCAGAACAAGTGGTCCCGTCTGATGGTGCACGTTCAAACATAAAAGAAGAAAAGAGCCTATTAAAGTGCTGAGCACCCCCATTCTGCGGAGAATGTAAACTAGCACTTCATTAGAACTGTGCATAGCATCAGCCAGCTGAATGTGTTGGCTGAACCACCAATGTCAGAGGCTTTAAGATGAGAACAAGTGGTCCCGTCTGATGGTGCACGTTCAAACATAAAAGAAGAAAAGAGCCTATTAAAGTGCTGAGCACCCCCATTCTGCGGAGAATGGAAAGCAGCACATTATTAGAATTGTGCACAGCATCAGCCAGCTGAATGTGTTGGCTGAACCACCAATGTCAGAGGCTTTAAGCTGAGAACAAGTGGTCCCGTCTGATGGTGCACGCTCCATCATAAAAGAAGAAAAGAGCCTATTAAAGTGCTGAGCACCCCCATTCTGCGGAGAATGTAAACTAGCACTTCATTAGAACTGTGCATAGCATCAGCCAGCTGAATGTGTTGGCTGAACCACCAATGTCAGAGGCTTTAAGCTGAGAACAAGTGGTCCCGTCTGATGGTGCACGTTCAAACATAAAAGAAGAAAAGAGCCTATTAAAGTGCTGAGCACCCCCATTCTGCGGAGAATGGAAAGCAGCACATTATTAGAATTGTGCATAGCATCAGCCAGCTGAATGTGTTGGCTGAACCACCAATGTCAGAGGCTTTAAGCTCAGAACAAGTGGTCCCGTCTGATGGTGCACGTTCAAACATAAAAGAAGAAAAGAGCCTATTAAAGTGCTGAGCACCCCCATTCTGCGGAGAATGTAAACTAGCACTTCATTAGAACTGTGCATAGCATCAGCCAGCTGAATGTGTTGGCTGAACCACCAATGTCAGAGGCTTTAAGCTGAGAACAAGTGGTCCCGTCTGATGGTGCACGTTCAAACATAAAAGAAGAAAAGAGCCTATTAAAGTGCTGAGCACCCCCATTCTGCGGAGAATGGAAAGCAGCACATTATTAGAATTGTGCACAGCATCAGCCAGCTGAATGTGTTGGCTGAACCACCAATGTCAGAGGCTTTAAGCTGAGAACAAGTGGTCCCGTCTGATGGTGCACGCTCCATCATAAAAGAAGAAAAGAGCCTATTAAAGTGCTGAGCACCCCCATTCTGCGGAGAATGTAAACTAGCACTTCATTAGAACTGTGCATAGCATCAGCCAGCTGAATGTGTTGGCTGAACCACCAATGTCAGAGGCTTTAAGCTGAGAACAAGTGGTCCCGTCTGATGGTGCACGTTCAAACATAAAAGAAGAAAAGAGCCTATTAAAGTGCTGAGCACCCCCATTCTGCGGAGAATGGAAAGCAGCACATCATTAGAATTGTGCATAGCATCAGCCAGCTGAATGTGTTGGCTGAACCACCAATGTCAGAGGCTTTAAGCTCAGAACAAGTGGTCCCGTCTGATGGTGCACGCTCGAGCATAAAAGAAGAAAAGAGCCTATTAAAGTGCTGAGCACCCCCATTCTGCGGAGAATGGAAAGCAGCACATCATTAGAACTGTGCATAGCATCAGCCAGCTGAATGTGTTGGCTGAACCACCAATGTCAGAGGCTTTAAGCTGAGAACAAGTGGTCCCGTCTGATGGTGCACGTTCAAACATAAAAGAAGAAAAGAGCCTATTAAAGTGCTGAGCACCCCCATTCTGCGGAGAATGGAAAGCAGCACATCATTAGAATTGTGCATAGCATCAGCCAGCTGAATGTGTTGGCTGAACCACCAATGTCAGAGGCTTTAAGCTGAGAACAAGTGGTCCCGTCTGATGGTGCACGTTCAAACATAAAAGAAGAAAAGAGCCTATTAAAGTGCTGAGCACCCCCATTCTGCGGAGAATGGAAAGCAGCACATTATTAGAATTGTGCATAGCATCAGCAAGCTGAATGTGTTGGCTGAACCACCAATGTCAGAGGCTTTAAGCTCAGAACAAGTGGTCCCGTCTGATGGTGCACGCTCGAGCATAAAAGAAGAAAAGAGCCTATTAAAGTGCTGAGCACCCCCATTCTGCGGAGAATGTAAACTAGCACTTCATTAGAACTGTGCATAGCATCAGCCAGCTGAATGTGTTGGCTGAACCACCAATGTCAGAGGCTTTAAGCTGAGAACAAGTGGTCCCGTCTGATGGTGCACGTTCAAACATAAAAGAAGAAAAGAGCCTATTAAAGTGCTGAGCACCCCCATTCTGCGGAGAATGGAAAGCAGCACATTATTAGAATTGTGCACAGCATCAGCCAGCTGAATGTGTTGGCTGAACCACCAATGTCAGAGGCTTTAAGCTGAGAACAAGTGGTCCCGTCTGATGGTGCACGC
This sequence comes from Aquarana catesbeiana, assembly GCF_042186555.1. NCBI lineage: Eukaryota > Metazoa > Chordata > Amphibia > Anura > Ranidae > Aquarana > Aquarana catesbeiana. The sequence goes on from NC_133331.1 coordinate 265,671,079, forward strand.
TCCATCATAAAAGAAGAAAAGAGCCTATTAAAGTGCTGAGCACCCCCATTCTGCGGAGAATGTCAACTAGCACTTCATTAGAACTGTGCATAGCATCAGCCAGCTGAATGTGTTGGCTGAACCACCAATGTCAGAGGCTTTAAGCTGAGAACAAGTGGTCCCGTCTGATGGTGCACGTTCAAACATAAAAGAAGAAAAGAGCCTATTAAAGTGCTGAGCACCCCCATTCTGCGGAGAATGGAAAGCAGCACATTATTAGAATTGTGCACAGCATCAGCCAGCTGAATGTGTTGGCTGAACCACCAATGTCAGAGGCTTTAAGCTGAGAACAAGTGGTCCCGTCTGATGGTGCACGCTCCATCATAAAAGAAGAAAAGAGCCTATTAAAGTGCTGAGCACCCCCATTCTGCGGAGAATGTAAACTAGCACTTCATTAGAACTGTGCATAGCATCAGCCAGCTGAATGTGTTGGCTGAACCACCAATGTCAGAGGCTTTAAGCTGAGAACAAGTGGTCCCGTCTGATGGTGCACGTTCAAACATAAAAGAAGAAAAGAGCCTATTAAAGTGCTGAGCACCCCCATTCTGCGGAGAATGGAAAGCAGCACATCATTAGAATTGTGCATAGCATCAGCCAGCTGAATGTGTTGGCTGAACCACCAATGTCAGAGGCTTTAAGCTGAGAACAAGTGGTCCCGTCTGATGGTGCACGTTCAAACATAAAAGAAGAAAAGAGCCTATTAAAGTGCTGAGCACCCCCATTCTGCGGAGAATGGAAAGCAGCACATCATTAGAATTGTGCATAGCATCAGCCAGCTGAATGTGTTGGCTGAACCACCAATGTCAGAGGCTTTAAGCTGAGAACAAGTGGTCCCGTCTGATGGTGCACGTTCAAACATAAAAGAAGAAAAGAGCCTATTAAAGTGCTGAGCACCCCCATTCTGCGGAGAATGGAAAGCAGCACATTATTAGAATTGTGCATAGCATCAGCCAGCTGAATGTGTTGGCTGAACCACCAATGTCAGAGGCTTTAAGCTCAGAACAAGTGGTCCCGTCTGATGGTGCACGCTCGAGCATAAAAGAAGAAAAGAGCCTATTAAAGTGCTGAGCACCCCCATTCTGCGGAGAATGTAAACTAGCACTTCATTAGAACTGTGCATAGCATCAGCCAGCTGAATGTCTTGGCTGAACCACCAATGTCAGATGCTTTAAGCTGAGAACAAGTGGTCCCGTCTGATGGTGCACGTTCAAACATAAAAGAAGAAAAGAGCCTATTAAAGTGCTGAGCACCCCCATTCTGCGGAGAATGTCAACTAGCACTTCATTAGAACTGTGCATAGCATCAGCCAGCTGAATGTGTTGGCTGAACCACCAATGTCAGAGGCTTTAAGCTGAGAACAAGTGGTCCCGTCTGATGGTGCACGTTCAAACATAAAAGAAGAAAAGAGCCTATTAAAGTGCTGAGCACCCCCATTCTGCGGAGAATGGAAAGCAGCACATTATTAGAATTGTGCACAGCATCAGCCAGCTGAATGTGTTGGCTGAACCACCAATGTCAGAGGCTTTAAGCTGAGAACAAGTGGTCCCGTCTGATGGTGCACGCTCCATCATAAAAGAAGAAAAGAGCCTATTAAAGTGCTGAGCACCCCCATTCTGCGGAGAATGTAAACTAGCACTTCATTAGAACTGTGCATAGCATCAGCCAGCTGAATGTGTTGGCTGAACCACCAATGTCAGAGGCTTTAAGCTGAGAACAAGTGGTCCCGTCTGATGGTGCACGTTCAAACATAAAAGAAGAAAAGAGCCTATTAAAGTGCTGAGCACCCCCATTCTGCGGAGAATGGAAAGCAGCACATCATTAGAATTGTGCATAGCATCAGCCAGCTGAATGTGTTGGCTGAACCACCAATGTCAGAGGCTTTAAGCTGAGAACAAGTGGTCCCGTCTGATGGTGCACGTTCAAACATAAAAGAAGAAAAGAGCCTATTAAAGTGCTGAGCACCCCCATTCTGCGGAGAATGTCAACTAGCACTTCATTAGAACTGTGCATAGCATCAGCCAGCTGAATGTGTTGGCTGAACCACCAATGTCAGAGGCTTTAAGCTGAGAACAAGTGGTCCCGTCTGATGGTGCACGTTCAAACATAAAAGAAGAAAAGAGCCTATTAAAGTGCTGAGCACCCCCATTCTGCGGAGAATGGAAAGCAGCACATTATTAGAATTGTGCACAGCATCAGCCAGCTGAATGTGTTGGCTGAACCACCAATGTCAGAGGCTTTAAGCTGAGAACAAGTGGTCCCGTCTGATGGTGCACGCTCCATCATAAAAGAAGAAAAGAGCCTATTAAAGTGCTGAGCACCCCCATTCTGCGGAGAATGTAAACTAGCACTTCATTAGAACTGTGCATAGCATCAGCCAGCTGAATGTGTTGGCTGAACCACCAATGTCAGAGGCTTTAAGCTGAGAACAAGTGGTCCCGTCTGATGGTGCACGTTCAAACATAAAAGAAGAAAAGAGCCTATTAAAGTGCTGAGCACCCCCATTCTGCGGAGAATGGAAAGCAGCACATCATTAGAATTGTGCATAGCATCAGCCATCTGAATGTGTTGGCAGAACCACCAATGTCAGAGGCTTTAAGCTGAGAACAAGTGGTCCCGTCTGATGGTGCACGTTCAAACATAAAAGAAGAAAAGAGCCTATTAAAGTGCTGAGCACCCCCATTCTGCGGAGAATGTCAACTAGCACTTCATTAGAATTGTGCATAGCATCATCCAGCTGAATGTGTTGGCTGAACCACCAATGTCAGAGGCTTTAAGCTGAGAACAAGTGGTCCCGTCTGATGGTGCACGTTCAAACATAAAAGAAGAAAAGAGCCTATTAAAGTGCTTAGCACCCCCATTCTGCGGAGAATGGAAAGCAGCACATTATTAGAATTGTGCATAGCATCAGCCAGCTGAATGTGTTGGCTGAACCACCAATGTCAGAGGCTTTAAGCTCAGAACAAGTGGTCCCGTCTGATGGTGCACGTTCAAACATAAAAGAAGAAAAGAGCCTATTAAAGTGCTGAGCACCCCCATTCTGCGGAGAATGTAAACTAGCACTTCATTAGAACTGTGCATAGCATCAGCCAGCTGAATGTGTTGGCTGAACCACCAATGTCAGAGGCTTTAAGATGAGAACAAGTGGTCCCGTCTGATGGTGCACGTTCAAACATAAAAGAAGAAAAGAGCCTATTAAAGTGCTGAGCACCCCCATTCTGCGGAGAATGGAAAGCAGCACATTATTAGAATTGTGCACAGCATCAGCCAGCTGAATGTGTTGGCTGAACCACCAATGTCAGAGGCTTTAAGCTGAGAACAAGTGGTCCCGTCTGATGGTGCACGCTCCATCATAAAAGAAGAAAAGAGCCTATTAAAGTGCTGAGCACCCCCATTCTGCGGAGAATGTAAACTAGCACTTCATTAGAACTGTGCATAGCATCAGCCAGCTGAATGTGTTGGCTGAACCACCAATGTCAGAGGCTTTAAGCTGAGAACAAGTGGTCCCGTCTGATGGTGCACGTTCAAACATAAAAGAAGAAAAGAGCCTATTAAAGTGCTGAGCACCCCCATTCTGCGGAGAATGGAAAGCAGCACATTATTAGAATTGTGCATAGCATCAGCCAGCTGAATGTGTTGGCTGAACCACCAATGTCAGAGGCTTTAAGCTCAGAACAAGTGGTCCCGTCTGATGGTGCACGTTCAAACATAAAAGAAGAAAAGAGCCTATTAAAGTGCTGAGCACCCCCATTCTGCGGAGAATGTAAACTAGCACTTCATTAGAACTGTGCATAGCATCAGCCAGCTGAATGTGTTGGCTGAACCACCAATGTCAGAGGCTTTAAGCTGAGAACAAGTGGTCCCGTCTGATGGTGCACGTTCAAACATAAAAGAAGAAAAGAGCCTATTAAAGTGCTGAGCACCCCCATTCTGCGGAGAATGGAAAGCAGCACATTATTAGAATTGTGCACAGCATCAGCCAGCTGAATGTGTTGGCTGAACCACCAATGTCAGAGGCTTTAAGCTGAGAACAAGTGGTCCCGTCTGATGGTGCACGCTCCATCATAAAAGAAGAAAAGAGCCTATTAAAGTGCTGAGCACCCCCATTCTGCGGAGAATGTAAACTAGCACTTCATTAGAACTGTGCATAGCATCAGCCAGCTGAATGTGTTGGCTGAACCACCAATGTCAGAGGCTTTAAGCTGAGAACAAGTGGTCCTGTCTGATGGTGCACGTTCAAACATAAAAGAAGAAAAGAGCCTATCAAAGTGCTGAGCACCCCCATTCTGCGGAGAATGGAAAGCAGCACATCATTAGAATTGTGCATAGCATCAGCCAGCTGAATGTGTTGGCTGAACCACCAATGTCAGAGGCTTTAAGCTCAGAACAAGTGGTCCCGTCTGATGGTGCACGCTCGAGCATAAAAGAAGAAAAGAGCCTATTAAAGTGCTGAGCACCCCCATTCTGCGGAGAATGGAAAGCAGCACATCATTAGAACTGTGCATAGCATCAGCCAGCTGAATGTGTTGGCTGAACCACCAATGTCAGAGGCTTTAAGCTGAGAACAAGTGGTCCCGTCTGATGGTGCACGTTCAAACATAAAAGAAGAAAAGAGCCTATTAAAGTGCTGAGCACCCCCATTCTGCGGAGAATGGAAAGCAGCACATCATTAGAATTGTGCATAGCATCAGCCAGCTGAATGTGTTGGCTGAACCACCAATGTCAGAGGCTTTAAGCTGAGAACAAGTGGTCCCGTCTGATGGTGCACGTTCAAACATAAAAGAAGAAAAGAGCCTATTAAAGTGCTGAGCACCCCCATTCTGCGGAGAATGGAAAGCAGCACATTATTAGAATTGTGCATAGCATCAGCAAGCTGAATGTGTTGGCTGAACCACCAATGTCAGAGGCTTTAAGCTCAGAACAAGTGGTCCCGTCTGATGGTGCACGCTCGAGCATAAAAGAAGAAAAGAGCCTATTAAAGTGCTGAGCACCCCCATTCTGCGGAGAATGGAAAGCAGCACATCATTAGAACTGTGCATAGCATCAGCCAGCTGAATGTGTTGGCTGAACCACCAATGTCAGAGGCTTTAAGCTGAGAACAAGTGGTCCCGTCTGATGGTGCACGTTCAAACATAAAAGAAGAAAAGAGCCTATTAAAGTGCTGAGCACCCCCATTCTGCGGAGAATGGAAAGCAGCACATCATTAGAATTGTGCATAGCATCAGCCAGCTGAATGTGTTGGCTGAACCACCAATGTCAGAGGCTTTAAGCTGAGAACAAGTGGTCCCGTCTGATGGTGCACGTTCAAACATAAAAGAAGAAAAGAGCCTATTAAAGTGCTGAGCACCCCCATTCTGCGGAGAATGGAAAGCAGCACATTATTAGAATTGTGCATAGCATCAGCAAGCTGAATGTGTTGGCTGAACCACCAATGTCAGAGGCTTTAAGCTCAGAACAAGTGGTCCCGTCTGATGGTGCACGCTCGAGCATAAAAGAAGAAAAGAGCCTATTAAAGTGCTGAGCACCCCCATTCTGCGGAGAATGTAAACTAGCACTTCATTAGAACTGTGCATAGCATCAGCCAGCTGAATGTGTTGGCTGAACCACCAATGTCAGAGGCTTTAAGCTGAGAACAAGTGGTCCCGTCTGATGGTGCACGTTCAAACATAAAAGAAGAAAAGAGCCTATTAAAGTGCTGAGCACCCCCATTCTGCGGAGAATGGAAAGCAGCACATTATTAGAATTGTGCACAGCATCAGCCAGCTGAATGTGTTGGCTGAACCACCAATGTCAGAGGCTTTAAGCTGAGAACAAGTGGTCCCGTCTGATGGTGCACGCTCCATCATAAAAGAAGAAAAGAGCCTATTAAAGTGCTGAGCACCCCCATTCTGCGGAGAATGTCAACTAGCACTTCATTAGAACTGTGCATAGCATCAGCCAGCTGAATGTGTTGGCTGAACCACCAATGTCAGAGGCTTTAAGCTGAGAACAAGTGGTCCCGTCTGATGGTGCACGTTCAAACATAAAAGAAGAAAAGAGCCTATTAAAGTGCTGAGCACCCCCATTCTGCGGAGAATGGAAAGCAGCACATTATTAGAATTGTGCACAGCATCAGCCAGCTGAATGTGTTGGCTGAACCACCAATGTCAGAGGCTTTAAGCTGAGAACAAGTGGTCCCGTCTGATGGTGCACGCTCCATCATAAAAGAAGAAAAGAGCCTATTAAAGTGCTGAGCACCCCCATTCTGCGGAGAATGTAAACTAGCACTTCATTAGAACTGTGCATAGCATCAGCCAGCTGAATGTGTTGGCTGAACCACCAATGTCAGAGGCTTTAAGCTGAGAACAAGTGGTCCCGTCTGATGGTGCACGTTCAAACATAAAAGAAGAAAAGAGCCTATTAAAGTGCTGAGCACCCCCATTCTGCGGAGAATGGAAAGCAGCACATCATTAGAATTGTGCATAGCATCAGCCAGCTGAATGTGTTGGCTGAACCACCAATGTCAGAGGCTTTAAGCTGAGAACAAGTGGTCCCGTCTGATGGTGCACGTTCAAACATAAAAGAAGAAAAGAGCCTATTAAAGTGCTGAGCACCCCCATTCTGCGGAGAATGGAAAGCAGCACATCATTAGAATTGTGCATAGCATCAGCCAGCTGAATGTGTTGGCTGAACCACCAATGTCAGAGGCTTTAAGCTGAGAACAAGTGGTCCCGTCTGATGGTGCACGTTCAAACATAAAAGAAGAAAAGAGCCTATTAAAGTGCTGAGCACCCCCATTCTGCGGAGAATGGAAAGCAGCACATTATTAGAATTGTGCATAGCATCAGCCAGCTGAATGTGTTGGCTGAACCACCAATGTCAGAGGCTTTAAGCTCAGAACAAGTGGTCCCGTCTGATGGTGCACGCTCGAGCATAAAAGAAGAAAAGAGCCTATTAAAGTGCTGAGCACCCCCATTCTGCGGAGAATGTAAACTAGCACTTCATTAGAACTGTGCATAGCATCAGCCAGCTGAATGTCTTGGCTGAACCACCAATGTCAGATGCTTTAAGCTGAGAACAAGTGGTCCCGTCTGATGGTGCACGTTCAAACATAAAAGAAGAAAAGAGCCTATTAAAGTGCTGAGCACCCCCATTCTGCGGAGAATGTCAACTAGCACTTCATTAGAACTGTGCATAGCATCAGCCAGCTGAATGTGTTGGCTGAACCACCAATGTCAGAGGCTTTAAGCTGAGAACAAGTGGTCCCGTCTGATGGTGCACGTTCAAACATAAAAGAAGAAAAGAGCCTATTAAAGTGCTGAGCACCCCCATTCTGCGGAGAATGGAAAGCAGCACATTATTAGAATTGTGCACAGCATCAGCCAGCTGAATGTGTTGGCTGAACCACCAATGTCAGAGGCTTTAAGCTGAGAACAAGTGGTCCCGTCTGATGGTGCACGCTCCATCATAAAAGAAGAAAAGAGCCTATTAAAGTGCTGAGCACCCCCATTCTGCGGAGAATGTAAACTAGCACTTCATTAGAACTGTGCATAGCATCAGCCAGCTGAATGTGTTGGCTGAACCACCAATGTCAGAGGCTTTAAGCTGAGAACAAGTGGTCCCGTCTGATGGTGCACGTTCAAACATAAAAGAAGAAAAGAGCCTATTAAAGTGCTGAGCACCCCCATTCTGCGGAGAATGGAAAGCAGCACATCATTAGAATTGTGCATAGCATCAGCCAGCTGAATGTGTTGGCTGAACCACCAATGTCAGAGGCTTTAAGCTGAGAACAAGTGGTCCCGTCTGATGGTGCACGTTCAAACATAAAAGAAGAAAAGAGCCTATTAAAGTGCTGAGCACCCCCATTCTGCGGAGAATGTCAACTAGCACTTCATTAGAACTGTGCATAGCATCAGCCAGCTGAATGTGTTGGCTGAACCACCAATGTCAGAGGCTTTAAGCTGAGAACAAGTGGTCCCGTCTGATGGTGCACGTTCAAACATAAAAGAAGAAAAGAGCCTATTAAAGTGCTGAGCACCCCCATTCTGCGGAGAATGGAAAGCAGCACATTATTAGAATTGTGCACAGCATCAGCCAGCTGAATGTGTTGGCTGAACCACCAATGTCAGAGGCTTTAAGCTGAGAACAAGTGGTCCCGTCTGATGGTGCACGCTCCATCATAAAAGAAGAAAAGAGCCTATTAAAGTGCTGAGCACCCCCATTCTGCGGAGAATGTAAACTAGCACTTCATTAGAACTGTGCATAGCATCAGCCAGCTGAATGTGTTGGCTGAACCACCAATGTCAGAGGCTTTAAGCTGAGAACAAGTGGTCCCGTCTGATGGTGCACGTTCAAACATAAAAGAAGAAAAGAGCCTATTAAAGTGCTGAGCACCCCCATTCTGCGGAGAATGGAAAGCAGCACATCATTAGAATTGTGCATAGCATCAGCCATCTGAATGTGTTGGCAGAACCACCAATGTCAGAGGCTTTAAGCTGAGAACAAGTGGTCCCGTCTGATGGTGCACGTTCAAACATAAAAGAAGAAAAGAGCCTATTAAAGTGCTGAGCACCCCCATTCTGCGGAGAATGTCAACTAGCACTTCATTAGAATTGTGCATAGCATCATCCAGCTGAATGTGTTGGCTGAACCACCAATGTCAGAGGCTTTAAGCTGAGAACAAGTGGTCCCGTCTGATGGTGCACGTTCAAACATAAAAGAAGAAAAGAGCCTATTAAAGTGCTTAGCACCCCCATTCTGCGGAGAATGGAAAGCAGCACATTATTAGAATTGTGCATAGCATCAGCCAGCTGAATGTGTTGGCTGAACCACCAATGTCAGAGGCTTTAAGCTGAGAACAAGTGGTCCCGTCTGATGGTGCACGTTCAAACATAAAAGAAGAAAAGAGCCTATTAAAGTGCTGAGCACCCCCATTCTGCGGAGAATGGAAAGCAGCACATTATTAGAATTGTGCACAGCATCAGCCAGCTGAATGTGTTGGCTGAACCACCAATGTCAGAGGCTTTAAGCTGAGAACAAGTGGTCCCGTCTGATGGTGCACGCTCCATCATAAAAGAAGAAAAGAGCCTATTAAAGTGCTGAGCACCCCCATTCTGCGGAGAATGGAAAGCAGCACATTATTAGAATTGTGCATAGCATCAGCCAGCTGAATGTGTTGGCTGAACCACCAATGTCAGAGGCTTTAAGCTCAGAACAAGTGGTCCCGTCTGATGGTGCACGTTCAAACATAAAAGAAGAAAAGAGCCTATTAAAGTGCTGAGCACCCCCATTCTGCGGAGAATGTAAACTAGCACTTCATTAGAACTGTGCATAGCATCAGCCAGCTGAATGTGTTGGCTGAACCACCAATGTCAGAGGCTTTAAGATGAGAACAAGTGGTCCCGTCTGATGGTGCACGTTCAAACATAAAAGAAGAAAAGAGCCTATTAAAGTGCTGAGCACCCCCATTCTGCGGAGAATGGAAAGCAGCACATTATTAGAATTGTGCACAGCATCAGCCAGCTGAATGTGTTGGCTGAACCACCAATGTCAGAGGCTTTAAGCTGAGAACAAGTGGTCCCGTCTGATGGTGCACGCTCCATCATAAAAGAAGAAAAGAGCCTATTAAAGTGCTGAGCACCCCCATTCTGCGGAGAATGTAAACTAGCACTTCATTAGAACTGTGCATAGCATCAGCCAGCTGAATGTGTTGGCTGAACCACCAATGTCAGAGGCTTTAAGCTGAGAACAAGTGGTCCCGTCTGATGGTGCACGTTCAAACATAAAAGAAGAAAAGAGCCTATTAAAGTGCTGAGCACCCCCATTCTGCGGAGAATGGAAAGCAGCACATTATTAGAATTGTGCATAGCATCAGCCAGCTGAATGTGTTGGCTGAACCACCAATGTCAGAGGCTTTAAGCTCAGAACAAGTGGTCCCGTCTGATGGTGCACGTTCAAACATAAAAGAAGAAAAGAGCCTATTAAAGTGCTGAGCACCCCCATTCTGCGGAGAATGTAAACTAGCACTTCATTAGAACTGTGCATAGCATCAGCCAGCTGAATGTGTTGGCTGAACCACCAATGTCAGAGGCTTTAAGCTGAGAACAAGTGGTCCCGTCTGATGGTGCACGTTCAAACATAAAAGAAGAAAAGAGCCTATTAAAGTGCTGAGCACCCCCATTCTGCGGAGAATGGAAAGCAGCACATTATTAGAATTGTGCACAGCATCAGCCAGCTGAATGTGTTGGCTGAACCACCAATGTCAGAGGCTTTAAGCTGAGAACAAGTGGTCCCGTCTGATGGTGCACGCTCCATCATAAAAGAAGAAAAGAGCCTATTAAAGTGCTGAGCACCCCCATTCTGCGGAGAATGTAAACTAGCACTTCATTAGAACTGTGCATAGCATCAGCCAGCTGAATGTGTTGGCTGAACCACCAATGTCAGAGGCTTTAAGCTGAGAACAAGTGGTCCCGTCTGATGGTGCACGTTCAAACATAAAAGAAGAAAAGAGCCTATTAAAGTGCTGAGCACCCCCATTCTGCGGAGAATGGAAAGCAGCACATCATTAGAATTGTGCATAGCATCAGCCAGCTGAATGTGTTGGCTGAACCACCAATGTCAGAGGCTTTAAGCTCAGAACAAGTGGTCCCGTCTGATGGTGCACGCTCGAGCATAAAAGAAGAAAAGAGCCTATTAAAGTGCTGAGCACCCCCATTCTGCGGAGAATGGAAAGCAGCACATCATTAGAACTGTGCATAGCATCAGCCAGCTGAATGTGTTGGCTGAACCACCAATGTCAGAGGCTTTAAGCTGAGAACAAGTGGTCCCGTCTGATGGTGCACGTTCAAACATAAAAGAAGAAAAGAGCCTATTAAAGTGCTGAGCACCCCCATTCTGCGGAGAATGGAAAGCAGCACATCATTAGAATTGTGCATAGCATCAGCCAGCTGAATGTGTTGGCTGAACCACCAATGTCAGAGGCTTTAAGCTGAGAACAAGTGGTCCCGTCTGATGGTGCACGTTCAAACATAAAAGAAGAAAAGAGCCTATTAAAGTGCTGAGCACCCCCATTCTGCGGAGAATGGAAAGCAGCACATTATTAGAATTGTGCATAGCATCAGCAAGCTGAATGTGTTGGCTGAACCACCAATGTCAGAGGCTTTAAGCTCAGAACAAGTGGTCCCGTCTGATGGTGCACGCTCGAGCATAAAAGAAGAAAAGAGCCTATTAAAGTGCTGAGCACCCCCATTCTGCGGAGAATGTAAACTAGCACTTCATTAGAACTGTGCATAGCATCAGCCAGCTGAATGTGTTGGCTGAACCACCAATGTCAGAGGCTTTAAGCTGAGAACAAGTGGTCCCGTCTGATGGTGCACGTTCAAACATAAAAGAAGAAAAGAGCCTATTAAAGTGCTGAGCACCCCCATTCTGCGGAGAATGGAAAGCAGCACATTATTAGAATTGTGCACAGCATCAGCCAGCTGAATGTGTTGGCTGAACCACCAATGTCAGAGGCTTTAAGCTGAGAACAAGTGGTCCCGTCTGATGGTGCACGCTCCATCATAAAAGAAGAAAAGAGCCTATTAAAGTGCTGAGCACCCCCATTCTGCGGAGAATGTCAACTAGCACTTCATTAGAACTGTGCATAGCATCAGCCAGCTGAATGTGTTGGCTGAACCACCAATGTCAGAGGCTTTAAGCTGAGAACAAGTGGTCCCGTCTGATGGTGCACGTTCAAACATAAAAGAAGAAAAGAGCCTATTAAAGTGCTGAGCACCCCCATTCTGCGGAGAATGGAAAGCAGCACATTATTAGAATTGTGCACAGCATCAGCCAGCTGAATGTGTTGGCTGAACCACCAATGTCAGAGGCTTTAAGCTGAGAACAAGTGGTCCCGTCTGATGGTGCACGCTCCATCATAAAAGAAGAAAAGAGCCTATTAAAGTGCTGAGCACCCCCATTCTGCGGAGAATGTAAACTAGCACTTCATTAGAACTGTGCATAGCATCAGCCAGCTGAATGTGTTGGCTGAACCACCAATGTCAGAGGCTTTAAGCTGAGAACAAGTGGTCCCGTCTGATGGTGCACGTTCAAACATAAAAGAAGAAAAGAGCCTATTAAAGTGCTGAGCACCCCCATTCTGCGGAGAATGGAAAGCAGCACATCATTAGAATTGTGCATAGCATCAGCCAGCTGAATGTGTTGGCTGAACCACCAATGTCAGAGGCTTTAAGCTGAGAACAAGTGGTCCCGTCTGATGGTGCACGTTCAAACATAAAAGAAGAAAAGAGCCTATTAAAGTGCTGAGCACCCCCATTCTGCGGAGAATGTCAACTAGCACTTCATTAGAACTGTGCATAGCATCAGCCAGCTGAATGTGTTGGCTGAACCACCAATGTCAGAGGCTTTAAGCTGAGAACAAGTGGTCCCGTCTGATGGTGCACGTTCAAACATAAAAGAAGAAAAGAGCCTATTAAAGTGCTGAGCACCCCCATTCTGCGGAGAATGTCAACTAGCACTTCATTAGAATTGTGCATAGCATCATCCAGCTGAATGTGTTGGCTGAACCACCAATGTCAGAGGCTTTAAGCTGAGAACAAGTGGTCCCGTCTGATGGTGCACGTTCAAACATAAAAGAAGAAAAGAGCCTATTAAAGTGCTGAGCACCCCCATTCTGCGGAGAATGGAAAGCAGCACATTATTAGAATTGTGCATAGCATCAGCCAGCTGAATGTGTTGGCTGAACCACCAATGTCAGAGGCTTTAAGCTGAGAACAAGTGGTCCCGTCTGATGGTGCACGCTCCATCATAAAAGAAGAAAAGAGCCTATTAAAGTGCTGAGCACCCCCATTCTGCGGAGAATGTAAACTAGCACTTCATTAGAACTGTGCATAGCATCAGCCAGCTGAATGTGTTGGCTGAACCACCAATGTCAGAGGCTTTAAGCTGAGAACAAGTGGTCCCGTCTGATGGTGCACGTTCAAACATAAAAGAAGAAAAGAGCCTATTAAAGTGCTGAGCACCCCCATTCTGCGGAGAATGTAAACTAGCACTTCATTAGAACTGTGCATAGCATCAGCCAGCTGAATGTGTTGGCTGAACCACCAATGTCAGAGGCTTTAAGCTGAGAACAAGTGGTCCCGTCTGATGGTGCACATTCAAACATAAAAGAAGAAAAGAGCCTATTAAAGTGCTGAGCACCCCCATTCTGCGGAGAATGGAAAGCAGCACATTATTAGAATTGTGCACAGCATCAGCCAGCTGAATGTGTTGGCTGAACCACCAATGTCAGAGGCTTTAAGCTGAGAACAAGTGGTCCCGTCTGATGGTGCACGCTCCATCATAAAAGAAGAAAAGAGCCTATTAAAGTGCTGAGCACCCCCATTCTGCGGAGAATGTAAACTAGCACTTCATTAGAACTGTGCATAGCATCAGCCAGCTGAATGTGTTGGCTGAACCACCAATGTCAGAGGCTTTAAGCTGAGAACAAGTGGTCCCGTCTGATGGTGCACGTTCAAACATAAAAGAAGAAAAGAGCCTATTAAAGTGCTGAGCACCCCCATTCTGCGGAGAATGGAAAGCAGCACATTATTAGAATTGTGCACAGCATCAGCCAGCTGAATGTGTTGGCTGAACCACCAATGTCAGAGGCTTTAAGCTGAGAACAAGTGGTCCCGTCTGATGGTGCACGCTCCATCATAAAAGAAGAAAAGAGCCTATTAAAGTGCTGAGCACCCCCATTCTGCGGAGAATGTAAACTAGCACTTCATTAGAACTGTGCATAGCATCAGCCAGCTGAATGTGTTGGCTGAACCACCAATGTCAGAGGCTTTAAGCTGAGAACAAGTGGTCCCGTCTGATGGTGCACGTTCAAACATAAAAGAAGAAAAGAGCCTATTAAAGTGCTGAGCACCCCCATTCTGCGGAGAATGGAAAGCAGCACATTATTAGAATTGTGCACAGCATCAGCCAGCTGAATGTGTTGGCTGAACCACCAATGTCAGAGGCTTTAAGCTGAGAACAAGTGGTCCCGTCTGATGGTGCACGCTCCATCATAAAAGAAGAAAAGAGCCTATTAAAGTGCTGAGCACCCCCATTCTGCGGAGAATGGAAAGCAGCACATTATTAGAATTGTGCATAGCATCAGCCAGCTGAATGTGTTGGCTGAACCACCAATGTCAGAGGCTTTAAGCTCAGAACAAGTGGTCCCGTCTGATGGTGCACGTTCAAACATAAAAGAAGAAAAGAGCCTATTAAAGTGCTGAGCACCCCCATTCTGCGGAGAATGTAAACTAGCACTTCATTAGAACTGTGCATAGCATCAGCCAGCTGAATGTGTTGGCTGAACCACCAATGTCAGAGGCTTTAAGCTGAGAACAAGTGGTCCCGTCTGATGGTGCACGTTCAAACATAAAAGAAGAAAAGAGCCTATTAAAGTGCTGAGCACCCCCATTCTGCGGAGAATGGAAAGCAGCACATTATTAGAATTGTGCACAGCATCAGCCAGCTGAATGTGTTGGCTGAACCACCAATGTCAGAGGCTTTAAGCTGAGAACAAGTGGTCCCGTCTGATGGTGCACGCTCCATCATAAAAGAAGAAAAGAGCCTATTAAAGTGCTGAGCACCCCCATTCTGCGGAGAATGTAAACTAGCACTTCATTAGAACTGTGCATAGCATCAGCCAGCTGAATGTGTTGGCTGAACCACCAATGTCAGAGGCTTTAAGCTGAGAACAAGTGGTCCCGTCTGATGGTGCACGTTCAAACATAAAAGAAGAAAAGAGCCTATTAAAGTGCTGAGCACCCCCATTCTGCGGAGAATGGAAAGCAGCACATTATTAGAATTGTGCATAGCATCAGCCAGCTGAATGTGTTGGCTGAACCACCAATGTCAGAGGCTTTAAGCTCAGAACAAGTGGTCCCGTCTGATGGTGCACGCTCGAGCATAAAAGAAGAAAAGAGCCTATTAAAGTGCTGAGCACCCCCATTCTGCGGAGAATGGAAAGCAGCACATCATTAGAACTGTGCATAGCATCAGCCAGCTGAATGTGTTGGCTGAACCACCAATGTCAGAGGCTTTAAGCTGAGAACAAGTGGTCCCGTCTGATGGTGCACGTTCAAACATAAAAGAAGAAAAGAGCCTATTAAAGTGCTGAGCACCCCCATTCTGCGGAGAATGTCAACTAGCACTTCATTAGAACTGTGCATAGCATCAGCCAGCTGAATGTGTTGGCTGAACCACCAATGTCAGAGGCTTTAAGCTGAGAACAAGTGGTCCCGTCTGATGGTGCACGTTCAAACATAAAAGAAGAAAAGAGCCTATTAAAGTGCTGAGCACCCCCATTCTGCGGAGAATGGAAAGCAGCACATCATTAGAACTGTGCATAGCATCAGCCAGCTGAATGTGTTGGCTGAACCACCAATGTCAGAGGCTTTAAGCTGAGAACAAGTGGTCCCGTCTGATGGTGCACGTTCAAACATAAAAGAAGAAAAGAGCCTATTAAAGTGCTGAGCACCCCCATTCTGCGGAGAATGGAAAGCAGCACATTATTAGAATTGTGCATAGCATCAGCCAGCTGAATGTGTTGGCTGAACCACCAATGTCAGAGGCTTTAAGCTCAGAACAAGTGGTCCCGTCTGATGGTGCACGCTCGAGCATAAAAGAAGAAAAGAGCCTATTAAAGTGCTGAGCACCCCCATTCTGCGGAGAATGTAAACTAGCACTTCATTAGAACTGTGCATAGCATCAGCCAGCTGAATGTGTTGGCTGAACCACCAATGTCAGAGGCTTTAAGCTGAGAACAAGTGGTCCCGTCTGATGGTGCACGTTCAAACATAAAAGAAGAAAAGAGCCTATTAAAGTGCTGAGCACCCCCATTCTGCGGAGAATGGAAAGCAGCACATTATTAGAATTGTGCACAGCATCAGCCAGCTGAATGTGTTGGCTGAACCACCAATGTCAGAGGCTTTAAGCTGAGAACAAGTGGTCCCGTCTGATGGTGCACGCTCCATCATAAAAGAAGAAAAGAGCCTATTAAAGTGCTGAGCACCCCCATTCTGCGGAGAATGTAAACTAGCACTTCATTAGAACTGTGCATAGCATCAGCCAGCTGAATGTGTTGGCTGAACCACCAATGTCAGAGGCTTTAAGCTGAGAACAAGTGGTCCCGTCTGATGGTGCACGTTCAAACATAAAAGAAGAAAAGAGCCTATTAAAGTGCTGAGCACCCCCATTCTGCGGAGAATGGAAAGCAGCACATCATTAGAATTGTGCATAGCATCAGCCAGCTGAATGTGTTGGCTGAACCACCAATGTCAGAGGCTTTAAGCTGAGAACAAGTGGTCCCGTCTGATGGTGCACGTTCAAACATAAAAGAAGAAAAGAGCCTATTAAAGTGCTGAGCACCCCCATTCTGCGGAGAATGGAAAGCAGCACATTATTAGAATTGTGCATAGCATCAGCCAGCTGAATGTGTTGGCTGAACCACCAATGTCAGAGGCTTTAAGCTCAGAACAAGTGGTCCCGTCTGATGGTGCACGCTCGAGCATAAAAGAAGAAAAGAGCCTATTAAAGTGCTGAGCACCCCCATTCTGCGGAGAATGTAAACTAGCACTTCATTAGAACTGTGCATAGCATCAGCCAGCTGAATGTCTTGGCTGAACCACCAATGTCAGATGCTTTAAGCTGAGAACAAGTGGTCCCGTCTGATGGTGCACGTTCAAACATAAAAGAAGAAAAGAGCCTATTAAAGTGCTGAGCACCCCCATTCTGCGGAGAATGTCAACTAGCACTTCATTAGAACTGTGCATAGCATCAGCCAGCTGAATGTGTTGGCTGAACCACCAATGTCAGAGGCTTTAAGCTGAGAACAAGTGGTCCCGTCTGATGGTGCACGTTCAAACATAAAAGAAGAAAAGAGCCTATTAAAGTGCTGAGCACCCCCATTCTGCGGAGAATGGAAAGCAGCACATTATTAGAATTGTGCACAGCATCAGCCAGCTGAATGTGTTGGCTGAACCACCAATGTCAGAGGCTTTAAGCTGAGAACAAGTGGTCCCGTCTGATGGTGCACGCTCCATCATAAAAGAAGAAAAGAGCCTATTAAAGTGCTGAGCACCCCCATTCTGCGGAGAATGTAAACTAGCACTTCATTAGAACTGTGCATAGCATCAGCCAGCTGAATGTGTTGGCTGAACCACCAATGTCAGAGGCTTTAAGCTGAGAACAAGTGGTCCCGTCTGATGGTGCACGTTCAAACATAAAAGAAGAAAAGAGCCTATTAAAGTGCTGAGCACCCCCATTCTGCGGAGAATGGAAAGCAGCACATCATTAGAATTGTGCATAGCATCAGCCAGCTGAATGTGTTGGCTGAACCACCAATGTCAGAGGCTTTAAGCTGAGAACAAGTGGTCCCGTCTGATGGTGCACGCTCGAGCATAAAAGAAGAAAAGAGCCTATTAAAGTGCTGAGCACCCCCATTCTGCGGAGAATGTAAACTAGCACTTCATTAGAACTGTGCATAGCATCAGCCAGCTGAATGTGTTGGCTGAACCACCAATGTCAGAGGCTTTAAGCTGAGAACAAGTGGTCCCGTCTGATGGTGCACGTTCAAACATAAAAGAAGAAAAGAGCCTATTAAAGTGCTGAGCACCCCCATTCTGCGGAGAATGGAAAGCAGCACATTATTAGAATTGTGCACAGCATCAGCCAGCTGAATGTGTTGGCTGAACCACCAATGTCAGAGGCTTTAAGCTGAGAACAAGTGGTCCCGTCTGATGGTGCACGCTCCATCATAAAAGAAGAAAAGAGCCTATTAAAGTGCTGAGCACCCCCATTCTGCGGAGAATGTAAACTAGCACTTCATTAGAACTGTGCATAGCATCAGCCAGCTGAATGTGTTGGCTGAACCACCAATGTCAGAGGCTTTAAGCTGAGAACAAGTGGTCCCGTCTGATGGTGCACGTTCAAACATAAAAGAAGAAAAGAGCCTATTAAAGTGCTGAGCACCCCCATTCTGCGGAGAATGGAAAGCAGCACATCATTAGAATTGTGCATAGCATCAGCCAGCTGAATGTGTTGGCTGAACCACCAATGTCAGAGGCTTTAAGCTGAGAACAAGTGGTCCCGTCTGATGGTGCACGTTCAAACATAAAAGAAGAAAAGAGCCTATTAAAGTGCTGAGCACCCCCATTCTGCGGAGAATGGAAAGCAGCACATTATTAGAATTGTGCACAGCATCAGCCAGCTGAATGTGTTGGCTGAACCACCAATGTCAGAGGCTTTAAGCTGAGAACAAGTGGACCCGTCTGATGGTGCACGCTCCATCATAAAAGAAGAAAAGAGCCTATTAAAGTGCTGAGCACCCCCATTCTGCGGAGAATGTAAACTAGCACTTCATTAGAACTGTGCATAGCATCAGCCAGCTGAATGTGTTGGCTGAACCACCAATGTCAGAGGCTTTAAGCTGAGAACAAGTGGTCCCGTCTGATGGTGCACGTTCAAACATAAAAGAAGAAAAGAGCCTATTAAAGTGCTGAGCACCCCCATTCTGCGGAGAATGGAAAGCAGCACATCATTAGAATTGTGCATAGCATCAGCCAGCTGAATGTGTTGGCTGAACCACCAATGTCAGAGGCTTTAAGCTGAGAACAAGTGGTCCCGTCTGATGGTGCACGTTCAAACATAAAAGAAGAAAAGAGCCTATTAAAGTGCTGAGCACCCCCATTCTGCGGAGAATGTCAACTAGCACTTCATTAGAATTGTGCATAGCATCATCCAGCTGAATGTGTTGGCTGAACCACCAATGTCAGAGGCTTTAAGCTGAGAACAAGTGGTCCCGTCTGATGGTGCACGTTCAAACATAAAAGAAGAAAAGAGCCTATTAAAGTGCTTAGCACCCCCATTCTGCGGAGAATGGAAAGCAGCACATTATTAGAATTGTGCATAGCATCAGCCAGCTGAATGTGTTGGCTGAACCACCAATGTCAGAGGCTTTAAGCTCAGAACAAGTGGTCCCGTCTGATGGTGCACGCTCGAGCATAAAAGAAGAAAAGAGCCTATTAAAGTGCTGAGCACCCCCATTCTGCGGAGAATGTAAACTAGCACTTCATTAGAACTGTGCATAGCATCAGCCAGCTGAATGTGTTGGCTGAACCACCAATGTCAGAGGCTTTAAGCTGAGAACAAGTGGTCCCGTCTGATGGTGCACGTTCAAACATAAAAGAAGAAAAGAGCCTATTAAAGTGCTGAGCACCCCCATTCTGCGGAGAATGGAAAGCAGCACATTATTAGAATTGTGCACAGCATCAGCCAGCTGAATGTGTTGGCTGAACCACCAATGTCAGAGGCTTTAAGATGAGAACAAGTGGTCCCGTCTGATGGTGCACGCTCCATCATAAAAGAAGAAAAGAGCCTATTAAAGTGCTGAGCACCCCCATTCTGCGGAGAATGTAAACTAGCACTTCATTAGAACTGTGCATAGCATCAGCCAGCTGAATGTGTTGGCTGAACCACCAATGTCAGAGGCTTTAAGCTGAGAACAAGTGGTCCCGTCTGATGGTGCACGTTCAAACATAAAAGAAGAAAAGAGCCTATTAAAGTGCTGAGCACCCCCATTCTGCGGAGAATGGAAAGCAGCACATCATTAGAATTGTGCATAGCATCAGCCAGCTGAATGTGTTGGCTGAACCACCAATGTCAGAGGCTTTAAGCTGAGAACAAGTGGTCCCGTCTGATGGTGCACGTTCAAACATAAAAGAAGAAAAGAGCCTATTAAAGTGCTGAGCACCCCCATTCTGCGGAGAATGGAAAGCAGCACATTATTAGAATTGTGCATAGCATCAGCCAGCTGAATGTGTTGGCTGAACCACCAATGTCAGAGGCTTTAAGCTCAGAACAAGTGGTCCCGTCTGATGGTGCACGCTCGAGCATAAAAGAAGAAAAGAGCCTATTAAAGTGCTGAGCACCCCCATTCTGCGGAGAATGTAAACTAGCACTTCATTAGAACTGTGCATAGCATCAGCCAGCTGAATGTCTTGGCTGAACCACCAATGTCAGATGCTTTAAGCTGAGAACAAGTGGTCCCGTCTGATGGTGCACGTTCAAACATAAAAGAAGAAAAGAGCCTATTAAAGTGCTGAGCACCCCCATTCTGCGGAGAATGTCAACTAGCACTTTATTAGAACTGTGCATAGCATCAGCCAGCTGAATGTGTTGGCTGAACCACCAATGTCAGAGGCTTTAAGCTGAGAACAAGTGGTCCCGTCTGATGGTGCACGTTCAAACATAAAAGAAGAAAAGAGCCTATTAAAGTGCTGAGCACCCCCATTCTGCGGAGAATGGAAAGCAGCACATTATTAGAATTGTGCACAGCATCAGCCAGCTGAATGTGTTGGCTGAACCACCAATGTCAGAGGCTTTAAGCTGAGAACAAGTGGTCCCGTCTGATGGTGCACGCTCCATCATAAAAGAAGAAAAGAGCCTATTAAAGTGCTGAGCACCCCCATTCTGCGGAGAATGTAAACTAGCACTTCATTAGAACTGTGCATAGCATCAGCCAGCTGAATGTGTTGGCTGAACCACCAATGTCAGAGGCTTTAAGCTGAGAACAAGTGGTCCCGTCTGATGGTGCACGTTCAAACATAAAAGAAGAAAAGAGCCTATTAAAGTGCTGAGCACCCCCATTCTGCGGAGAATGGAAAGCAGCACATCATTAGAATTGTGCATAGCATCAGCCAGCTGAATGTGTTGGCTGAACCACCAATGTCAGAGGCTTTAAGCTGAGAACAAGTGGTCCCGTCTGATGGTGCACGTTCAAACATAAAAGAAGAAAAGAGCCTATTAAAGTGCTGAGCACCCCCATTCTGCGGAGAATGGAAAGCAGCACATTATTAGAATTGTGCACAGCATCAGCCAGCTGAATGTGTTGGCTGAACCACCAATGTCAGAGGCTTTAAGCTGAGAACAAGTGGTCCCGTCTGATGGTGCACGCTCCATCATAAAAGAAGAAAAGAGCCTATTAAAGTGCTGAGCACCCCCATTCTGCGGAGAATGTAAACTAGCACTTCATTAGAACTGTGCATAGCATCAGCCAGCTGAATGTGTTGGCTGAACCACCAATGTCAGAGGCTTTAAGCTGAGAACAAGTGGTCCCGTCTGATGGTGCACGTTCAAACATAAAAGAAGAAAAGAGCCTATTAAAGTGCTGAGCACCCCCATTCTACGGAGAATGGAAAGCAGCACATTATTAGAATTGTGCACAGCATCAGCCAGCTGAATGTGTTGGCTGAACCACCAATGTCAGAGGCTTTAAGCTGAGAACAAGTGGTCCCGTCTGATGGTGCACGCTCCATCATAAAAGAAGAAAAGAGCCTATTAAAGTGCTGAGCACCCCCATTCTGCGGAGAATGTCAACTAGCACTTCATTAGAACTGTGCATAGCATCAGCCAGCTGAATGTGTTGGCTGAACCACCAATGTCAGAGGCTTTAAGCTGAGAACAAGTGGTCCCGTCTGATGGTGCACGTTCAAACATAAAAGAAGAAAAGAGCCTATTAAAGTGCTGAGCACCCCCATTCTGCGGAGAATGTAAACTAGCACTTCATTAGAATTGTGCACAGCATCAGCCAGCTGAATGTGTTGGCTGAACCACCAATGTCAGAGGCTTTAAGCTGAGAACAAGTGGTCCCGTCTGATGGTGCACGCTCCATCATAAAAGAAGAAAAGAGCCTATTAAAGTGCTGAGCACCCCCATTCTGCGGAGAATGTAAACTAGCACTTCATTAGAACTGTGCATAGCATCAGCCAGCTGAATGTGTTGGCTGAACCACCAATGTCAGAGGCTTTAAGCTGAGAACAAGTGGTCCCGTCTGATGGTGCACGTTCAAACATAAAAGAAGAAAAGAGCCTATTAAAGTGCTGAGCACCCCCATTCTGCGGAGAATGGAAAGCAGCACATTATTAGAATTGTGCACAGCATCAGCCAGCTGAATGTGTTGGCTGAACCACCAATGTCAGAGGCTTTAAGCTGAGAACAAGTGGTCCCGTCTGATGGTGCACGCTCCATCATAAAAGAAGAAAAGAGCCTATTAAAGTGCTGAGCACCCCCATTCTGCGGAGAATGGAAAGCAGCACATTATTAGAATTGTGCATAGCATCAGCCAGCTGAATGTGTTGGCTGAACCACCAATGTCAGAGGCTTTAAGCTCAGAACAAGTGGTCCCGTCTGATGGTGCACGTTCAAACATAAAAGAAGAAAAGAGCCTATTAAAGTGCTGAGCACCCCCATTCTGCAGAGAATGTAAACTAGCACTTCATTAGAACTGTGCATAGCATCAGCCAGCTGAATGTGTTGGCTGAACCACCAATGTCAGAGGCTTTAAGATGAGAACAAGTGGTCCCGTCTGATGGTGCACGTTCAAACATAAAAGAAGAAAAGAGCCTATTAAAGTGCTGAGCACCCCCATTCTGCGGAGAATGGAAAGCAGCACATTATTAGAATTGTGCACAGCATCAGCCAGCTGAATGTGTTGGCTGAACCACCAATGTCAGAGGCTTTAAGCTGAGAACAAGTGGTCCCGTCTGATGGTGCACGCTCCATCATAAAAGAAGAAAAGAGCCTATTAAAGTGCTGAGCACCCCCATTCTGCGGAAAATGTAAACTAGCACTTCATTAGAACTGTGCATAGCATCAGCCAGCTGAATGTGTTGGCTGAACCACCAATGTCAGAGGCTTTAAGCTCAGAACAAGTGGTCCCGTCTGATGGTGCACGCTCGAGCATAAAAGAAGAAAAGAGCCTATTAAAGTGCTGAGCACCCCCATTCTGCGGAGAATGTAAACTAGCACTTCATTAGAACTGTGCATAGCATCAGCCAGCTGAATGTGTTGGCTGAACCACCAATGTCAGAGGCTTTAAGCTGAGAACAAGTGGTCCCGTCTGATGGTGCACGTTCAAACATAAAAGAAGAAAAGAGCCTATTAAAGTGCTGAGCACCCCCATTCTGCGGAGAATGTAAACTAGCACTTCATTAGAACTGTGCATAGCATCAGCCAGCTGAATGTGTTGGCTGAACCACCAATGTCAGAGGCTTTAAGCTGAGAACAAGTGGTCCCGTCTGATGGTGCACGTTCAAACATAAAAGAAGAAAAGAGCCTATTAAAGTGCTGAGCACCCCCATTCTGCGGAGAATGGAAAGCAGCACATCATTAGAATTGTGCATAGCATCAGCCAGCTGAATGTGTTGGCTGAACCACCAATGTCAGAGGCTTTAAGCTGAGAACAAGTGGTCCCGTCTGATGGTGCACGTTCAAACATAAAAGAAGAAAAGAGCCTATTAAAGTGCTGAGCAGCCCCATTCTGCGGAGAATGTCAACTAGCACTTCATTAGAATTGTGCATAGCATCAGCCAGCTGAATGTGTTGGCTGAACCACCAATGTCAGAGGCTTTAAGCTGAGAACAAGTGGTCCCGTCTGATGGTGCACGTTCAAACATAAAAGAAGAAAAGAGCCTATTAAAGTGCTGAGCACCCCCATTCTGCGGAGAATGGAAAGCAGCACATTATTAGAATTGTGCATAGCATCAGCCAGCTGAATGTGTTGGCTGAACCACCAATGTCAGAGGCTTTAAGCTCAGAACAAGTGGTCCCGTCTGATGGTGCACGCTCGAGCATAAAAGAAGAAAAGAGCCTATTAAAGTGCTGAGCACCCCCATTCTGCGGAGAATGTAAACTAGCACTTCATTAGAACTGTGCATAGCATCAGCCAGCTGAATGTCTTGGCTGAACCACCAATGTCAGATGCTTTAAGCTGAGAACAAGTGGTCCCGTCTGATGGTGCACGTTCAAACATAAAAGAAGAAAAGAGCCTATTAAAGTGCTGAGCACCCCCATTCTGCGGAGAATGTCAACTAGCACTTCATTAGAACTGTGCATAGCATCAGCCAGCTGAATGTGTTGGCTGAACCACCAATGTCAGAGGCTTTAAGCTGAGAACAAGTGGTCCCGTCTGATGGTGCACGTTCAAACATAAAAGAAGAAAAGAGCCTATTAAAGTGCTGAGCACCCCCATTCTGCGGAGAATGGAAAGCAGCACATTATTAGAATTGTGCACAGCATCAGCCAGCTGAATGTGTTGGCTGAACCACCAATGTCAGAGGCTTTAAGCTGAGAACAAGTGGTCCCGTCTGATGGTGCACGCTCCATCATAAAAGAAGAAAAGAGCCTATTAAAGTGCTGAGCACCCCCATTCTGCGGAGAATGTAAACTAGCACTTCATTAGAACTGTGCATAGCATCAGCCAGCTGAATGTGTTGGCTGAACCACCAATGTCAGAGGCTTTAAGCTGAGAACAAGTGGTCCCGTCTGATGGTGCACGTTCAAACATAAAAGAAGAAAAGAGCCTATTAAAGTGCTGAGCACCCCCATTCTGCGGAGAATGGAAAGCAGCACATCATTAGAATTGTGCATAGCATCAGCCAGCTGAATGTGTTGGCTGAACCACCAATGTCAGAGGCTTTAAGCTGAGAACAAGTGGTCCCGTCTGATGGTGCACGTTCAAACATAAAAGAAGAAAAGAGCCTATTAAAGTGCTGAGCACCCCCATTCTGCGGAGAATGTCAACTAGCACTTCATTAGAACTGTGCATAGCATCAGCCAGCTGAATGTGTTGGCTGAACCACCAATGTCAGAGGCTTTAAGCTGAGAACAAGTGGTCCCGTCTGATGGTGCACGTTCAAACATAAAAGAAGAAAAGAGCCTATTAAAGTGCTGAGCACCCCCATTCTGCGGAGAATGTCAACTAGCACTTCATTAGAATTGTGCATAGCATCAGCCAGCTGAATGTGTTGGCTGAACCACCAATGTCAGAGGCTTTAAGCTGAGAACAAGTGGTCCCGTCTGATGGTGCACGTTCAAACATAAAAGAAG
This sequence comes from Aquarana catesbeiana, assembly GCF_042186555.1. Lineage (NCBI taxonomy): Eukaryota > Metazoa > Chordata > Amphibia > Anura > Ranidae > Aquarana > Aquarana catesbeiana. Next base: position 265,696,015 of record NC_133331.1, read on the forward strand.
AAAAGAGCCTATTAAAGTGCTGAGCACCCCCATTCTGCGGAGAATGGAAAGCAGCACATTATTAGAATTGTGCATAGCATCAGCCAGCTGAATGTGTTGGCTGAACCACCAATGTCAGAGGCTTTAAGCTCAGAACAAGTGGTCCCGTCTGATGGTGCACGCTCGAGCATAAAAGAAGAAAAGAGCCTATTAAAGTGCTGAGCACCCCCATTCTGCGGAGAATGTAAACTAGCACTTCATTAGAACTGTGCATAGCATCAGCCAGCTGAATGTCTTGGCTGAACCACCAATGTCAGATGCTTTAAGCTGAGAACAAGTGGTCCCGTCTGATGGTGCACGTTCAAACATAAAAGAAGAAAAGAGCCTATTAAAGTGCTGAGCACCCCCATTCTGCGGAGAATGTCAACTAGCACTTCATTAGAACTGTGCATAGCATCAGCCAGCTGAATGTGTTGGCTGAACCACCAATGTCAGAGGCTTTAAGCTGAGAACAAGTGGTCCCGTCTGATGGTGCACGTTCAAACATAAAAGAAGAAAAGAGCCTATTAAAGTGCTGAGCACCCCCATTCTGCGGAGAATGGAAAGCAGCACATCATTAGAATTGTGCATAGCATCAGCCAGCTGAATGTGTTGGCTGAACCACCAATGTCAGAGGCTTTAAGCTGAGAACAAGTGGTCCCGTCTGATGGTGCACGTTCAAACATAAAAGAAGAAAAGAGCCTATTAAAGTGCTGAGCACCCCCATTCTGCGGAGAATGTCAACTAGCACTTCATTAGAATTGTGCATAGCATCATCCAGCTGAATGTGTTGGCTGAACCACCAATGTCAGAGGCTTTAAGCTGAGAACAAGTGGTCCCGTCTGATGGTGCACGTTCAAACATAAAAGAAGAAAAGAGCCTATTAAAGTGCTTAGCACCCCCATTCTGCGGAGAATGGAAAGCAGCACATTATTAGAATTGTGCATAGCATCAGCCAGCTGAATGTGTTGGCTGAACCACCAATGTCAGAGGCTTTAAGCTCAGAACAAGTGGTCCCGTCTGATGGTGCACGCTCGAGCATAAAAGAAGAAAAGAGCCTATTAAAGTGCTGAGCACCCCCATTCTGCGGAGAATGTAAACTAGCACTTCATTAGAACTGTGCATAGCATCAGCCAGCTGAATGTGTTGGCTGAACCACCAATGTCAGAGGCTTTAAGCTGAGAACAAGTGGTCCCGTCTGATGGTGCACGTTCAAACATAAAAGAAGAAAAGAGCCTATTAAAGTGCTGAGCACCCCCATTCTGCGGAGAATGGAAAGCAGCACATTATTAGAATTGTGCACAGCATCAGCCAGCTGAATGTGTTGGCTGAACCACCAATGTCAGAGGCTTTAAGATGAGAACAAGTGGTCCCGTCTGATGGTGCACGCTCCATCATAAAAGAAGAAAAGAGCCTATTAAAGTGCTGAGCACCCCCATTCTGCGGAGAATGTAAACTAGCACTTCATTAGAACTGTGCATAGCATCAGCCAGCTGAATGTGTTGGCTGAACCACCAATGTCAGAGGCTTTAAGCTGAGAACAAGTGGTCCCGTCTGATGGTGCACGTTCAAACATAAAAGAAGAAAAGAGCCTATTAAAGTGCTGAGCACCCCCATTCTGCGGAGAATGGAAAGCAGCACATCATTAGAATTGTGCATAGCATCAGCCAGCTGAATGTGTTGGCTGAACCACCAATGTCAGAGGCTTTAAGCTGAGAACAAGTGGTCCCGTCTGATGGTGCACGTTCAAACATAAAAGAAGAAAAGAGCCTATTAAAGTGCTGAGCACCCCCATTCTGCGGAGAATGGAAAGCAGCACATTATTAGAATTGTGCATAGCATCAGCCAGCTGAATGTGTTGGCTGAACCACCAATGTCAGAGGCTTTAAGCTCAGAACAAGTGGTCCCGTCTGATGGTGCACGCTCGAGCATAAAAGAAGAAAAGAGCCTATTAAAGTGCTGAGCACCCCCATTCTGCGGAGAATGTAAACTAGCACTTCATTAGAACTGTGCATAGCATCAGCCAGCTGAATGTCTTGGCTGAACCACCAATGTCAGATGCTTTAAGCTGAGAACAAGTGGTCCCGTCTGATGGTGCACGTTCAAACATAAAAGAAGAAAAGAGCCTATTAAAGTGCTGAGCACCCCCATTCTGCGGAGAATGTCAACTAGCACTTTATTAGAACTGTGCATAGCATCAGCCAGCTGAATGTGTTGGCTGAACCACCAATGTCAGAGGCTTTAAGCTGAGAACAAGTGGTCCCGTCTGATGGTGCACGTTCAAACATAAAAGAAGAAAAGAGCCTATTAAAGTGCTGAGCACCCCCATTCTGCGGAGAATGGAAAGCAGCACATTATTAGAATTGTGCACAGCATCAGCCAGCTGAATGTGTTGGCTGAACCACCAATGTCAGAGGCTTTAAGCTGAGAACAAGTGGTCCCGTCTGATGGTGCACGCTCCATCATAAAAGAAGAAAAGAGCCTATTAAAGTGCTGAGCACCCCCATTCTGCGGAGAATGTAAACTAGCACTTCATTAGAACTGTGCATAGCATCAGCCAGCTGAATGTGTTGGCTGAACCACCAATGTCAGAGGCTTTAAGCTGAGAACAAGTGGTCCCGTCTGATGGTGCACGTTCAAACATAAAAGAAGAAAAGAGCCTATTAAAGTGCTGAGCACCCCCATTCTGCGGAGAATGGAAAGCAGCACATCATTAGAATTGTGCATAGCATCAGCCAGCTGAATGTGTTGGCTGAACCACCAATGTCAGAGGCTTTAAGCTGAGAACAAGTGGTCCCGTCTGATGGTGCACGTTCAAACATAAAAGAAGAAAAGAGCCTATTAAAGTGCTGAGCACCCCCATTCTGCGGAGAATGGAAAGCAGCACATTATTAGAATTGTGCACAGCATCAGCCAGCTGAATGTGTTGGCTGAACCACCAATGTCAGAGGCTTTAAGCTGAGAACAAGTGGTCCCGTCTGATGGTGCACGCTCCATCATAAAAGAAGAAAAGAGCCTATTAAAGTGCTGAGCACCCCCATTCTGCGGAGAATGTAAACTAGCACTTCATTAGAACTGTGCATAGCATCAGCCAGCTGAATGTGTTGGCTGAACCACCAATGTCAGAGGCTTTAAGCTGAGAACAAGTGGTCCCGTCTGATGGTGCACGTTCAAACATAAAAGAAGAAAAGAGCCTATTAAAGTGCTGAGCACCCCCATTCTACGGAGAATGGAAAGCAGCACATTATTAGAATTGTGCACAGCATCAGCCAGCTGAATGTGTTGGCTGAACCACCAATGTCAGAGGCTTTAAGCTGAGAACAAGTGGTCCCGTCTGATGGTGCACGCTCCATCATAAAAGAAGAAAAGAGCCTATTAAAGTGCTGAGCACCCCCATTCTGCGGAGAATGTCAACTAGCACTTCATTAGAACTGTGCATAGCATCAGCCAGCTGAATGTGTTGGCTGAACCACCAATGTCAGAGGCTTTAAGCTGAGAACAAGTGGTCCCGTCTGATGGTGCACGTTCAAACATAAAAGAAGAAAAGAGCCTATTAAAGTGCTGAGCACCCCCATTCTGCGGAGAATGTAAACTAGCACTTCATTAGAATTGTGCACAGCATCAGCCAGCTGAATGTGTTGGCTGAACCACCAATGTCAGAGGCTTTAAGCTGAGAACAAGTGGTCCCGTCTGATGGTGCACGCTCCATCATAAAAGAAGAAAAGAGCCTATTAAAGTGCTGAGCACCCCCATTCTGCGGAGAATGTAAACTAGCACTTCATTAGAACTGTGCATAGCATCAGCCAGCTGAATGTGTTGGCTGAACCACCAATGTCAGAGGCTTTAAGCTGAGAACAAGTGGTCCCGTCTGATGGTGCACGTTCAAACATAAAAGAAGAAAAGAGCCTATTAAAGTGCTGAGCACCCCCATTCTGCGGAGAATGGAAAGCAGCACATTATTAGAATTGTGCACAGCATCAGCCAGCTGAATGTGTTGGCTGAACCACCAATGTCAGAGGCTTTAAGCTGAGAACAAGTGGTCCCGTCTGATGGTGCACGCTCCATCATAAAAGAAGAAAAGAGCCTATTAAAGTGCTGAGCACCCCCATTCTGCGGAGAATGGAAAGCAGCACATTATTAGAATTGTGCATAGCATCAGCCAGCTGAATGTGTTGGCTGAACCACCAATGTCAGAGGCTTTAAGCTCAGAACAAGTGGTCCCGTCTGATGGTGCACGTTCAAACATAAAAGAAGAAAAGAGCCTATTAAAGTGCTGAGCACCCCCATTCTGCAGAGAATGTAAACTAGCACTTCATTAGAACTGTGCATAGCATCAGCCAGCTGAATGTGTTGGCTGAACCACCAATGTCAGAGGCTTTAAGATGAGAACAAGTGGTCCCGTCTGATGGTGCACGTTCAAACATAAAAGAAGAAAAGAGCCTATTAAAGTGCTGAGCACCCCCATTCTGCGGAGAATGGAAAGCAGCACATTATTAGAATTGTGCACAGCATCAGCCAGCTGAATGTGTTGGCTGAACCACCAATGTCAGAGGCTTTAAGCTGAGAACAAGTGGTCCCGTCTGATGGTGCACGCTCCATCATAAAAGAAGAAAAGAGCCTATTAAAGTGCTGAGCACCCCCATTCTGCGGAAAATGTAAACTAGCACTTCATTAGAACTGTGCATAGCATCAGCCAGCTGAATGTGTTGGCTGAACCACCAATGTCAGAGGCTTTAAGCTCAGAACAAGTGGTCCCGTCTGATGGTGCACGCTCGAGCATAAAAGAAGAAAAGAGCCTATTAAAGTGCTGAGCACCCCCATTCTGCGGAGAATGTAAACTAGCACTTCATTAGAACTGTGCATAGCATCAGCCAGCTGAATGTGTTGGCTGAACCACCAATGTCAGAGGCTTTAAGCTGAGAACAAGTGGTCCCGTCTGATGGTGCACGTTCAAACATAAAAGAAGAAAAGAGCCTATTAAAGTGCTGAGCACCCCCATTCTGCGGAGAATGTAAACTAGCACTTCATTAGAACTGTGCATAGCATCAGCCAGCTGAATGTGTTGGCTGAACCACCAATGTCAGAGGCTTTAAGCTGAGAACAAGTGGTCCCGTCTGATGGTGCACGTTCAAACATAAAAGAAGAAAAGAGCCTATTAAAGTGCTGAGCACCCCCATTCTGCGGAGAATGGAAAGCAGCACATCATTAGAATTGTGCATAGCATCAGCCAGCTGAATGTGTTGGCTGAACCACCAATGTCAGAGGCTTTAAGCTGAGAACAAGTGGTCCCGTCTGATGGTGCACGTTCAAACATAAAAGAAGAAAAGAGCCTATTAAAGTGCTGAGCAGCCCCATTCTGCGGAGAATGTCAACTAGCACTTCATTAGAATTGTGCATAGCATCAGCCAGCTGAATGTGTTGGCTGAACCACCAATGTCAGAGGCTTTAAGCTGAGAACAAGTGGTCCCGTCTGATGGTGCACGTTCAAACATAAAAGAAGAAAAGAGCCTATTAAAGTGCTGAGCACCCCCATTCTGCGGAGAATGGAAAGCAGCACATTATTAGAATTGTGCATAGCATCAGCCAGCTGAATGTGTTGGCTGAACCACCAATGTCAGAGGCTTTAAGCTCAGAACAAGTGGTCCCGTCTGATGGTGCACGCTCGAGCATAAAAGAAGAAAAGAGCCTATTAAAGTGCTGAGCACCCCCATTCTGCGGAGAATGTAAACTAGCACTTCATTAGAACTGTGCATAGCATCAGCCAGCTGAATGTCTTGGCTGAACCACCAATGTCAGATGCTTTAAGCTGAGAACAAGTGGTCCCGTCTGATGGTGCACGTTCAAACATAAAAGAAGAAAAGAGCCTATTAAAGTGCTGAGCACCCCCATTCTGCGGAGAATGTCAACTAGCACTTCATTAGAACTGTGCATAGCATCAGCCAGCTGAATGTGTTGGCTGAACCACCAATGTCAGAGGCTTTAAGCTGAGAACAAGTGGTCCCGTCTGATGGTGCACGTTCAAACATAAAAGAAGAAAAGAGCCTATTAAAGTGCTGAGCACCCCCATTCTGCGGAGAATGGAAAGCAGCACATTATTAGAATTGTGCACAGCATCAGCCAGCTGAATGTGTTGGCTGAACCACCAATGTCAGAGGCTTTAAGCTGAGAACAAGTGGTCCCGTCTGATGGTGCACGCTCCATCATAAAAGAAGAAAAGAGCCTATTAAAGTGCTGAGCACCCCCATTCTGCGGAGAATGTAAACTAGCACTTCATTAGAACTGTGCATAGCATCAGCCAGCTGAATGTGTTGGCTGAACCACCAATGTCAGAGGCTTTAAGCTGAGAACAAGTGGTCCCGTCTGATGGTGCACGTTCAAACATAAAAGAAGAAAAGAGCCTATTAAAGTGCTGAGCACCCCCATTCTGCGGAGAATGGAAAGCAGCACATCATTAGAATTGTGCATAGCATCAGCCAGCTGAATGTGTTGGCTGAACCACCAATGTCAGAGGCTTTAAGCTGAGAACAAGTGGTCCCGTCTGATGGTGCACGTTCAAACATAAAAGAAGAAAAGAGCCTATTAAAGTGCTGAGCACCCCCATTCTGCGGAGAATGTCAACTAGCACTTCATTAGAACTGTGCATAGCATCAGCCAGCTGAATGTGTTGGCTGAACCACCAATGTCAGAGGCTTTAAGCTGAGAACAAGTGGTCCCGTCTGATGGTGCACGTTCAAACATAAAAGAAGAAAAGAGCCTATTAAAGTGCTGAGCACCCCCATTCTGCGGAGAATGTCAACTAGCACTTCATTAGAATTGTGCATAGCATCAGCCAGCTGAATGTGTTGGCTGAACCACCAATGTCAGAGGCTTTAAGCTGAGAACAAGTGGTCCCGTCTGATGGTGCACGTTCAAACATAAAAGAAGAAAAGAGCCTATTAAAGTGCTGAGCACCCCCATTCTGCGGAGAATGGAAAGCAGCACATTATTAGAATTGTGCATAGCATCAGCCAGCTGAATGTGTTGGCTGAACCACCAATGTCAGAGGCTTTAAGCTCAGAACAAGTGGTCCCGTCTGATGGTGCACGCTCGAGCATAAAAGAAGAAAAGAGCCTATTAAAGTGCTGAGCACCCCCATTCTGCGGAGAATGTAAACTAGCACTTCATTAGAACTGTGCATAGCATCAGCCAGCTGAATGTCTTGGCTGAACCACCAATGTCAGATGCTTTAAGCTGAGAACAAGTGGTCCCGTCTGATGGTGCACGTTCAAACATAAAAGAAGAAAAGAGCCTATTAAAGTGCTGAGCACCCCCATTCTGCGGAGAATGTCAACTAGCACTTCATTAGAACTGTGCATAGCATCAGCCAGCTGAATGTGTTGGCTGAACCACCAATGTCAGAGGCTTTAAGCTGAGAACAAGTGGTCCCGTCTGATGGTGCACGTTCAAACATAAAAGAAGAAAAGAGCCTATTAAAGTGCTGAGCACCCCCATTCTGCGGAGAATGGAAAGCAGCACATCATTAGAATTGTGCATAGCATCAGCCAGCTGAATGTGTTGGCTGAACCACCAATGTCAGAGGCTTTAAGCTGAGAACAAGTGGTCCCGTCTGATGGTGCACGTTCAAACATAAAAGAAGAAAAGAGCCTATTAAAGTGCTGAGCACCCCCATTCTGCGGAGAATGTCAACTAGCACTTCATTAGAACTGTGCATAGCATCAGCCAGCTGAATGTGTTGGCTGAACCACCAATGTCAGAGGCTTTAAGCTGAGAACAAGTGGTCCCGTCTGATGGTGCACGTTCAAACATAAAAGAAGAAAAGAGCCTATTAAAGTGCTGAGCACCCCCATTCTGCGGAGAATGGAAAGCAGCACATTATTAGAATTGTGCACAGCATCAGCCAGCTGAATGTGTTGGCTGAACCACCAATGTCAGAGGCTTTAAGCTGAGAACAAGTGGTCCCGTCTGATGGTGCACGCTCCATCATAAAAGAAGAAAAGAGCCTATTAAAGTGCTGAGCACCCCCATTCTGCGGAGAATGTAAACTAGCACTTCATTAGAACTGTGCATAGCATCAGCCAGCTGAATGTGTTGGCTGAACCACCAATGTCAGAGGCTTTAAGCTGAGAACAAGTGGTCCCGTCTGATGGTGCACGTTCAAACATAAAAGAAGAAAAGAGCCTATTAAAGTGCTGAGCACCCCCATTCTGCGGAGAATGGAAAGCAGCACATTATTAGAATTGTGCACAGCATCAGCCAGCTGAATGTGTTGGCTGAACCACCAATGTCAGAGGCTTTAAGCTGAGAACAAGTGGTCCCGTCTGATGGTGCACGCTCCATCATAAAAGAAGAAAAGAGCCTATTAAAGTGCTGAGCACCCCCATTCTGCGGAGAATGTAAACTAGCACTTCATTAGAACTGTGCATAGCATCAGCCAGCTGAATGTGTTGGCTGAACCACCAATGTCAGAGGCTTTAAGCTGAGAACAAGTGGTCCCGTCTGATGGTGCACGTTCAAACATAAAAGAAGAAAAGAGCCTATTAAAGTGCTGAGCACCCCCATTCTGCGGAGAATGTCAACTAGCACTTCATTAGAATTGTGCATAGCATCAGCCAGCTGAATGTGTTGGCTGAACCACCAATGTCAGAGGCTTTAAGCTGAGAACAAGTGGTCCCGTCTGATGGTGCACGTTCAAACATAAAAGAAGAAAAGAGCCTATTAAAGTGCTGAGCACCCCCATTCTGCGGAGAATGGAAAGCAGCACATTATTAGAATTGTGCATAGCATCAGCCAGCTGAATGTGTTGGCTGAACCACCAATGTCAGAGGCTTTAAGCTCAGAACAAGTGGTCCCGTCTGATGGTGCACGCTCGAGCATAAAAGAAGAAAAGAGCCTATTAAAGTGCTGAGCACCCCCATTCTGCGGAGAATGTAAACTAGCACTTCATTAGAACTGTGCATAGCATCAGCCAGCTGAATGTGTTGGCTGAACCACCAATGTCAGAGGCTTTAAGCTGAGAACAAGTGGTCCCGTCTGATGGTGCACGTTCAAACATAAAAGAAGAAAAGAGCCTATTAAAGTGCTGAGCACCCCCATTCTGCGGAGAATGTAAACTAGCACTTCATTAGAACTGTGCATAGCATCAGCCAGCTGAATGTCTTGGCTGAACCACCAATGTCAGATGCTTTAAGCTGAGAACAAGTGGTCCCGTCTGATGGTGCACGTTCAAACATAAAAGAAGAAAAGAGCCTATTAAAGTGCTGAGCACCCCCATTCTGCGGAGAATGGAAAGCAGCACATTATTAGAATTGTGCACAGCATCAGCCAGCTGAATGTGTTGGCTGAACCACCAATGTCAGAGGCTTTAAGCTGAGAACAAGTGGTCCCGTCTGATGGTGCACGCTCCATCATAAAAGAAGAAAAGAGCCTATTAAAGTGCTGAGCACCCCCATTCTGCGGAGAATGTAAACTAGCACTTCATTAGAACTGTGCATAGCATCAGCCAGCTGAATGTGTTGGCTGAACCACCAATGTCAGAGGCTTTAAGCTGAGAACAAGTGGTCCCGTCTGATGGTGCACGTTCAAACATAAAAGAAGAAAAGAGCCTATTAAAGTGCTGAGCACCCCCATTCTGCGGAGAATGGAAAGCAGCACATCATTAGAATTGTGCATAGCATCAGCCAGCTGAATGTGTTGGCTGAACCACCAATGTCAGAGGCTTTAAGCTCAGAACAAGTGGTCCCGTCTGATGGTGCACGTTCAAACATAAAAGAAGAAAAGAGCCTATTAAAGTGCTGAGCACCCCCATTCTGCGGAGAATGTCAACTAGCACTTCATTAGAACTGTGCATAGCATCAGCCAGCTGAATGTGTTGGCTGAACCACCAATGTCAGAGGCTTTAAGCTGAGAACAAGTGGTCCCGTCTGATGGTGCACGTTCAAACATAAAAGAAGAAAAGAGCCTATTAAAGTGCTGAGCACCCCCATTCTGCGGAGAATGGAAAGCAGCACATTATTAGAATTGTGCACAGCATCAGCCAGCTGAATGTGTTGGCTGAACCACCAATGTCAGAGGCTTTAAGCTGAGAACAAGTGGTCCCGTCTGATGGTGCACGCTCCATCATAAAAGAAGAAAAGAGCCTATTAAAGTACTGAGCACCCCCATTCTGCGGAGAATGTAAACTAGCACTTCATTAGAACTGTGCATAGCATCAGCCAGCTGAATGTCTTGGCTGAACCACCAATGTCAGATGCTTTAAGCTGAGAACAAGTGGTCCCGTCTGATGGTGCACGCTCGAGCATAAAAGAAGAAAAGAGCCTATTAAAGTGCTGAGCACCCCCATTCTGCGGAGAATGTAAACTAGCACTTCATTAGAACTGTGCATAGCATCAGCCAGCTGAATGTGTTGGCTGAACCACCAATGTCAGAGGCTTTAAGCTGAGAACAAGTGGTCCCGTCTGATGGTGCACGTTCAAACATAAAAGAAGAAAAGAGCCTATTAAAGTGCTGAGCACCCCCATTCTGCGGAGAATGTAAACTAGCACTTCATTAGAACTGTGCATAGCATCAGCCAGCTGAATGTGTTGGCTGAACCACCAATGTCAGAGGCTTTAAGCTGAGAACAAGTGGTCCCGTCTGATGGTGCACGTTCAAACATAAAAGAAGAAAAGAGCCTATTAAAGTGCTGAGCACCCCCATTCTGCGGAGAATGGAAAGCAGCACATCATTAGAATTGTGCATAGCATCAGCCAGCTGAATGTGTTGGCTGAACCACCAATGTCAGAGGCTTTAAGCTGAGAACAAGTGGTCCCGTCTGATGGTGCACGTTCAAACATAAAAGAAGAAAAGAGCCTATTAAAGTGCTGAGCACCCCCATTCTGCGGAGAATGGAAAGCAGCACATCATTAGAATTGTGCATAGCATCAGCCAGCTGAATGTGTTGGCTGAACCACCAATGTCAGAGGCTTTAAGCTGAGAACAAGTGGTCCCGTCTGATGGTGCACGTTCAAACATAAAAGAAGAAAAGAGCCTATTAAAGTGCTGAGCACCCCCATTCTGCGGAGAATGTCAACTAGCACTTCATTAGAACTGTGCATACCATCAGCCAGCTGAATGTGTTGGCTGAACCACCAATGTCAGAGGCTTTAAGCTGAGAACAAGTGGTCCCGTCTGATGGTGCACGTTCAAACATAAAAGAAGAAAAGAGGGGCGTGTCTGGTCGTTCAACAGGGAGGACGTGTGCTGCTCTAGCTCCGTCTGGGCTGATTGCATCCAGAGCCATCTCTACCCTTCCTCAACCCATCGAGGCTAGTTACACACCTCAGGGGTATCTGGACACTTTTGGCTACGGCCCCTGGGGACTATCCAACCTTTTTGACCCCTGGAAGCGGTTCGGGGCCTACAGCTCAGCCCGAGCCTCGGACGCCAGTCGCCATCTTGGGCCCTATCTAACACCCGGAGCCCCCGGATCTCCGCTGCTCTGGACTAGAGACCTCCGTGAAGCTCCCACACGGCACCCTGTCCGCACTTGGGATCCCCCCGTCCCAGTATCTTCCACCCGGAGATCCCTCCTCTGACGGGCCGACCTCCGGAGGTCCGACGCCATCCCGCGGCCTACCGCTCCGACCTACTCCACCTTCTGCACAGCGGTGAGTACCTGGATAATTTACCATCTATCACCTACCTCTCCATCGGCCCCCCCATCAGAGGGAAATCCCGTTCCTGGGCCCAAAAGAAGCCACCCGAGGCCTCCGCGCTATTGGTGCTCTCCCGGCCGGCCTAGACTGTCAGGAAAGTCCGAGGCTTCGGCCTACTCACGGAGGTCGGCGGCCATCTTTGTACTCCCTATCCACATTTGTGCCTTCACTTGCTCAGTGCAGCCATTGCTTATACTCATTTAGGCTCCGCTTCAATCAGATCTCCCCCTGATCTATAGCTGAGGGGGAACTTTCAGTACCTGCAAAGGGGAAGGGAGGAGAAGAAGAGAGAAGAGGAAAGAAAAAAAATTTTTTTTTTTTTTTTTTTTTGTTTTTTTTTTTCCTTTTCACGAAAATCTCCACAAGCAACCACAGTATGTTGAAATATGTCCGACGCTGAGCAAATGTAAGTGAGAGGTGCCCCACACGGCTACCGGCCTAATAGTTCCAGTTATGCCTTCCAAATCAGCTAAATCTCGTTCTGCAGCAGGTAAACGATCTGGTAAAAGGTCACTGTCTAACTCAATATCTGCAGGCTCTATTCAACAATATTTGTCTAACGCACGCGGCACTCAGGCCCGAACCTCGAGACTAAGCGCCTCTCCCGCATCTCACGCTGCCTCAGTGAGGGGAAGCTCTCCAGCCTCTTCATACTGCTCTGATCTCATGGATGACCCAAGTTCCCCTGCTGGCTCCGAAATGCATACGCTGATGAGCGGTCTTAAAAAAGAACTTGCAGGCATGTTCCATAACTTGGAAAAGTCTATTAAAAAAGAGATAACTGCAGTTAGGACTGACATGTCCCACATCTTGGTCAGAGTAGAGGAGACGGAGCAACGGCAAGATACCCAAGCGCTAGCCATTAAAGAACTGCAGGACACTGTTACCCAGCTAGCATTTGCTCATCGGGCCTCCCTATACAAACTCGAAGACCTCGAGAACCGCAATCGAAGAAACAACATACGGGTCAGAGGCCTACCCGAGGCTACTGGAGATAGTGACCTAGAACCATCAATACGGGGCATTTTCAACACCATTATGGATAATCCTGTCACCGCACCACTCCGCTTTGACCGGGTACACCGGGCTCTGAGACCCCGCAATACTAACTCTGACCAACCTAGAGACGTTATCTGTCGCCTACATTACTTCGAAGATAAAAATGCAATTATGATGAAGATGCGAGGCCTGCCTAGCATAGATTTCGACGGGGCAACCATCACTGTATTCCCAGACATCTCCAAGGACACCTTAGACCGTCGCAGAGCTCTAAAGCCGCTTCTTGACCTCTTGCGTACAGAAGGGATCACATATAGATGGGGCTTCCCAGCCTGCCTGATTGCCACAAAAAATGGCCGATCCCACACACTAAGGTTCCCGGAGGAACTTACAACCTTTTCGCAAGCTCTTAATCTTCCGCCCGTGGAACTCCCAGGCTGGCAGGACTCCATTCCTAAATTCTCGAATCTTACAGATTCAGTCTGGAAAAAAACCCCTTCAAAGGCTGGTCGTTCTTCTATCCCGGGCTCTGCACAAAAGAATGGTTGAACTCTGCAACTTTGTCCTTTGCCTTTTTTCATTCAACCACGTTTCACTAGTACAGATGCTTATTTTCCTACAGCAAGTTGATGCCAAGTCAGTCTTCAGATGTAAAAAAAAATTTTTTTTTTTTTTTTTTGCACACTTACCTGACTATTTTTGGTAAACTCTGACTTAGGATTAGTTTGACCACTGATCTCCTTTCATGCTCTTTTGTTGATTAGTTGTCGCATCAGTAATGGTCTACAATTTATGCTGCTCAGTAGGAATTTCAATGTTTAAGTTTATTTCTGTTTCTGCCTACATGACCCCTTATTTTCATTTTTATTTAACTGGAACTAAATTTTTCATTTCTAATTACAAGTTAATTATTTGTTATGGGCCGAGTGCTGTTGGGGCACGTTTCTTATATTGCTCCTCCCCGACAACATAACCCAGTCCCCCCCTCCTTCTGGGGTTGACGAGTGCGTGCGACCTTAAAAGTTATTTTGTCCAATCCCTGCTTGAGGTTTTGGATGGCCGCTCGTGCTCTTCTTCCCCAATGGGACCACTGCAGATTTCTGCGTGTTATTCATACGTTTCCCAAAAGTTCTTTAATTCATATGTATGATTTTTCTATAAGTTCACTTTTCCCTTCTTCTTTTTTTTTCTATTCTTTACTTTACTCTCTTTTCCTTCTCCCTCCCCCTCCCCTCCCTTTCCCCTGCTGGCATACATGGAAGCATAGGCTGAAGTATTCTACCTACATGTAACAATGACTACATTGAAGCTTCTATCATATAATGTTAGAGGTCTTAATGTCGCAGCTAAACGGCACCAAACATTCCGTGAACTAAAGCAGGCCGCTTGTTCTATTGTTTTTCTCCAGGAAACACATCTAACTCATACAACACCGGTTAAACTGACCTCACCTCATTTTCCGCAATGGTACTATAGTTTATCTGACACTAACAAAGCTAAGGGAGTAGCCATTGGGTTTAACAGAAGCATATCCTTTCGTTTGTCTGACATGCTAGCAGATGATTCAGGCCGCTTTCTTTTTCTCCAGGGTTTCATTGGTAATACCCAATGTACTCTAGCAAACGTTTATTGCCCAAACCAAAATCAACCTACTTTTTTTTCAAAAATCTTAACCAAATTATCACATTTTGCCAAAGGTCTTATTATATTAGCAGGTGATATCAACATGTCCCTAGACCCTATACTAGACACGTCCCAAGGACGATCTAATATCTCTTTTAAACGCCTTAAATTTGTTAAAAGAAGACTCTTGGACCTCCAACTCATGGACGTCTGGCGCCTCCTCCATCCCAAGGAGAGAGATTTTTCACACTTCTCCACATCACATCACTCATATTCCAGAATTGACAATATATTTCTAGATCATTTTCTCCTCCCCCTCTTACAGTCTGCCCACATAGGCACCGCAACTATCTCGGATCATGCACCTGTTTCGATAACGCTGTCTATGCCTTCCTTGGCACGCCGCACTAATAACTGGAAACTCAACGACTCCCTTCTTACTAATGAAGCCGAGGTTTCCTTAATGTCCTCTCATCTCTCACAATATTTCAAAGAAAACAAACCCTTTGATACTTCTCCCTCCGTAGTCTGGGAAGCTCATAAGGTTACTATCAGAGGACGGTTTATTGAACTTGGTGCTAGACTGAAAAGGGAGCATGGTCAGCGACTCGAACAGGTCCTACAACAAATAGCTGATCTTGATAAGCAACATAAACTTTCTCTCCATAATGAGCACCTCCAATCACTCACACTCAAACGAGAGGAATTAAAATCTCTTCTTAACTTAGACACTAAGAGAAAATTCCAACGCTTATCACAAAAATACTATGAATGGGGAAACAAACCAAGTAGGCTATTGGCCAGGTCATTAAAAGCTAAACAAACGCAGTCCTTTATTCCCAAAATTAAACTACAATCAGGAGAGCTCGCTCATGCAACCCCAGACATTGCAAAGGCCTTCAAGGAGTTTTACGCAGATCTCTACTGTGTCAACAATGACTTGTCCTCTTTACCTCAGAAAGAGAGACGTAGACGCATGCTCTCCTATTTAAAAGAAGCTAAACTACCTAAATTACCTACATCTATTTTTAAAGAATTAGAGGCAGACTTCTCGGTAGAGGAATTTCAAGCTGCTTTGAAGTCCACTCCCTCTGGTAAAGCACCCGGACCGGACGGGTTCACTATTCTATACTACAAGACATTTAGTGACATTCTGCTTCCCCATCTTACAGCTTATGCTAACTCAGTTTCTCAATCCTCAGGTTTACGCCCAGAATCCCTCTCCACTCACATTACTGTCATTCCTAAACCTGATAAAGACCCTACCCTCTGTAATAGTTATAGGCCAATTTCATTAATAAATACTGATATCAAATTATTTGCCAAAGTAATGGCAAATCGCCTACTCCCCCTACTACCTAACTGGATCTCCAAAGATCAATCAGGTTTCATTCCCAATAGAGAAGCAAAAGACAATTCCCTCAGAGCGATTTCCCTAATCCAGTATGTTCGGAGAAGCGCCCAGCCCACCCTACTCCTATCCACTGATGCTGAAAAAGCGTTTGATAGGGTGGACTGGGACTATCTTAGAATGACATTGAGACATTTTGGATTGGGTCCTAAGATGTTCCACCGTATTTTATCTCTATACTCTAACCCCACAGCACAAATCAGAATCAATGGAACGCTGAGTGACTCTTTTGCTTTACATAACGGTACAAGGCAGGGATGCCCCCTATCCCCCCTCCTCTTTGCCATTACCTTGGAACCTTTCCTAGCGACAATTAGGAACAATGATAATATTCAAGGCATTCGAGTTGGTAAGAGTTCCCATAAATACGCAGCATATGCCGACGACATATTATTTTTTATTCAACAACCCCGCATCTCCATACCTAACCTAATGTCAGCATTTTCCATCTTTCAGTCAATCTCTAATTTCAAAATAAATCTATCCAAATCAGAAATTTTAAACATTAACTTCTCCCAATCCGAGGTGTCTTCCCTGAAACCTCTTTTCCCCTTTAAATGGGAACCAAAACATATGAAATATCTAGGTATTTATCTCACCCCCAACCTTCACTCTCTTTTCCGACATAACTATATTCCATTGCTTAACAGGATTAGGGAAGATCTACGAAAATGGTCCAGTTTATCCCACACCTGGCTAGGTAAAGTAAATATTATTAAAATGAACATATTACCCCGCATACTCTTTCTTTTTCAAATGCTTCCACTAGGGGTTCCAGTGGGGTTCTTCACCATTTTGCAAACCATGATCTCCCGTTTTGTTTGGAGGAACAGTCACCCCAGGATATCTAGAGAGATACTGTTTCGCTCCAAGATGTCTGGGGGACTGGCACTACCTAATTTTAAGGCGTACTATCAGGCGGTTGTACTTTCTAGGGTGGCCGACTGGAAGTATGCTCTTGATTCGAAATTGTGGGTCCAACTTGAATACCTTTTGAGCGGTGTTGATCTATCGGTAGTTCCTTGGATACCCCGCTCCTGCAGGAATCTTGATCGATCCACCTCAACACTCACTATATCCTCATTAGCTATATGGGACGCCCTACATAAAAAATTCTCATGGGGGTATAACTCCCCTTTAACACCCCTCCTTAATCACAAATATTTTCTACCAGGTTTATTAGATCCCGGTTTCCAATCTTGGAGACCAAGAGAACCTTTCTTATTACATCACGCCCTCCGTGGCAATACACTTAAACCATTACATTTGATCATCGATCCCAAACCTGTCTCGTTTATCGACAAATGGAGATACCATCAATTACAATGTTTCTTAAGCTCTCTCCCTCATCCGCTTAGAGGTTTGCAAGATCTAAATCGAATAGAAGAAATATTCTACCCAAAAGACCCTCCCTTACATAGTATTTCTCTATTTTATAGAGCTATTATTGCCCTTCAAAATCCTGAGTTTCCACCCTTTTTGGTAAAATGGGAGACTGACCTGGGTTCCCCCATCTCAGACAATCAAAAGGACAGGGTCTTACAATTGGCTCACACTTCCTCCCTTGCTTCTAAGATGGCAGAGGTCAATTATAAACTACTCACTAGGTGGCATTACACCCCCGTTAGACTTCACCAAATGTTCCCCACCAGTTCCCCATTATGCTGGAGGAACTGTGGGAACGAAGCCACTCATGCACATATCTGGTGGTTTTGCCCACTCATCCGCCCCTACTGGATGGCCATCTGCAATCTGATTTCACAGATTATGGAGGTAAATCTACCCATGGACCCATGGACTATCCTTTTTCATGCCTCTACAACCTCCATAGGCTCATATAAACGTTCACTCATTCCCCACCTTTTGAATACAGCCAAAGCCTTAATTCCCACCTTCTGGGGCCAAGCAGCAATTCCGTCTATTAGGACCTGGTTGCAGAAGGTTGATGAAGTTCAACTCATGGAGAGTATTACCCATAATATCAAAGGGACTTCAGAAAAACACTCAGCCACCTGGGCTCCTTGGGTGGATTTTCAGTCCACCTCCTCATATAAGGATATTATAGTACAGACCTCATAAATTTATTACTTTTATATCGTCACAAAATTTCGATCACTCAACATTTTGCACATGTATGCCAACACCCCACCTTATCCTCTTTCTTCTCATTTTACCCTCTATCCTATTTACTATCCCCCTTATTTTTTTCCTTTTTCATTTCCTCTCCTATTATCAAGTTTTCTGCACCTCAAGCTTTCTGTTAGCTTCATTATACCTCTCTTATTTAACTGATGCAAGGTTTTTCATCTTGTTCTTACACTTTGATTTCTATGTTTACTCTGAGGGAAGGTTTTCCTTTTTCTACTCAATTACTACATTGATTCTCATCCTCCTTTCTGAATATACAGAACCGTTTAATATATCTCAGGCTTCTTGACACTCATTGTATATATCCGAGCATTGAAATTGACTTTGCTTCTCATAATATTTGTACCCAGTTTGTGACATAACTGTTTATTTTTGTAATTATTTTCTTTAATAAAAATTTATTAAACAAAAAAAGAAGAAAAGAGCCTATTAAAGTGCTGAGCACCCCCATTCTGCGGAGAATGGAAAGCAGCACATTATTAGAATTGTGCACAGCATCAGCCAGCTGAATGTGTTGGCTGAACCACCAATGTCAGAGGCTTTAAGCTGAGAACAAGTGGTCCCGTCTGATGGTGCACGCTCCATCATAAAAGAAGAAAAGAGCCTATTAAAGTGCTGAGCACCCCCATTCTGCGGAGAATGTAAACTAGCACTTCATTAGAACTGTGCATAGCATCAGCCAGCTGAATGTGTTGGCTGAACCACCAATGTCAGAGGCTTTAAGCTGAGAACAAGTGGTCCCGTCTGATGGTGCACGTTCAAACATAAAAGAAGAAAAGAGCCTATTAAAGTGCTGAGCACCCCCATTCTGCGGAGAATGGAAAGCAGCACATCATTAGAATTGTGCATAGCATCAGCCAGCTGAATGTGTTGGCTGAACCACCAATGTCAGAGGCTTTAAGCTGAGAACAAGTGGTCCCGTCTGATGGTGCACGTTCAAACATAAAAGAAGAAAAGAGCCTATTAAAGTGCTGAGCACCCCCATTCTGCGGAGAATGTAAACTAGCACTTCATTAGAACTGTGCATAGCATCAGCCAGCTGAATGTGTTGGCTGAACCACCAATGTCAGAGGCTTTAAGCTGAGAACAAGTGGTCCCATCTGATGGTGCACGTTCAAACATAAAAGAAGAAAAGAGCCTATTAAAGTGCTGAGCACCCCCATTCTGCGGAGAATGGAAAGCAGCACATCATTAGAATTGTGCATAGCATCAGCCAGCTGAATGTGTTGGCTGAACCACCAATGTCAGAGGCTTTAAGCTGAGAACAAGTGGTCCCGTCTGATGGTGCACGTTCAAACATAAAAGAAGAAAAGAGCCTATTAAAGTGCTGAGCACCCCCATTCTGCGGAGAATGTCAACTAGCACTTCATTAGAATTGTGCATAGCATCAGCCAGCTGAATGTGTTGGCTGAACCACCAATGTCAGAGGCTTTAAGCTGAGAACAAGTGGTCCCGTCTGATGGTGCACGTTCAAACATAAAAGAAGAAAAGAGCCTATTAAAGTGCTGAGCACCCCCATTCTGCGGAGAATGGAAAGCAGCACATTATTAGAATTGTGCATAGCATCAGCCAGCTGAATGTGTTGGCTGAACCACCAATGTCAGAGGCTTTAAGCTCAGAACAAGTGGTCCCGTCTGATGGTGCACGCTCGAGCATAAAAGAAGAAAAGAGCCTATTAAAGTGCTGAGCACCCCCATTCTGCGGAGAATGTAAACTAGCACTTCATTAGAACTGTGCATAGCATCAGCCAGCTGAATGTCTTGGCTGAACCACCAATGTCAGATGCTTTAAGCTGAGAACAAGTGGTCCCGTCTGATGGTGCACGTTCAAACATAAAAGAAGAAAAGAGCCTATTAAAGTGCTGAGCACCCCCATTCTGCGGAGAATGTCAACTAGCACTTCATTAGAACTGTGCATAGCATCAGCCAGCTGAATGTGTTGGCTGAACCACCAATGTCAGAGACTTTAAGCTGAGAACAAGTGGTCCCGTCTGATGGTGCACGTTCAAACATAAAAGAAGAAAAGAGCCTATTAAAGTGCTGAGCACCCCCATTCTGCGGAGAATGGAAAGCAGCACATTATTAGAATTGTGCATAGCATCAGCCAGCTGAATGTGTTGGCTGAACCACCAATGTCAGAGGCTTTAAGCTCAGAACAAGTGGTCCCGTCTGATGGTGCACGCTCGAGCATAAAAGAAGAAAAGAGCCTATTAAAGTGCTGAGCACCCCCATTCTGCGGAGAATGTAAACTAGCACTTCATTAGAACTGTGCATAGCATCAGCCAGCTGAATGTGTTGGCTGAACCACCAATGTCAGAGGCTTTAAGCTGAGAACAAGTGGTCCCGTCTGATGGTGCACGTTCAAACATAAAAGAAGAAAAGAGCCTATTAAAGTGCTGAGCACCCCCATTCTGCGGAGAATGTAAACTAGCACTTCATTAGAACTGTGCATAGCATCAGCCAGCTGAATGTGTTGGCTGAACCACCAATGTCAGAGGCTTTAAGCTGAGAACAAGTGGTCCCGTCTGATGGTGCACGTTCAAACATAAAAGAAGAAAAGAGCCTATTAAAGTGCTGAGCACCCCCATTCTGCGGAGAATGGAAAGCAGCACATCATTAGAATTGTGCATAGCATCAGCCAGCTGAATGTGTTGGCTGAACCACCAATGTCAGAGGCTTTAAGCTGAGAACAAGTGGTCCCGTCTGATGGTGCACGTTCAAACATAAAAGAAGAAAAGAGCCTATTAAAGTGCTGAGCACCCCCATTCTGCGGAGAATGGAAAGCAGCACATTATTAGAATTGTGCACAGCATCAGCCAGCTGAATGTGTTGGCTGAACCACCAATGTCAGAGGCTTTAAGCTGAGAACAAGTGGTCCCGTCTGATGGTGCACGCTCCATCATAAAAGAAGAAAAGAGCCTATTAAAGTGCTGAGCACCCCCATTCTGCGGAGAATGTAAACTAGCACTTCATTAGAACTGTGCATAGCATCAGCCAGCTGAATGTGTTGGCTGAACCACCAATGTCAGAGGCTTTAAGCTGAGAACAAGTGGTCCCGTCTGATGGTGCACGTTCAAACATAAAAGAAGAAAAGAGCCTATTAAAGTGCTGAGCACCCCCATTCTGCGGAGAATGGAAAGCAGCACATCATTAGAATTGTGCATAGCATCAGCCAGCTGAATGTGTTGGCTGAACCACCAATGTCAGAGGCTTTAAGCTGAGAACAAGTGGTCCCGTCTGATGGTGCACGTTCAAACATAAAAGAAGAAAAGAGCCTATTAAAGTGCTGAGCACCCCCATTCTGCGGAGAATGTCAACTAGCACTTCATTAGAATTGTGCATAGCATCATCCAGCTGAATGTGTTGGCTGAACCACCAATGTCAGAGGCTTTAAGCTGAGAACAAGTGGTCCCGTCTGATGGTGCACGTTCAAACATAAAAGAAGAAAAGAGCCTATTAAAGTGCTGAGCACCCCCATTCTGCGGAGAATGGAAAGCAGCACATTATTAGAATTGTGCATAGCATCAGCCAGCTGAATGTGTTGGCTGAACCACCAATGTCAGAGGCTTTAAGCTCAGAACAAGTGGTCCCGTCTGATGGTGCACGCTCGAGCATAAAAGAAGAAAAGAGCCTATTAAAGTGCTGAGCACCCCCATTCTGCGGAGAATGTAAACTAGCACTTCATTAGAACTGTGCATAGCATCAGCCAGCTGAATGTGTTGGCTGAACCACCAATGTCAGAGGCTTTAAGCTGAGAACAAGTGGTCCCGTCTGATGGTGCACGTTCAAACATAAAAGAAGAAAAGAGCCTATTAAAGTGCTGAGCACCCCCATTCTGCGGAGAATGTAAACTAGCACTTCATTAGAACTGTGCATAGCATCAGCCAGCTGAATGTGTTGGCTGAACCACCAATGTCAGAGGCTTTAAGCTGAGAACAAGTGGTCCCGTCTGATGGTGCACGTTCAAACATAAAAGAAGAAAAGAGCCTATTAAAGTGCTGAGCACCCCCATTCTGCGGAGAATGTCAACTAGCACTTCATTAGAACTGTGCATAGCATCAGCCAGCTGAATGTGTTGGCTGAACCACCAATGTCAGAGGCTTTAAGCTGAGAACAAGTGGTCCCGTCTGATGGTGCACGTT
This sequence comes from Aquarana catesbeiana, assembly GCF_042186555.1. Taxonomy (NCBI): domain Eukaryota; kingdom Metazoa; phylum Chordata; class Amphibia; order Anura; family Ranidae; genus Aquarana; species Aquarana catesbeiana. The sequence continues at coordinate 265,718,048 of NC_133331.1, forward strand.
CAAACATAAAAGAAGAAAAGAGCCTATTAAAGTGCTGAGCACCTCCATTCTGCGGAGAATGGAAAGCAGCACATTATTAGAATTGTGCATAGCATCAGCCAGCTGAATGTGTTGGCTGAACCACCAATGTCAGAGGCTTTAAGCTCAGAACAAGTGGTCCCGTCTGATGGTGCACGCTCGAGCATAAAAGAAGAAAAGAGCCTATTAAAGTGCTGAGCACCCCCATTCTGCGGAGAATGTAAACTAGCACTTCATTAGAACTGTGCATAGCATCAGCCAGCTGAATGTGTTGGCTGAACCACCAATGTCAGAGGCTTTAAGCTGAGAACAAGTGGTCCCGTCTGATGGTGCACGTTCAAACATAAAAGAAGAAAAGAGCCTATTAAAGTGCTGAGCACCCCCATTCTGCGGAGAATGTAAACTAGCACTTCATTAGAACTGTGCATAGCATCAGCCAGCTGAATGTGTTGGCTGAACCACCAATGTCAGATGCTTTAAGCTGAGAACAAGTGGTCCCGTCTGATGGTGCACGTTCAAACATAAAAGAAGAAAAGAGCCTATTAAAGTGCTGAGCACCCCCATTCTGCGGAGAATGTCAACTAGCACTTCATTAGAATTGTGCATAGCATCAGCCAGCTGAATGTGTTGGCTGAACCACCAATGTCAGAGGCTTTAAGCTGAGAACAAGTGGTCCCGTCTGATGGTGCACGTTCAAACATAAAAGAAGAAAAGAGCCTATTAAAGTGCTGAGCACCCCCATTCTGCGGAGAATGGAAAGCAGCACATTATTAGAATTGTGCATAGCATCAGCCAGCTGAATGTGTTGGCTGAACCACCAATGTCAGAGGCTTTAAGCTCAGAACAAGTGGTCCCGTCTGATGGTGCACGCTCGAGCATAAAAGAAGAAAAGAGCCTATTAAAGTGCTGAGCACCCCCATTCTGCGGAGAATGTCAACTAGCACTTCATTAGAACTGTGCATAGCATCAGCCAGCTGAATGTGTTGGCTGAACCACCAATGTCAGAGGCTTTAAGCTGAGAACAAGTGGTCCCGTCTGATGGTGCACGTTCAAACATAAAAGAAGAAAAGAGCCTATTAAAGTGCTGAGCACCCCCATTCTGCGGAGAATGGAAAGCAGCACATCATTAGAATTGTGCATAGCATCAGCCAGCTGAATGTGTTGGCTGAACCACCAATGTCAGAGGCTTTAAGCTGAGAACAAGTGGTCCCGTCTGATGGTGCACGTTCAAACATAAAAGAAGAAAAGAGCCTATAAAAGTGCTGAGCACCCCCATTCTGCGGAGAATGGAAAGCAGCACATCATTAGAATTGTGCATAGCATCAGCCAGCTGAATGTGTTGGCTGAACCACCAATGTCAGAGGCTTTAAGCTGAGAACAAGTGGTCCCGTCTGATGGTGCACGTTCAAACATAAAAGAAGAAAAGAGCCTATTAAAGTGCTGAGCACCCCCATTCTGCGGAGAATGTCAACTAGCACTTCATTAGAACTGTGCATAGCATCAGCCAGCTGAATGTGTTGGCTGAACCACCAATGTCAGAGGCTTTAAGCTGAGAACAAGTGGTCCCGTCTGATGGTGCACGTTCAAACATAAAAGAAGAAAAGAGCCTATTAAAGTGCTGAGCACCCCCATTCTGCGGAGAATGGAAAGCAGCACATTATTAGAATTGTGCACAGCATCAGCCAGCTGAATGTGTTGGCTGAACCACCAATGTCAGAGGCTTTAAGCTGAGAACAAGTGGTCCCGTCTGATGGTGCACGCTCCATCATAAAAGAAGAAAAGAGCCTATTAAAGTGTTGAGCACCCCCATTCTGCGGAGAATGCAAACTAGCACTTCATTAGAAATGTGCATAGCATCAGCCAGCTGAATGTGTTGGCTGAACCACCAATGTCAGAGGCTTTAAGCTGAGAACAAGTGGTCCCGTCTGATGATGCACGTTCAAACATAAAAGAAGAAAAGAGCCTATTAAAGTGCTGAGCACCCCCATTCTGCGGAGAATGGAAAGCAGCACATCATTAGAATTGTGCATAGCATCAGCCAGCTGAATGTGTTGGCTGAACCACCAATGTCAGAGGCTTTAAGCTGAGAACAAGTGGTCCCGTCTGATGGTGCACGTTCAAACATAAAAGAAGAAAAGAGCCTATTAAAGTGCTGAGCACCCCCATTCTGCGGAGAATGTCATCTAGCACTTCATTAGAATTGTGCATAGCATCATCCAGCTGAATGTGTTGGCTGAACCACCAATGTCAGAGGCTTTAAGCTGAGAACAAGTGGTCCCGTCTGATGGTGCACGTTCAAACATAAAAGAAGAAAAGAGCCTATTAAAGTGCTGAGCACCCCCATTCTGCGGAGAATGTCAACTAGCACTTCATTAGAACTGTGCATAGCATCAGCCAGCTGAATGTGTTGGCTGAACCACCAATGTCAGAGGCTTTAAGCTGAGAACAAGTGGTCCCGTCTGATGGTGCACGTTCAAACATAAAAGAAGAAAAGAGCCTATTAAAGTGCTGAGCACCCCCATTCTGCGGAGAATGGAAAGCAGCACATTATTAGAATTGTGCACAGCATCAGCCAGCTGAATGTGTTGGCTGAACCACCAATGTCAGAGGCTTTAAGCTGAGAACAAGTGGTCCCGTCTGATGGTGCACGCTCCATCATAAAAGAAGAAAAGAGCCTATTAAAGTGCTGAGCACCCCCATTCTGCGGAGAATGTAAACTAGCACTTCATTAGAACTGTGCATAGCATCAGCCAGCTGAATGTGTTGGCTGAACCACCAATGTCAGAGGCTTTAAGCTGAGAACAAGTGGTCCCGTCTGATGGTGCACGTTCAAACATAAAAGAAGAAAAGAGCCTATTAAAGTGCTGAGCACCCCCATTCTGCGGAGAATGGAAAGCAGCACATCATTAGAATTGTGCATAGCATCAGCCAGCTGAATGTGTTGGCTGAACCACCAATGTCAGAGGCTTTAAGCTGAGAACAAGTGGTCCCGTCTGATGGTGCACGTTCAAACATAAAAGAAGAAAAGAGCCTATTAAAGTGCTGAGCACCCCCATTCTGCGGAGAATGGAAAGCAGCACATCATTAGAATTGTGCATAGCATCAGCCAGCTGAATGTGTTGGCTGAACCACCAATGTCAGAGGCTTTAAGCTGAGAACAAGTGGTCCCGTCTGATGGTGCACGTTCAAACATAAAAGAAGAAAAGAGCCTATTAAAGTGCTGAGCACCCCCATTCTGCGGAGAATGTCAACTAGCACTTCATTAGAACTGTGCATAGCATCAGCCAGCTGAATGTGTTGGCTGAACCACCAATGTCAGAGGCTTTAAGCTGAGAACAAGTGGTCCCGTCTGATGGTGCACGTTCAAACATAAAAGAAGAAAAGAGCCTATTAAAGTGCTGAGCACCCCCATTCTGCGGAGAATGGAAAGCAGCACATTATTAGAATTGTGCACAGCATCAGCCAGCTGAATGTGTTGGCTGAACCACCAATGTCAGAGGCTTTAAGCTGAGAACAAGTGGTCCCGTCTGATGGTGCACGCTCCATCATAAAAGAAGAAAAGAGCCTATTAAAGTGCTGAGCACCCCCATTCTGCGGAGAATGTAAACTAGCACTTCATTAGAACTGTGCATAACATCAGCCAGCTGAATGTGTTGGCTGAACCACCAATGTCAGAGGCTTTAAGCTGAGAACAAGTGGTCCCGTCTGATGGTGCACGTTCAAACATAAAAGAAGAAAAGAGCCTATTAAAGTGCTGAGCACCCCCATTCTGCGGAGAATGTCAACTAGCACTTCATTAGAATTGTGCATAGCATCAGCCAGCTGAATGTGTTGGCTGAACCACCAATGTCAGAGGCTTTAAGCTGAGAACAAGTGGTCCCGTCTGATGGTGCACGTTCAAACATAAAAGAAGAAAAGAGCCTATTAAAGTGCTGAGCACCCCCATTCTGCGGAGAATGGAAAGCAGCACATTATTAGAATTGTGCATAGCATCAGCCAGCTGAATGTGTTGGCTGAACCACCAATGTCAGAGGCTTTAAGCTGAGAACAAGTGGTCCCGTCTGATGGTGCACGTTCAAACATAAAAGAAGAAAAGAGCCTATTAAAGTGCTGAGCACCCCCATTCTGCGGAGAATGGAAAGCAGCACATTATTAGAATTGTGCATAGCATCAGCCAGCTGAATGTGTTGGGTGAACCACCAATGTCAGAGGCTTTAAGCTGAGAACAAGTGGTCCCGTCTGATGGTGCACGTTCAAACATAAAAGAAGAAAAGAGCCTATTAAAGTGCTGAGCACCCCCATTCTGCGGAGAATGTCAACTAGCACTTCATTAGAACTGTGCATAGCATCAGCCAGCTGAATGTGTTGGCTGAACCACCAATGTCAGAGGCTTTAAGCTGAGAACAAGTGGTCCCGTCTGATGGTGCACGTTCAAACATAAAAGAAGAAAAGAGCCTATTAAAGTGCTGAGCACCCCCATTCTGCGGAGAATGGAAAGCAGCACATTATTAGAATTGTGCATAGCATCAGCCAGCTGAATGTGTTGGCTGAACCACCAATGTCAGAGGCTTTAAGCTCAGAACAAGTGGTCCCGTCTGATGGTGCACGCTCGAGCATAAAAGAAGAAAATAGCCTATTAAAGTGCTGAGCACCCCCATTCTGCGGAGAATGTAAACTAGCACTTCATTAGAACTGTGCATAGCATCAGCCAGCTGAATGTGTTGGCTGAACCACCAATGTCAGAGGCTTTAAGCTGAGAACAAGTGGTCCCGTCTGATGGTGCACGTTCAAACATAAAAGAAGAAAAGAGCCTATTAAAGTGCTGAGCACCCCCATTCTGCGGAGAATGTAAACTAGCACTTCATTAGAACTGTGCATAGCATCAGCCAGCTGAATGTGTTGGCTGAACCACCAATGTCAGAGGCTTTAAGCTGAGAACAAGTGGTCCCGTCTGATGGTGCACGTTCAAACATAAAAGAAGAAAAGAGCCTATTAAAGTGCTGAGCACCCCCATTCTGCGGAGAATGGAAAGCAGCACATCATTAGAATTGTGCATAGCATCAGCCAGCTGAATGTGTTGGCTGAACCACCAATGTCAGAGGCTTTAAGCTGAGAACAAGTGGTCCCGTCTGATGGTGCACGTTCAAACATAAAAGAAGAAAAGAGCCTATTAAAGTGCTGAGCACCCCCATTCTGCGGAGAATGTCAACTAGCACTTCATTAGAATTGTGCATAGCATCAGCCAGCTGAATGTGTTGGCTGAACCACCAATGTCAGAGGCTTTAAGCTGAGAACAAGTGGTCCCGTCTGATGGTGCACGTTCAAACATAAAAGAAGAAAAGAGCCTATTAAAGTGCTGAGCACCCCCATTCTGCGGAGAATGGAAAGCAGCACATTATTAGAATTGTGCATAGCATCAGCCAGCTGAATGTGTTGGCTGAACCACCAATGTCAGAGGCTTTAAGCTGAGAACAAGTGGTCCCGTCTGATGGTGCACGTTCAAACATAAAAGAAGAAAAGAGCCTATTAAAGTGCTGAGCACCCCCATTCTGCGGAGAATGGAAAGCAGCACATTATTAGAATTGTGCATAGCATCAGCCAGCTGAATGTGTTGGGTGAACCACCAATGTCAGAGGCTTTAAGCTGAGAACAAGTGGTCCCGTCTGATGGTGCACGTTCAAACATAAAAGAAGAAAAGAGCCTATTAAAGTGCTGAGCACCCCCATTCTGCGGAGAATGTCAACTAGCACTTCATTAGAACTGTGCATAGCATCAGCCAGCTGAATGTGTTGGCTGAACCACCAATGTCAGAGGCTTTAAGCTGAGAACAAGTGGTCCCGTCTGATGGTGCACGTTCAAACATAAAAGAAGAAAAGAGCCTATTAAAGTGCTGAGCACCCCCATTCTGCGGAGAATGGAAAGCAGCACATTATTAGAACTGTGCATAGCATCAGCCAGCTGAATGTGTTGGCTGAACCACCAATGTCAGAGGCTTTAAGCTGAGAACAAGTGGTCCCGTCTGATGGTGCACGTTCAAACATAAAAGAAGAAAAGAGCCTATTAAAGTGCTGAGCACCCCCATTCTGCGGAGAATGTAAACTAGCACTTCATTAGAACTGTGCATAGCATCAGCCAGCTGAATGTGTTGGCTGAACCACCAATGTCAGAGGCTTTAAGCTGAGAACAAGTGGTCCCGTCTGATGGTGCACGTTCAAACATAAAAGAAGAAAAGAGCCTATTAAAGTGCTGAGCACCCCCATTCTGCGGAGAATGGAAAGCAGCACATCATTAGAATTGTGCATAGCATCAGCCAGCTGAATGTGTTGGCTGAACCACCAATGTCAGAGGCTTTAAGCTGAGAACAAGTGGTCCCGTCTGATGGTGCACGTTCAAACATAAAAGAAGAAAAGAGCCTATTAAAGTGCTGAGCACCCCCATTCTGCGGAGAATGTCAACTAGCACTTCATTAGAATTGTGCATAGCATCAGCCAGCTGAATGTGTTGGCTGAACCACCAATGTCAGAGGCTTTAAGCTGAGAACAAGTGGTCCCGTCTGATGGTGCACGTTCAAACATAAAAGAAGAAAAGAGCCTATTAAAGTGCTGAGCACCCCCATTCTGCGGAGAATGGAAAGCAGCACATTATTAGAATTGTGCATAGCATCAGCCAGCTGAATGTGTTGGCTGAACCACCAATGTCAGAGGCTTTAAGCTCAGAACAAGTGGTCCCGTCTGATGGTGCACGCTCGAGCATAAAAGAAGAAAAGAGCCTATTAAAGTGCTGAGCACCCCCATTCTGCGGAGAATGTAAACTAGCACTTCATTAGAACTGTGCATAGCATCAGCCAGCTGAATGTCTTGGCTGAACCACCAATGTCAGATGCTTTAAGCTGAGAACAAGTGGTCCCGTCTGATGGTGCACGTTCAAACATAAAAGAAGAAAAGAGTCTATTAAAGTGCTGAGCACCCCCATTCTGCGGAGAATGTCAACTAGCACTTCATTAGAACTGTGCATAGCATCAGCCAGCTGAATGTGTTGGCTGAACCACCAATGTCAGAGGCTTTAAGCTGAGAACAAGTGGTCCCGTCTGATGGTGCACGTTCAAACATAAAAGAAGAAAAGAGCCTATTAAAGTGCTGAGCACCCCCATTCTGCGGAGAATGGAAAGCAGCACATTATTAGAATTGTGCACAGCATCAGCCAGCTGAATGTGTTGGCTGAACCACCAATGTCAGAGGCTTTAAGCTGAGAACAAGTGGTCCCGTCTGATGGTGCACGCTCCATCATAAAAGAAGAAAAGAGCCTATTAAAGTGCTGAGCACCCCCATTCTGCGGAGAATGTAAACTAGCACTTCATTAGAACTGTGCATAGCATCAGCCAGCTGAATGTGTTGGCTGAACCACCAATGTCAGAGGCTTTAAGCTGAGAACAAGTGGTCCCGTCTGATGGTGCACGTTCAAACATAAAAGAAGAAAAGAGCCTATTAAAGTGCTGAGCACCCCCATTCTGCGGAGAATGGAAAGCAGCACATCATTAGAATTGTGCATAGCATCAGCCAGCTGAATGTGTTGGCTGAACCACCAATGTCAGAGGCTTTAAGCTGAGAACAAGTGGTCCCGTCTGATGGTGCACGTTCAAACATAAAAGAAGAAAAGAGCCTATTAAAGTGCTGAGCACCCCCATTCTGCGGAGAATGTCAACTAGCACTTCATTAGAACTGTGCATAGCATCAGCCAGCTGAATGTGTTGGCTGAACCACCAATGTCAGAGGCTTTAAGCTGAGAACAAGTGGTCCCGTCTGATGGTGCACGTTCAAACATAAAAGAAGAAAAGAGCCTATTAAAGTGCTGAGCACCCCCATTCTGCGGAGAATGGAAAGCAGCACATTATTAGAATTGTGCACAGCATCAGCCAGCTGAATGTGTTGGCTGAACCACCAATGTCAGAGGCTTTAAGCTGAGAACAAGTGGTCCCGTCTGATGGTGCACGCTCCATCATAAAAGAAGAAAAGAGCCTATTAAAGTGCTGAGCACCCCCATTCTGCGGAGAATGTAAACTAGCACTTCATTAGAACTGTGCATAGCATCAGCCAGCTGAATGTGTTGGCTGAACCACCAATGTCAGAGGCTTTAAGCTGAGAACAAGTGGTCCCGTCTGATGGTGCACGTTCAAACATAAAAGAAGAAAAGAGCCTATTAAAGTGCTGAGCACCCCCATTCTGCGGAGAATGGAAAGCAGCACATTATTAGAATTGTGCACAGCATCAGCCAGCTGAATGTGTTGGCTGAACCACCAATGTCAGAGGCTTTAAGCTGAGAACAAGTGGTCCCGTCTGATGGTGCACGCTCCATCATAAAAGAAGAAAAGAGCCTATTAAAGTGCTGAGCACCCCCATTCTGCGGAGAATGTAAACTAGCACTTCATTAGAACTGTGCATAGCATCAGCCAGCTGAATGTGTTGGCTGAACCACCAATGTTAGAGGCTTTAAGCTGAGAACAAGTGGTCCCGTCTGATGGTGCACGTTCAAACATAAAAGAAGAAAAGAGCCTATTAAAGTGCTGAGCACCCCCATTCTGCGGAGAATGTCAACTAGCACTTCATTAGAATTGTGCATAGCATCATCCAGCTGAATGTGTTGGCTGAACCACCAATGTCAGAGGCTTTAAGCTGAGAACAAGTGGTCCCGTCTGATGGTGCACGTTCAAACATAAAAGAAGAAAAGAGCCTATTAAAGTGCTGAGCACCCCCATTCTGCGGAGAATGGAAAGCAGCACATTATTAGAATTGTGCATAGCATCAGCCAGCTGAATGTGTTGGCTGAACCACCAATGTCAGAGGCTTTAAGCTCAGAACAAGTGGTCCCGTCTGATGGTGCACGCTCGAGCATAAAAGAAGAAAAGAGCCTATTAAAGTGCTGAGCACCCCCATTCTGCGGAGAATGTAAACTAGCACTTCATTAGAACTGTGCATAGCATCAGCCAGCTGAATGTGTTGGCTGAACCACCAATGTCAGAGGCTTTAAGCTGAGAACAAGTGGTCCCGTCTGATGGTGCACGTTCAAACATAAAAGAAGAAAAGAGCCTATTAAAGTGCTGAGCACCCCCATTCTGCGGAGAATGTAAACTAGCACTTCATTAGAACTGTGCATAGCATCAGCCAGCTGAATGTGTTGGCTGAACCACCAATGTCAGAGGCTTTAAGCTGAGAACAAGTGGTCCCGTCTGATGGTGCACGTTCAAACATAAAAGAAGAAAAGAGCCTATTAAAGTGCTGAGCACCCCCATTCTGCGGAGAATGGAAAGCAGCACATTATTAGAATTGTGCATAGCATCAGCCAGCTGAATGTGTTGGCTGAACCACCAATGTCAGATGCTTTAAGCTGAGAACAAGTGGTCCCGTCTGATGGTGCACGTTCAAACATAAAAGAAGAAAAGAGCCTATTAAAGTGCTGAGCACCCCCATTCTGCGGAGAATGTCAACTAGCACTTCATTAGAACTGTGCATAGCATCAGCCAGCTGAATGTGTTGGCTGAACCACCAATGTCAGAGGCTTTAAGCTGAGAACAAGTGGTCCCGTCTGATGGTGCACGTTCAAACATAAAAGAAGAAAAGAGCCTATTAAAGTGCTGAGCACCCCCATTCTGCGGAGAATGGAAAGCAGCACATTATTAGAATTGTGCATAGCATCAGCCAGCTGAATGTGTTGGCTGAATCACCAATGTCAGAGGCTTTAAGCTCAGAACAAGTGGTCCCGTCTGATGGTGCACGCTCGAGCATAAAAGAAGAAAAGAGCCTATTAAAGTGCTGAGCACCCCCATTCTGCGGAGAATGTAAACTAGCACTTCATTAGAACTGTGCATAGCATCAGCCAGCTGAATGTCTTGGCTGAACCACCAATGTCAGATGCTTTAAGCTGAGAACAAGTGGTCCCGTCTGATGGTGCACGTTCAAACATAAAAGAAGAAAAGAGTCTATTAAAGTGCTGAGCACCCCCATTCTGCGGAGAATGTCAACTAGCACTTCATTAGAACTGTGCATAGCATCAGCCAGCTGAATGTGTTGGCTGAACCACCAATGTCAGAGGCTTTAAGCTGAGAACAAGTGGTCCCGTCTGATGGTGCACGTTCAAACATAAAAGAAGAAAAGAGCCTATTAAAGTGCTGAGCACCCCCATTCTGCGGAGAATGGAAAGCAGCACATTATTAGAATTGTGCACAGCATCAGCCAGCTGAATGTGTTGGCTGAACCACCAATGTCAGAGGCTTTAAGCTGAGAACAAGTGGTCCCGTCTGATGGTGCACGCTCCATCATAAAAGAAGAAAAGAGCCTATTAAAGTGCTGAGCACCCCCATTCTGCGGAGAATGTAAACTAGCACTTCATTAGAACTGTGCATAGCATCAGCCAGCTGAATGTGTTGGCTGAACCACCAATGTCAGAGGCTTTAAGCTGAGAACAAGTGGTCCCGTCTGATGGTGCACGTTCAAACATAAAAGAAGAAAAGAGCCTATTAAAGTGCTGAGCACCCCCATTCTGCGGAGAATGGAAAGCAGCGCATCATTAGAATTGTGCATAGCATCAGCCAGCTGAATGTGTTGGCTGAACCACCAATGTCAGAGGCTTTAAGCTGAGAACAAGTGGTCCCGTCTGATGGTGCACGTTCAAACATAAAAGAAGAAAAGAGCCTATTAAAGTGCTGAGCACCCCCATTCTGCGGAGAATGTCAACTAGCACTTCATTAGAACTGTGCATAGCATCAGCCAGCTGAATGTGTTGGCTGAACCACCAATGTCAGAGGCTTTAAGCTGAGAACAAGTGGTCCCGTCTGATGGTGCACGTTCAAACATAAAAGAAGAAAAGAGCCTATTAAAGTGCTGAGCACCCCCATTCTGCGGAGAATGGAAAGCAGCACATTATTAGAATTGTGCACAGCATCAGCCAGCTGAATGTGTTGGCTGAACCACCAATGTCAGAGGCTTTAAGCTGAGAACAAGTGGTCCCGTCTGATGGTGCACGCTCCATCATAAAAGAAGAAAAGAGCCTATTAAAGTGCTGAGCACCCCCATTCTGCGGAGAATGTAAACTAGCACTTCATTAGAACTGTGCATAGCATCAGCCAGCTGAATGTGTTGGCTGAACCACCAATGTCAGAGGCTTTAAGCTGAGAACAAGTGGTCCCGTCTGATGGTGCACGTTCAAACATAAAAGAAGAAAAGAGCCTATTAAAGTGCTGAGCACCCCCATTCTGCGGAGAATGGAAAGCAGCACATTATTAGAATTGTGCACAGCATCAGCCAGCTGAATGTGTTGGCTGAACCACCAATGTCAGAGGCTTTAAGCTGAGAACAAGTGGTCCCGTCTGATGGTGCACGCTCCATCATAAAAGAAGAAAAGAGCCTATTAAAGTGCTGAGCACCCCCATTCTGCGGAGAATGTAAACTAGCACTTCATTAGAACTGTGCATAGCATCAGCCAGCTGAATGTGTTGGCTGAACCACCAATGTCAGAGGCTTTAAGCTGAGAACAAGTGGTCCCGTCTGATGGTGCACGTTCAAACATAAAAGAAGAAAAGAGCCTATTAAAGTGCTGAGCACCCCCATTCTGCGGAGAATGTCAACTAGCACTTCATTAGAATTGTGCATAGCATCATCCAGCTGAATGTGTTGGCTGAACCACCAATGTCAGAGGCTTTAAGCTGAGAACAAGTGGTCCCGTCTGATGGTGCACGTTCAAACATAAAAGAAGAAAAGAGCCTATTAAAGTGCTGAGCACCCCCATTCTGCGGAGAATGGAAAGCAGCACATTATTAGAATTGTGCATAGCATCAGCCAGCTGAATGTGTTGGCTGAACCACCAATGTCAGAGGCTTTAAGCTCAGAACAAGTGGTCCCGTCTGATGGTGCACGCTCGAGCATAAAAGAAGAAAAGAGCCTATTAAAGTGCTGAGCACCCCCATTCTGCGGAGAATGTAAACTAGCACTTCATTAGAACTGTGCATAGCATCAGCCAGCTGAATGTGTTGGCTGAACCACCAATGTCAGAGGCTTTAAGCTGAGAACAAGTGGTCCCGTCTGATGGTGCACGTTCAAACATAAAAGAAGAAAAGAGCCTATTAAAGTGCTGAGCACCCCCATTCTGCGGAGAATGTAAACTAGCACTTCATTAGAACTGTGCATAGCATCAGCCAGCTGAATGTGTTGGCTGAACCACCAATGTCAGAGGCTTTAAGCTGAGAACAAGTGGTCCCGTCTGATGGTGCACGTTCAAACATAAAAGAAGAAAAGAGCCTATTAAAGTGCTGAGCACCCCCATTCTGCGGAGAATGGAAAGCAGCACATTATTAGAATTGTGCATAGCATCAGCCAGCTGAATGTGTTGGCTGAACCACCAATGTCAGATGCTTTAAGCTGAGAACAAGTGGTCCCGTCTGATGGTGCACGTTCAAACATAAAAGAAGAAAAGAGCCTATTAAAGTGCTGAGCACCCCCATTCTGCGGAGAATGTCAACTAGCACTTCATTAGAACTGTGCATAGCATCAGCCAGCTGAATGTGTTGGCTGAACCACCAATGTCAGAGGCTTTAAGCTGAGAACAAGTGGTCCCGTCTGATGGTGCACGTTCAAACATAAAAGAAGAAAAGAGCCTATTAAAGTGCTGAGCACCCCCATTCTGCGGAGAATGGAAAGCAGCACATCATTAGAATTGTGCATAGCATCAGCCAGCTGAATGTGTTGGCTGAACCACCAATGTCAGAGGCTTTAAGCTGAGAACAAGTGGTCCCGTCTGATGGTGCACGTTCAAACATAAAAGAAGAAAAGAGCCTATTAAAGTGCTGAGCACCCCCATTCTGCGGAGAATGTCAACTAGCACTTCATTAGAACTGTGCATAGCATCAGCCAGCTGAATGTGTTGGCTGAACCACCAATGTCAGAGGCTTTAAGCTGAGAACAAGTGGTCCCGTCTGATGGTGCACGTTCAAACATAAAAGAAGAAAAGAGCCTATTAAAGTGCTGAGCACCCCCATTCTGCGGAGAATGGAAAGCAGCACATTATTAGAATTGTGCACAGCATCAGCCAGCTGAATGTGTTGGCTGAACCACCAATGTCAGAGGCTTTAAGCTGAGAACAAGTGGTCCCGTCTGATGGTGCACGCTCCATCATAAAAGAAGAAAAGAGCCTATTAAAGTGCTGAGCACCCCCATTCTGCGGAGAATGTAAACTAGCACTTCATTAGAACTGTGCATAGCATCAGCCAGCTGAATGTGTTGGCTGAACCACCAATGTCAGAGGCTTTAAGCTGAGAACAAGTGGTCCCGTCTGATGGTGCACGTTCAAACATAAAAGAAGAAAAGAGCCTATTAAAGTGCTGAGCACCCCCATTCTGCGGAGAATGGAAAGCAGCACATTATTAGAATTGTGCACAGCATCAGCCAGCTGAATGTGTTGGCTGAACCACCAATGTCAGAGGCTTTAAGCTGAGAACAAGTGGTCCCGTCTGATGGTGCACGCTCCATCATAAAAGAAGAAAAGAGCCTATTAAAGTGCTGAGCACCCCCATTCTGCGGAGAATGTAAACTAGCACTTCATTAGAACTGTGCATAGCATCAGCCAGCTGAATGTGTTGGCTGAACCACCAATGTCAGAGGCTTTAAGCTGAGAACAAGTGGTCCCGTCTGATGGTGCACGTTCAAACATAAAAGAAGAAAAGAGCCTATTAAAGTGCTGAGCACCCCCATTCTGCGGAGAATGTCAACTAGCACTTCATTAGAATTGTGCATAGCATCATCCAGCTGAATGTGTTGGCTGAACCACCAATGTCAGAGGCTTTAAGCTGAGAACAAGTGGTCCCGTCTGATGGTGCACGTTCAAACATAAAAGAAGAAAAGAGCCTATTAAAGTGCTGAGCACCCCCATTCTGCGGAGAATGGAAAGCAGCACATTATTAGAATTGTGCATAGCATCAGCCAGCTGAATGTGTTGGCTGAACCACCAATGTCAGAGGCTTTAAGCTCAGAACAAGTGGTCCCGTCTGATGGTGCACGCTCGAGCATAAAAGAAGAAAAGAGCCTATTAAAGTGCTGAGCACCCCCATTCTGCGGAGAATGTAAACTAGCACTTCATTAGAACTGTGCATAGCATCAGCCAGCTGAATGTGTTGGCTGAACCACCAATGTCAGAGGCTTTAAGCTGAGAACAAGTGGTCCCGTCTGATGGTGCACGTTCAAACATAAAAGAAGAAAAGAGCCTATTAAAGTGCTGAGCACCCCCATTCTGCGGAGAATGTAAACTAGCACTTCATTAGAACTGTGCATAGCATCAGCCAGCTGAATGTGTTGGCTGAACCACCAATGTCAGAGGCTTTAAGCTGAGAACAAGTGGTCCCGTCTGATGGTGCACGTTCAAACATAAAAGAAGAAAAGAGCCTATTAAAGTGCTGAGCACCCCCATTCTGCGGAGAATGGAAAGCAGCACATTATTAGAATTGTGCATAGCATCAGCCAGCTGAATGTGTTGGCTGAACCACCAATGTCAGATGCTTTAAGCTGAGAACAAGTGGTCCCGTCTGATGGTGCACGTTCAAACATAAAAGAAGAAAAGAGCCTATTAAAGTGCTGAGCACCCCCATTCTGCGGAGAATGTCAACTAGCACTTCATTAGAACTGTGCATAGCATCAGCCAGCTGAATGTGTTGGCTGAACCACCAATGTCAGAGGCTTTAAGCTGAGAACAAGTGGTCCCGTCTGATGGTGCACGTTCAAACATAAAAGAAGAAAAGAGCCTATTAAAGTGCTGAGCACCCCCATTCTGCGGAGAATGGAAAGCAGCACATTATTAGAATTGTGCATAGCATCAGCCAGCTGAATGTGTTGGCTGAATCACCAATGTCAGAGGCTTTAAGCTCAGAACAAGTGGTCCCGTCTGATGGTGCACGCTCGAGCATAAAAGAAGAAAAGAGCCTATTAAAGTGCTGAGCACCCCCATTCTGCGGAGAATGTAAACTAGCACTTCATTAGAACTGTGCATAGCATCAGCCAGCTGAATGTGTTGGCTGAACCACCAATGTCAGAGGCTTTAAGCTGAGAACAAGTGGTCCCGTCTGATGGTGCACGTTCAAACATAAAAGAAGAAAAGAGCCTATTAAAGTGCTGAGCACCCCCATTCTGCGGAGAATGTCAACTAGCACTTCATTAGAATTGTGCATAGCATCAGCCAGCTGAATGTGTTGGCTGAACCACCAATGTCAGAGGCTTTAAGCTGAGAACAAGTGGTCCCGTCTGATGGTGCACGTTCAAACATAAAAGAAGAAAAGAGCCTATTAAAGTGCTGAGCACCCCCATTCTGCGGAGAATGGAAAGCAGCACATTATTAGAATTGTGCATAGCATCAGCCAGCTGAATGTGTTGGCTGAACCACCAATGTCAGAGGCTTTAAGCTCAGAACAAGTGGTCCCGTCTGATGGTGCACGCTCGAGCATAAAAGAAGAAAAGAGCCTATTAAAGTGCTGAGCACCCCCATTCTGCGGAGAATGTCAACTAGCACTTCATTAGAACTGTGCATAGCATCAGCCAGCTGAATGTGTTGGCTGAACCACCAATGTCAGAGGCTTTAAGCTGAGAACAAGTGGTCCCGTCTGATGGTGCACGTTCAAACATAAAAGAAGAAAAGAGCCTATTAAAGTGCTGAGCACCCCCATTCTGCGGAGAATGTCAACTAGCACTTCATTAGAACTGTGCATAGCATCAGCCAGCTGAATGTGTTGGCTGAACCACCAATGTCAGAGGCTTTAAGCTGAGAACAAGTGGTCCCGTCTGATGGTGCACGTTCAAACATAAAAGAAGAAAAGAGCCTATTAAAGTGCTGAGCACCCCCATTCTGCGGAGAATGGAAAGCAGCACATTATTAGAATTGTGCACAGCATCAGCCAGCTGAATGTGTTGGCTGAACCACCAATGTCAGAGGCTTTAAGCTGAGAACAAGTGGTCCCGTCTGATGGTGCACGCTCCATCATAAAAGAAGAAAAGAGCCTATTAAAGTGCTGAGCACCCCCATTCTGCGGAGAATGTAAACTAGCACTTCATTAGAACTGTGCATAGCATCAGCCAGCTGAATGTGTTGGCTGAACCACCAATGTCAGAGGCTTTAAGCTGAGAACAAGTGGTCCCGTCTGATGGTGCACGTTCAAACATAAAAGAAGAAAAGAGCCTATTAAAGTGCTGAGCACCCCCATTCTGCGGAGAATGGAAAGCAGCACATTATTAGAATTGTGCACAGCATCAGCCAGCTGAATGTGTTGGCTGAACCACCAATGTCAGAGGCTTTAAGCTGAGAACAAGTGGTCCCGTCTGATGGTGCACGCTCCATCATAAAAGAAGAAAAGAGCCTATTAAAGTGCTGAGCACCCCCATTCTGCGGAGAATGTAAACTAGCACTTCATTAGAACTGTGCATAGCATCAGCCAGCTGAATGTGTTGGCTGAACCACCAATGTCAGAGGCTTTAAGCTGAGAACAAGTGGTCCCGTCTGATGGTGCACGTTCAAACATAAAAGAAGAAAAGAGCCTATTAAAGTGCTGAGCACCCCCATTCTGCAGAGAATGGAAAGCAGCACATCATTAGAATTGTGCATAGCATCAGCCAGCTGAATGTGTTGGCTGAACCACCAATGTCAGAGGCTTTAAGCTGAGAACAAGTGGTCCCGTCTGATGGTGCACGTTCAAACATAAAAGAAGAAAAGAGCCTATTAAAGTGCTGAGCACCCCCATTCTGCGGAGAATGTCAACTAGCACTTCATTAGAATTGTGCATAGCATCATCCAGCTGAATGTGTTGGCTGAACCACCAATGTCAGAGGCTTTAAGCTGAGAACAAGTGGTCCCGTCTGATGGTGCACGTTCAAACATAAAAGAAGAAAAGAGCCTATTAAAGTGCTGAGCACCCCCATTCTGCGGAGAATGGAAAGCAGCACATTATTAGAATTGTGCATAGCATCAGCCAGCTGAATGTGTTGGCTGAACCACCAATGTCAGAGGCTTTAAGCTCAGAACAAGTGGTCCCGTCTGATGGTGCACGCTCGAGCATAAAAGAAGAAAAGAGCCTATTAAAGTGCTGAGCACCCCCATTCTGCGGAGAATGTAAACTAGCACTTCATTAGAACTGTGCATAGCATCAGCCAGCTGAATGTGTTGGCTGAACCACCAATGTCAGAGGCTTTAAGCTGAGAACAAGTGGTCCCGTCTGATGGTGCACGTTCAAACATAAAAGAAGAAAAGAGCCTATTAAAGTGCTGAGCACCCCCATTCTGCGGAGAATGTAAACTAGCACTTCATTAGAACTGTGCATAGCATCAGCCAGCTGAATGTGTTGGCTGAACCACCAATGTCAGAGGCTTTAAGCTGAGAACAAGTGGTCCCGTCTGATGGTGCACGTTCAAACATAAAAGAAGAAAAGAGCCTATTAAAGTGCTGAGCACCCCCATTCTGCGGAGAATGGAAAGCAGCACATCATTAGAATTGTGCATAGCATCAGCCAGCTGAATGTGTTGGCTGAACCACCAATGTCAGAGGCTTTAAGCTGAGAACAAGTGGTCCCGTCTGATGGTGCACGTTCAAACATAAAAGAAGAAAAGAGCCTATTAAAGTGCTGAGCACCCCCATTCTGCGGAGAATGTCAACTAGCACTTCATTAGAATTGTGCATAGCATCAGCCAGCTGAATGTGTTGGCTGAACCACCAATGTCAGAGGCTTTAAGCTGAGAACAAGTGGTCCCGTCTGATGGTGCACGTTCAAACATAAAAGAAGAAAAGAGCCTATTAAAGTGCTGAGCACCCCCATTCTGCGGAGAATGGAAAGCAGCACATTATTAGAATTGTGCATAGCATCAGCCAGCTGAATGTGTTGGCTGAACCACCAATGTCAGAGGCTTTAAGCTCAGAACAAGTGGTCCCGTCTGATGGTGCACGCTCGAGCATAAAAGAAGAAAAGAGGGGGCGTGGCCTGAACATGGCGGAGTGAGGACGCTTAGTGCTTGAGCTCCTGACTCCAGACCCACTACAACGGCAGCTATGCTATCATTTCAACACCGTATTTTTCGGCCATGAGCTCTCGGAAGAAAGGCAAGCACAGGGGATCTTCCAGAACAAATCCGGCTTCACAGATAGACCGTTTTCTCAGAGAAAAGCTTAAAGAAAGCCCGGAGGCCTACACGGTTTCAGCGCGTGGCGGGACCCGTCCATCTTCCTCCACAGGCGGAATGGCTTCCCCTCAGCAGGCAAGCTCGCAGCCCCTGACAGGAATACCAGCCTTATTAAACCCGTCCATGGGCAGTCAGATGGGAACCAGCCCCTCTGCACGGAGCTCCGGGGATGACTCGGACATTCGAGCCCTGCTGAAGGCACTCCCGACCAAAGCAGACATGGAGGCCCTCCCCACCAAGGCGGACATGGAGGCGTTGGTGATGAGAATGGAGGAGCAGCACCGCAGAGATCTACAGGAGATCCGTACGGAGGTACAAGTGATTGATGACAGACTGACAAGAGAAGAGGCTTCGGTGGGCTCACTAGAACTACGTGTGACACAGCTGGAGAAAGCCCAGCAGAGACACCAAGAACAACTGGCAGAAGTACAATTGCACGCCGAAGACTTGGAGAACCGTAGCCGCAGGCAGAATCTAAGGTTCCGAGGGATCCCAGAAGCCACCGGTCAGGAGGACCTGTCAGCAACCGTGAGTGCCATCATACACACCATACTTGATGGAGACTTACCAGCGTCCCTGGAATTCGATAGAGTTCACAGGGCGCTCGGTCCTAGACTGGCAGATGCAGACAGACCACGCGACGTGTTGTGCCGCCTACATCGTTATAGCCACAAGGAGCAGATTATGCGGGCGGCTCGCCTCAAAGGAACGGTGGACTTTGATGGAGCGCAAATAGCTATTTTCCCTGATATCTCCAGAGCCACACTGTGGAGAAGATCTATGCTCAAACCCCTGCTGGAGAGACTAAACAGAGCGGAGCTAACATATCGGTGGGGTTTCCCGGTGCAACTGACCATCCGAAAAGGCGCAGATTATTTCACCCTCCGGCGCCATTCAGAACTTCCCGAGCTCTTTACTTTCCTCAATATGGAGCCGATCCCGCTGAGGAATTGGCTGGGGCCTCTGCCAAAAAACGATCCTCGGCCTGCTTCCCAGAGTGTCCAGGGGGGACTTCCACGCCGTTCTGCAAGACGTCGTCAGAGGGAACCCACTCCCCTGGGAAGGGGGGACCTGGAACCCTGAGACCCCTTACTATTCTCAAGTAAGTTACAGGTCGACCCTCTTAAACGGCTGCATGGAACTGAGTCTTTATTAATATGCCTGAAGTGTATGGCTTCGTTCGATGAGCCGTCTCTCCCGCTCCCCCCCCTCTTTTTTTTTACTATATTTTTATACTTTTGTTTTTCTTTCTCTCATTGCTGAGATCTGTTTGATGCTCTCCGAGTGATTCCCTCTACCGGTTTGCTATGACCTCTTGGCCCCCCTCCCAGCGGCATGCCCATGTTTTGCAGACTGTGTGTATGGCTTCTCGCCTCCCGGAACGTTTGAGGCTGGAGACTATGCGAGACTTAGCGAGAGGTCATGCAGGTGAAAACACTACCAGACATGGTGAAAACGAGGCCAGAGAAGATCAACCTGACGCCTGCTAAGATATGAGTTACTTTGACCGAATGCATACAGAGAAATAATTAGTCATTAACATTGCACACTGCAGGTATACCTTCCAAGACCTTTATTTAATTAAGCACAACCTCTCTGTGTTTTACTTCAGGCGCAAAGGTTTTCTTTTCGCCCAGGTATTTGTGTAGACGCAGCTCGGTATATGTTACAGGATATAGGTTGCAATGCATGATTAGATTTAAAGCGTAGTTGTGGGTGGTGGCGGGGAGGGGGTGGGAGGGAGTCATGGAGGAGGCTGACCAGCTATGGGGGAGCGGCAATAAGGGACCCGAAGGACGATGGTCTATCTCGGCTTATTGCCTCCTGGGCAACGGGGGAGGGTCACGTGGAGCCCAAAACTGACTGGGTCGGGATCGTGACCCCCACTGACGCACAGGGAGAGAACACTCCTCCTTCGGAGCAGGGGTCTCGGTCCTTGCGAGTTAAGCGGGCTTTGTTGGTTAGGATTCTGAGCCCCTGAGGTTAAATTATACTTTGAGCTAAGCCAATTGTTTAAATGTATGTTCTAACATGAGTAGTTATATGTAAGTAAGGCGTATGATGTTACACGTGCGCCCTCAAGATAGCTACTAGGGTCGTTTTTAGAGAACAACAGGGTGCTATGTATCCGTGCAGTGGAGGGGAGGAGGGTCGGAAGTGGTGGATCCTGTCAGGAGCGGGCTCTTCTTGGACACAGTTAGCCCTGTTATATAAGTTAGATTGTTCACTGTATTTGCTGCCTTAATGCTTGTTTGATATTTTTTAGTGTGTTCTTACAATATGATATCTTGGTGGTGGGTCTGGAGAGGGAGCTCTCGGTCCCGTCTAGTGCAGCCACAACCCCACATAGGTTGACACCCCTCTGGAGCCCTGTTAGGTAGTTCCACGGGTGTATTTGAGACTAAGTCTCTTCTGCGCTCAGAGCGCATTAGTCACCCGAGTTCACTGACAATTAAGTAACTCGTCCATTTTTCTTTCTGCTTTTTCTTCCTTCATCTTCCACTAATACCTTCTCTTCTTCCCTACTTTTTCCTCCCCTGTCTATTCCGCCTGCCCTACCCCCCCTCCCCCCCCCTTTTTTTTTTTTTCTTCTCTCCCTCCTTGCTTGCCCTTCCGGCCCGCCCTGGTCCTCGCCCTGACCTAGATGGTTGAATAAGTATAATGGAGTCCATTAAGTTGATGTCCATAAACACAAAGGGGCTTAACACCCCCGAGAAAAGATCCGTGGTGTTATCTAACATACGTCATGCGAAAGCCCACATATGCTTCCTCCAGGAAACTCATTTTCGTGCCAATAGTATCCCGAAATTAAATGACCGTTATTTCCCGACTGTCTATCACGGGTGTTCCGTTGACTCCAAGTCCAGGGGAGTCAGCATGTTGATACGTTCCACAGTGCCGTGGACGTTCCACGATGCTTGGAATGATGAGGAGGGCCGGGCTCTGTTTGTGAAGGGGGTTTTGGGTGGCTCCCTAGTAACCCTGGTGAACCTGTATCTCCCCAACACGGGCCAGGTAGAATTCCTGGAACCCGTTTTGACCAAACTATTTGACTTCGCTGAAGGTGAGGTGATCTTGGGGGGCGACCTTAATTTTGCCATGGACCCTTTGTTAGACACCTCTAGGCAATCTTCCCAACTCTCATACGCAGCACTCAAACGCCTGAAAAAGAACTTCTATGCTTTTCATCTGGTAGATGTCTGGAGGATATTGCATCCGACCCAGAAGGACTTTACCTTTTACTCAAATCCCCACGATTCATATACCAGAATCGATATGTTCCTGTTACCCCAATCTCTCCTATCCAAAGTACGATCCGCATCCATAGGTTCAATCACCTTTTCGGATCACGCCCCGGTGTTTGTAGACATAGATTTACTACCCCTTAGACCCAAGCAATGGCAGTGGAAGCTCAATGACTCACTGATCCAGTCACCGGAGGTGATAGAGGAAGTGGCGAGAGAAATGAGGAATTTTTTCTCAACAAATGCAGAAGGGGAATGCGCCCCCTTGCTGGTGTGGGAAGCCCACAAATGCACCATTAGAGGGATCCTGATAAAAATAGGTACCCGTCTCAAAAAGGAGAGAGCTCAGCAAACTCTCGACCTATTGGGGAAAATCAGGAGTCTGGAATCTACCCACAAACAATCACAAGCTACGCAGACGTTACGGGAGCTTACGTCCCTTAGGGGTCAATTGAGATCCCTGGCATTAGATAGGGCTAAGGCAGTCTTAGCAAAGTGTAAACGCACTTTTTATGAACACAGTAACAAGTGTGGCAGGCTGTTAGCGAGGGCCCTGAAAACCCAGTGGGCACAAGCTTTCATCCCAGAACTGAAGGCAGATGATGGATCCAAAGTACACACCACAGAGGGAATACTGGAACAGTTTCGTAACTACTATACCGCATTATACAATATTGCACGCCCCTCCTCGGGACTCGAGAAATCCCGTGAACGGGAAGCAATAAGGGCTTATATTCAGAAATCCGGCCTGTCTCGGTTACCTGACGAGGTCTTACAGACCTTGGAGGAGCCGTTGACGGGAGAAGAGGTATTGAAAGCCATAGCACGTATGCAATCAGGTAAGGCCCCAGGCCCTGATGGATACACGCTAACGTATTTTAAGACTTTTAGCAACATTCTGACACCACACTTTCTAGCGGCTTACAATGACGCCGGGGAGGGGGCACTTCCCCCGGAGGATACCCTACGGGCCTTCATCTCAGTAATCCCCAAGGAGGGCAAGGACCCTTTATTATGTCAAAACTATAGACCAATTTCACTCCTTAACATCGATCTAAAGATATTCACTAAAGTACTCTCCATGAGGATGTCAGACTTAATCCCCTCGCTGGTCCATTTGGACCAGGTAGGTTTCGTACCCTCTAGAGAGGCGAGGGACAACACCACAAAGGCGATCAATCTGATTCACGCAGCCAGAATACGGAAAATCCCGTTGATACTTCTCTCTACCGACGCCGAAAAGGCGTTCGATAGAGTGAATTGGCCCTTCATATTTGAGACACTACGCCAGATAGGTTTGGGGACACGGATGATGAATTGGATACACGCCATCTACTCCAAGCCCACAGCAAAAGTGAAAGTCAATGGCCAGCTTTCCGCCCCCTTTGCTATCTCCAATGGGACAAGACAGGGGTGCCCCCTGTCCCCACTAATTTTTATATTATCCCTAGAACCCTTCCTCCGTACAGTTAGAGATAATCCTAATATATCGGGAGTTCGTCTAAGTGAATCCCTAGCCCCTAAAACGGCAGCCTTTGCCGATGACTTACTTTTTTTCATAACGAACCCCTTGGTCTCTATTCCTAACTTAATGTCAGAGTTAAAGACCTATGGCACATTATCGGCTTTCAAAGTTAACATCCAAAAGTCGGAAGCATTAAATATTTCCTTGTCAGATTCCTTGTTTAACCTTCTAAAACTAGACTTCCCATTTAAGTGGGCGGGGTCATACATTACATATTTAGGCATCCGCCTACCGTGTAAGGTGGAGGACACGTTCGCAATTAATTTTCCCCCACTACTATCAGACATTAAAAAGGATCTTCTGAAATGGCAATCAGGTATGTTCTCCTGGTTTGGTAGGTGTAGCATAATAAAAATGAACATCATACCACGTTTATTATATCACCTCCAGACCCTTCCCGTCAAGGTTCCAAATGCCTTCTTACGTACTGTAAACAATACTATAGGTAGGTTCATCTGGGCCCAGAAACGTCCAAGGTTGGCACAGGCAATTCTAAGACTACCTAAAACATCAGGTGGCATTGGCCTACCAGATGTGAGATTGTACCACGCTGCGTGCCACTGGTCGAGAATTCTGGATTGGTGCAAACACGAAAAACTTAAACAATGGATTCAAATAGAGCAAATTCTCTCGGGGTTAGAGTTAAAGGGGTTACCCTGGTGTCAGAAAAGCATACCAGCTCAAGTAGCTAACCACCCTACGGTAGGAGAGACTTGGCGTATTACTCAGAAGACTAATCGAGAATACCGGATTGCACCGGCCCCTTCCCCACTTACCCCGGTAATAGGGAACCCGGACTTTAGGCCGGGGTGTCAAGACGACAGTTTTCAGGAGCTGAAAGGCAGTGACAGGAGCCAACTCCGACACTTCATACTGAATGGACAGTGGTTGACCAGGAAAGCTATTATGGAAGACCCGCTCTTAGCCTGCCTTTCCTTCTGGCAAAAAATACAATTAGCTCACTTTATTAAAGCACAAATCCCACCGCCACCGTATCTGAGACCCCTGACACCTTTCGAGCAGATAAGTCTAGACCAAGAACCAATGCGACACACCATCTCGCTCACATACCAACTCTTGATCGCTACTCCCACAGGCTATAAGCCCCCCTACATAATCAGATGGGAACGGGATCTGGGCATACAGCTTACCGAGAAGCAAGTGGAGAGAATGCTTTTTTTCACTTTTAAAACCTCAACTTGCTCGAACCAGCAAGAAGCGGGATTTAAAATACTGTCCCAATGGTATCACACACCAGATAGGCTACACCGGATGTTCCCCCAGAGCTCGGATCTCTGCTGGAGGTGCGGAGAGGAGGTGGGCACCCTTCTCCACATCTTCTGGTCCTGCAAACACTTATCATCCTTTTGGTCCGAGGTACATAGAATTGTTCAAAAGTTCGCGGACAGGGAGCTACCCAGGAGCCCAGAATTCTTTTTACTGCATCACCATGACATCCCGAGCAAAGCTTACAGGAAGTCGATTTTGCCCCTGTTGAGCACTGCAGCAAAAAGTTGTATCCCATTGCTCTGGAAGCAAACGGAACCCCCGACAGTCGCGATGTGGCTAAAGAAAATTGCCGACATTTACGAAATGGAAGACCTGATAGCAACAGACAAAGGAAACAGTGAAAAATTTCTTAAGAAATGGTACTATTGGCGTGAATTTTTCTACTCGGAGGAGCACACGGGGCTGTTAGTGTAAACACAGGAAAACAATTGACGAAACAGGACGAGGAGGCACAGACAGGTAACAGTGGTGCCTGGTGGTTGACCGGGGGGGGCCGGGGGGTGAGGAGAGGAGACCGGGTTGACCCCCCGGGTCGCCCCTCACCCTTCCCTTTCCCCTTCCTACTCTTTCCCTTCCCTCCCCCCCCTTCTTAATTTTTTTTACTTTAATTTATTTATGTTTTGTTTTCGCCCCCTCTCTTTCCACTTCACTTTCATCTATTGTTTTTTCTTTACCCCTTTTTAGCATTCTCAGGACCACTAAGGTCACATTATTAATAATAGAAACTAATGACCCCGTGGTCATACCTTGTAAGTTACTGGTTTCATACTTATAAGAGATTAAGCACACAGGGGACTCAGCGGGCTCCCATACCTTGAGATAGCTTACCGAGCAAAGTTGGTTTAGTCCTTTTTTTCCAAAAAGGCGTTCAAGGTGGGAGGGATGCGACCAGAATAACAGAGATTCATCGGTTTTGAACTAATATAAAGTTGTAACCTCTGTGTTATTACATTTGATTGACTATATTTGTATGATTTGCAATATAACGTGTATTTCACAAATAAAGAATTTAAAAAAAAAAAAAAAAAAAAAAAAAGAAGAAAAGAGCCTATTAAAGTGCTGAGCACCCCCATTCTGCGGAGAATGTAAACTAGCACTTCATTAGAACTGTGCATAGCATCAGCCAGCTGAATGTCTTGGCTGAACCACCAATGTCAGATGCTTTAAGCTGAGAACAAGTGGTCCCGTCTGATGGTGCACGTTCAAACATAAAAGAAGAAAAGAGCCTATTAAAGTGCTGAGCACCCCCATTCTGCGGAGAATGTCAACTAGCACTTCATTAGAACTGTGCATAGCATCAGCCAGCTGAATGTGTTGGCTGAACCACCAATGTCAGAGGCTTTAAGCTGAGAACAAGTGGTCCCGTCTGATGGTGCACGTTCAAACATAAAAGAAGAAAAGAGCCTATTAAAGTGCTGAGCACCCCCATTCTGCGGAGAATGGAAAGCAGCACATTATTAGAATTGTGCACAGCATCAGCCAGCTGAATGTGTTGGCTGAACCACCAATGTCAGAGGCTTTAAGCTGAGAACAAGTGGTCCCGTCTGATGGTGCACGCTCCATCATAAAAGAAGAAAAGAGCCTATTAAAGTGCTGAGCACCCCCATTCTGCGGAGAATGTAAACTAGCACTTCATTAGAACTGTGCATAGCATCAGCCAGCTGAATGTGTTGGCTGAACCACCAATGTCAGAGGCTTTAAGCTGAGAACAAGTGGTCCCGTCTGATGGTGCACGTTCAAACATAAAAGAAGAAAAGAGCCTATTAAAGTGCTGAGCACCCCCATTCTGTGGAGAATGGAAAGCAGCACATCATTAGAATTGTGCATAGCATCAGCCAGCTGAATGTGTTGGCTGAACCACCAATGTCAGAGGCTTTAAGCTGAGAACAAGTGGTCCCGTCTGATGGTGCACGTTCAAACATAAAAGAAGAAAAGAGCCTATTAAAGTGCTGAGCACCCCCATTCTGCGGAGAATGTCAACTAGCACTTCATTAGAATTGTGCATAGCATCATCCAGCTGAATGTGTTGGCTGAACCACCAATGTCAGAGGCTTTAAGCTGAGAACAAGTGGTCCCAGCTGATGGTGCACGTTCAAACATAAAAGAAGAAAAGAGCCTATTAAAGTGCTGAGCACCCCCATTCTGCGGAGAATGGAAAGCAGCACATTATTAGAATTGTGCATAGCATCAGCCAGCTGAATGTGTTGGCTGAACCACCAATGTCAGAGGCTTTAAGCTCAGAACAAGTGGTCCCGTCTGATGGTGCACGCTCGAGCATAAAAGAAGAAAAGAGCCTATTAAAGTGCTGAGCACCCCCATTCTGCGGAGAATGTAAACTAGCACTTCATTAGAACTGTGCATAGCATCAGCCAGCTGAATGTGTTGGCTGAACCACCAATGTCAGAGGCTTTAAGCTGAGAACAAGTGGTCCCGTCTGATGGTGCACGTTCAAACATAAAAGAAATAAAAGAGCCTATTAAAGTGCTGAGCACCCCCATTCTGCGGAGAATGTAAACTAGCACTTCATTAGAACTGTGCATAGCATCAGCCAGCTGAATGTGTTGGCTGAACCACCAATGTCAGAGGCTTTAAGCTGAGAACAAGTGGTCCCGTCTGATGGTGCACGTTCAAACATAAAAGAAGAAAAGAGCCTATTAAAGTGCTGAGCACCCCCATTCTGCGGAGAATGGAAAGCAGCACATCATTAGAATTGTGCATAGCATCAGCCAGCTGAATGTGTTGGCTGAACCACCAATGTCAGAGGCTTTAAGCTGAGAACAAGTGGTCCCGTCTGATGGTGCACGTTCAAACATAAAAGAAGAAAAGAGCCTATTAAAGTGCTGAGCACCCCCATTCTGCGGAGAATGGAAAGCAGCACATTATTAGAATTGTGCATAGCATCAGCCAGCTGAATGTGTTGGCTGAACCACCAATGTCAGAGGCTTTAAGCTCAGAACAAGTGGTCCCGTCTGATGGTGCACGCTCGAGCATAAAAGAAGAAAAGAGCCTATTAAAGTGCTGAGCACCCCCATTCTGCGGAGAATGTAAACTAGCACTTCATTAGAACTGTGCATAGCATCAGCCAGCTGAATGTCTTGGCTGAACCACCAATGTCAGATGCTTTAAGCTGAGAACAAGTGGTCCCGTCTGATGGGGCACGTTCAAACATAAAAGAAGAAAAGAGCCTATTAAAGTGCTGAGCACCCCCATTCTGCGGAGAATGTAAACTAGCACTTCATTAGAACTGTGCATAGCATCAGCCAGCTGAATGTGTTGGCTGAACCACCAATGTCAGAGGCTTTAAGCTGAGAACAAGTGGTCCCGTCTGATGGTGCACGTTCAAACATAAAAGAAGAAAAGAGCCTATTAAAGTGCTGAGCACCCCCATTCTGCGGAGAATGGAAAGCAGCACATCATTAGAATTGTGCATAGCATCAGCCAGCTGAATGTGTTGGCTGAACCACCAATGTCAGAGGCTTTAAGCTGAGAACAAGTGGTCCCGTCTGATGGTGCACGTTCAAACATAAAAGAAGAAAAGAGCCTATTAAAGTGCTGAGCACCCCCATTCTGCGGAGAATGTCAACTAGCACTTCATTAGAATTGTGCATAGCATCATCCAGCTGAATGTGTTGGCTGAACCACCAATGTCAGAGGCTTTAAGCTGAGAACAAGTGGTCCCGTCTGATGGTGCACGTTCAAACATAAAAGAAGAAAAGAGCCTATTAAAGTGCTGAGCACCCCCATTCTGCGGAGAATGGAAAGCAGCACATTATTAGAATTGTGCATAGCATCAGCCAGCTGAATGTGTTGGCTGAACCACCAATGTCAGAGGCTTTAAGCTCAGAACAAGTGGTCCCGTCTGATGGTGCACGCTCGAGCATAAAAGAAGAAAAGAGCCTATTAAAGTGCTGAGCACCCCCATTCTGCGGAGAATGTAAACTAGCACTTCATTAGAACTGTGCATAGCATCAGCCAGCTGAATGTGTTGGCTGAACCACCAATGTCAGAGGCTTTAAGCTGAGAACAAGTGGTCCCGTCTGATGGTGCACGTTCAAACATAAAAGAAGAAAAGAGCCTATTAAAGTGCTGAGCACCCCCATTCTGCGGAGAATGGAAAGCAGCACATCATTAGAATTGTGCATAGCATCAGCCAGCTGAATGTGTTGGCTGAACCACCAATGTCAGAGGCTTTAAGCTGAGAACAAGTGGTCCCGTCTGATGGTGCACGTTCAAACATAAAAGAAGAAAAGAGCCTATTAAAGTGCTGAGCACCCCCATTCTGCGGAGAATGGAAAGCAGCACATTATTAGAATTGTGCATAGCATCAGCCAGCTGAATGTGTTGGCTGAACCACCAATGTCAGAGGCTTTAAGCTCAGAACAAGTGGTCCCGTCTGATGGTGCACGCTCGAGCATAAAAGAAGAAAAGAGCCTATTAAAGTGCTGAGCACCCCCATTCTGCGGAGAATGTAAACTAGCACTTCATTAGAACTGTGCATAGCATCAGCCAGCTGAATGTCTTGGCTGAACCACCAATGTCAGATGCTTTAAGCTGAGAACAAGTGGTCCCGTCTGATGGTGCACGTTCAAACATAAAAGAAGAAAAGAGCCTATTAAAGTGCTGAGCACCCCCATTCTGCGGAGAATGTCAACTAGCACTTCATTAGAACTGTGCATAGCATCAGCCAGCTGAATGTGTTGGCTGAAACACCAATGTCAGAGGCTTTAAGCTGAGAACAAGTGGTCCCGTCTGATGGTGCACGCTCGAGCATAAAAGAAGAAAAGAGCCTATTAAAGTGCTGAGCACCCCCATTCTGCGGAGAATGTCAACTAGCACTTCATTAGAACTGTGCATAGCATCAGCCAGCTGAATGTGTTGGCTGAAACACCAATGTCAGAGGCTTTAAGCTGAGAACAAGTGGTCCCGTCTGATGGTGCACGTTCAAACATGAAAGAAGAAAAGAGCCTATTAAAGTGCTGAGCACCCCCATTCTGCGGAGAATGGAAAGCAGCACATCATTAGAATTGTGCATAGCATCAGCCAGCTGAATGTCTTGGCTGAACCACCAATGTCAGATGCTTTAAGCTGAGAACAAGTGGTCCCGTCTGATGGTGCACGTTCAAACATAAAAGAAGAAAAGAGCCTATTAAAGTGCTGAGCACCCCCATTCTGCGGAGAATGTCAACTAGCACTTCATTAGAACTGTGCATAGCATCAGCCAGCTGAATGTGTTGGCTGAACCACCAATGTCAGAGGCTTTAAGCTGAGAACAAGTGGTCCCGTCTGATGGTGCACGTTCAAACATAAAAGAAGAAAAGAGCCTATTAAAGTGCTGAGCACCCCCATTCTGCGGAGAATGTCAACTAGCACTTCATTAGAACTGTGCATAGCATCAGCCAGCTGAATGTGTTGGCTGAAACACCAATGTCAGAGGCTTTAAGCTGAGAACAAGTGGTCCCGTCTGATGGTGCACGCTCGAGCATAAAAGAAGAAAAGAGCCTATTAAAGTGCTGAGCACCCCCATTCTGCGGAGAATGGAAAGCAGCACATCATTAGAATTGTGCATAGCATCAGCCAGCTGAATGTGTTGGCTGAACCACCAATGTCAGATGCTTTAAGCTGAGAACAAGTGGTCCCGTCTGATGGTGCACGCTCCATCATAAAAGAAGAAAAGAGCCTATTAAAGTGCTGAGCACCCCCATTCTGCGGAGAATGTAAACTAGCACTTCATTAGAACTGTGCATAGCATCAGCCAGCTGAATGTGTTGGCTGAACCACCAATGTCAGAGGCTTTAAGCTGAGAACAAGTGGTCCCGTCTGATGGTGCACGTTCAAACATAAAAGAAGAAAAGAGCCTATTAAAGTGCTGAGCACCCCCATTCTGCGGAGAATGGAAAGCAGCACATCATTAGAATTGTGCATAGCATCAGCCAGCTGAATGTGTTGGCTGAACCACCAATGTCAGAGGCTTTAAGCTGAGAACAAGTGGTCCCGTCTGATGGGGCACGTTCAAACATAAAAGAAGAAAAGAGCCTATTAAAGTGCTGAGCACCCCCATTCTGCGGAGAATGGAAAGCAGCACATCATTAGAATTGTGCATAGCATCAGCCAGCTGAATGTGTTGGCTGAACCACCAATGTCAGAGGCTTTAAGCTGAGAACAAGTGGTCCCGTCTGATGGTGCACGTTCAAACATAAAAGAAGAAAAGAGCCTATTAAAGTGCTGAGCACCCCCATTCTGCGGAGAATGGAAAGCAGCACATCATTAGAATTGTGCATAGCATCAGCCAGCTGAATGTGTTGGCTGAACCACCAATGTCAGAGGCTTTAAGCTGAGAACAAGTGGTCCCGTCTGATGGGGCACGTTCAAACATAAAAGAAGAAAAGAGCCTATTAAAGTGCTGAGCACCCCCATTCTGCGGAGAATGGAAAGCAGCACATCATTAGAATTGTGCATAGCATCAGCCAGCTGAATGTGTTGGCTGAACCACCAATGTCAGATGCTTTAAGCTGAGAACAAGTGGTCCCGTCTGATGGTGCACGCTCCATCATAAAAGAAGAAAAGAGCCTATTAAAGTGCTGAGCACCCCCATTCTGCGGAGAATGTAAACTAGCACTTCATTAGAACTGTGCATAGCATCAGCCAGCTGAATGTGTTGGCTGAACCACCAATGTCAGAGGCTTTAAGCTGAGAACAAGTGGTCCCGTCTGATGGGGCACGTTCAAACATAAAAGAAGAAAAGAGCCTATTAAAGTGCTGAGCACCCCCTTTCTGCGGAGAATGGAAAGCAGCACATCATTAGAATTGTGCATAGCATCAGCCAGCTGAATGTGTTGGCTGAACCACCAATGTCAGAGGCTTTAAGCTGAGAACAAGTGGTCCCGTCTGATGGTGCACGTTCAAACATAAAAGAAGAAAAGAGCCTATTAAAGTGCTGAGCACCCCCATTCTGCGGAGAATGTCAACTAGCACTTCATTAGAACTGTGCATAGCATCAGCCAGCTGAATGTCTTGGCTGAACCACCAATGTCAGATGCTTTAAGCTGAGAACAAGTGGTCCCGTCTGATGGTGCACGTTCAAACATAAAAGAAGAAAAGAGCCTATTAAAGTGCTGAGCACCCCCATTCTGCGGAGAATGGAAAGCAGCACATCATTAGAATTGTGCATAGCATCAGCCAGCTGAATGTGTTGGCTGAACCACCAATGTCAGAGGCTTTAAGCTGAGAACAAGTGGTCCCGTCTGATGGTGCATGTTCAAACATAAAAGAAGAAAAGAGCCTATTAAAGTGCTGAGCACCCCCATTCTGCGGAGAATGTCAACTAGCACTTCATTAGAACTGTGCATAGCATCAGCCAGCTGAATGTCTTGGCTGAAACACCAATGTCAGAGGCTTTAAGCTGAGAACAAGTGGTCCCGTCTGATGGTGCACGTTCAAACATAAAAGAAGAAAAGAGCCTATTAAAGTGCTGAGCACCCCCATTCTGCGGAGAATGGAAAGCAGCACATTATTAGAATTGTGCATAGCATCAGCCAGCTGAATGTGTTGGCTGAACCACCAATGTCAGAGGCTTTAAGCTGAGAACAAGTGGTCCCGTCTGATGGTGCACGCTCGAGCATAAAAGAAGAAAAGAGCCTATTAAAGTGCTGAGCACCCCCATTCTGCGGAGAATGTCAACTAGCACTTCATTAGAACTGTGCATAGCATCAGCCAGCTGAATGTGTTGGCTGAACCACCAATGTCAGAGGCTTTAAGCTGAGAACAAGTGGTCCCGTCTGATGGTGCACGTTCAAACATAAAAGAAGAAAAGAGCCTATTAAAGTGCTGAGCACCCCCATTCTGCGGAGAATGTCAACTAGCACTTCATTAGAACTGTGCATAGCATCAGCCAGCTGAATGTCTTGGCTGAACCACCAATGTCAGAGGCTTTAAGCTGAGAACAAGTGGTCCCGTCTGATGGTGCACGTTCAAACATAAAAGAAGAAAAGAGCCTATTAAAGTGCTGAGCACCCCCATTCTGCGGAGAATGTCAACTAGCACTTCATTAGAACTGTGCATAGCATCAGCCAGCTGAATGTCTTGGCTGAACCACCAATGTCAGAGGCTTTAAGCTGAGAACAAGTGGTCCCGTCTGATGGTGCACGTTCAAACATAAAAGAAGAAAAGAGCCTATTAAAGTGCTGAGCACCCCCATTCTGCGGAGAATGTCAACTAGCACTTCATTAGAACTGTGCATAGCATCAGCCAGCTGAATGTGTTGGCTGAAACACCAATGTCAGAGGCTTTAAGCTGAGAACAAGTGGTCCCGTCTGATAGTGCACGTTCAAACATAAAAGAAGAAAAGAGCCTATTAAAGTGCTGAGCACCCCCATTCTGCGGAGAATGGAAAGCAGCACATCATTAGAATTGTGCATAGCATCAGCCAGCTGAGTGTGTTGGCTGAACCACCAATGTCAGATGCTTTAAGCTGAGAACAAGTGGTCCCGTCTGATGGTGCACGCTCCATCATAAAAGAAGAAAAGAGCCTATTAAAGTGCTGAGCACCCCATTCTGCGGAGAATGGAAAGCAGCACATCATTAGAATTGTGCATAGCATCAGCCAGCTGAATGTGTTGGCTGAACCACCAATGTCAGAGGCTTTAAGCTGAGAACAAGTGGTCCCGTCTGATGGTGCACGTTCAAACATAAAAGAAGAAAAGAGCCTATTAAAGTGCTGAGCACCCCCATTCTGCGGAGAATGGAAAGCAGCACATCATTAGAATTGTGCATAGCATCAGCCAGCTGAATGTCTTGGCTGAACCACCAATGTCAGATGCTTTAAGCTGAGAACAAGTGGTCCCGTCTGATGGTGCACGCTCCATCATAAAAGAAGAAAAGAGCCTATTAAAGTGCTGAGCACCCCCATTCTGCGGAGAATGTAAACTAGCACTTCATTAGAACTGTGCATAGCATCAGCCAGCTGAATGTCTTGGCTGAACCACCAATGTCAGAGGCTTTAAGCTGAGAACAAGTGGTCCCGTCTGATGGTGCACGTTCAAACATAAAAGAAGAAAAGAGCCTATTAAAGTGCTGAGCACCCCCATTCTGCGGAGAATGGAAAGCAACACATCATTAGAACTGTGCATAGCATCAGCCAGCTGAATGTCTTGGCTGAACCACCAATGTCAGAGGCTTTAAGCTGAGAACAAGTGGTCCCGTCTGATGGTGCACGCTCCATCATAAAAGAAGAAAAGAGCCTATTAAAGTGCTGAGCACCCCCATTCTGCGGAGAATGTAAACTAGCACTTCATTAGAACTGTGCATAGCATCAGCCAGCTGAATGTGTTGGCTGAAACACCAATGTCAGAGGCTTTAAGCTGAGAACAAGTGGTCCCGTCTGATGGTGCATGTTCAAACATAAAAGAAGAAAAGAGCCTATTAAAGTGCTGAGCACCCCCATTCTGCGGAGAATGTAAACTAGCACTTCATTAGAACTGTGCATAGCATCAGCCAGCTGAATGTCTTGGCTGAACCACCAATGTCAGATGCTTTAAGCTGAGAACAAGTGGTCCCGTCTGATGGTGCACGCTCGAGCATAAAAGAAGAAAAGAGCCTATTAAAGTGCTGAGCACCCCCATTCTGCGGAGAATGGAAAGCAGCACATCATTAGAATTGTGCATAGCATCAGCCAGCTGAATGTGTTGACTGAACCACCAATGTCAGATGCTTTAAGCTGAGAACAAGTGGTCCCGTCTGATGGTGCACGCTCCATCATAAAAGAAGAAAAGAGCCTATTAAAGTGCTGAGCACCCCCATTCTGCGGAGAATGTAAACTAGCACTTCATTAGAACTGTGCATAGCATCAGCCAGCTGAATGTCTTGGCTGAACCACCAATGTCAGAGGCTTTAAGCTGAGAACAAGTGGTCCCGTCTGATGGTGCACGCTCCATCATAAAAGAAGAAAAGAGCCTATTAAAGTGCTGAGCACCCCCATTCTGCGGAGAATGGAAAGCAGCACATCATTAGAATTGTGCATAGCATCAGCCAGCTGAATGTGTTGGCTGAACCACCAATGTCAGAGGCTTTAAGCTGAGAACAAGTGGTCCCGTCTGATGGTGCACGTTCAAACATAAAAGAAGAAAAGAGCCTATTAAAGTGCTGAGCACCCCCATTCTGCGGAGAATGTCAACTAGCACATCATTAGAATTGTGCATAGCATCAGCCAGCTGAATGTGTTGGCTGAAACACCAATGTCAGAGGCTTTAATGCTTAGAACAAGTGGTCCCGTCTGATGGTGCACGCTCGAGCATAAAAGAAGAAAAGAGCCTATTAAAGTGCTGAGCACCCCCATTCTGCGGAGAATGTCAACTAGCACTTCATTAGAACTGTGCATAGCATCAGCCAGCTGAATGTCTTGGCTGAACCACCAATGTCAGATGCTTTAAGCTGAGAACAAGTGGTCCCGTCTGATGGTGCACATTCAAACATAAAAGAAGAAAAGAGCCTATTAAAGTGCTGAGCACCCCCATTCTGCGGAGAATGGAAAGCAGCACATCATTAGAATTGTGCATAGCATCAGCCAGCTGAATGTGTTGGCTGAACCACCAATGTCAGAGGCTTTAAGCTGAGAACAAGTGGTCCCGTCTGATGGTGCACGTTCAAACACAAAAGAAGAAAAGAGCCTATTAAAGTGCTGAGCACCCCCATTCAGCGGAGAATGTCAACTAGCACTTCATTAGAACTGTGC
Organism: Aquarana catesbeiana; assembly: GCF_042186555.1. Lineage (NCBI taxonomy): Eukaryota > Metazoa > Chordata > Amphibia > Anura > Ranidae > Aquarana > Aquarana catesbeiana. Next base: position 265,753,043 of record NC_133331.1, read on the forward strand.
ATAGCATCAGCCAGCTGAATGTGTTGGCTGAACCACCAATGTCAGATGCTTTAAGCTGAGAACAAGTGGTCCCGTCTGATGGTGCACGCTCCATCATAAAAGAAGAAAAGAGCCTATTAAAGTGCTGAGCACCCCCATTCTGCGGAGAATGGAAAGCAGCACATCATTAGAATTGTGCATAGCATCAGCCAGCTGAATGTGTTGGCTGAACCACCAATGTCAGATGCTTTAAGCTGAGAACAAGTGGTCCCGTCTGATGGTGCACGCTCCATCATAAAAGAAGAAAAGAGCCTATTAAAGTGCTGAGCACCCCCATTCTGCGGAGAATGGAAAGCAGCACATCATTAGAATTGTGCATAGCATCAGCCAGCTGAATGTGTTGGCTGAACCACCAATGTCAGAGGCTTTAAGCTGAGAACAAGTGGTCCCGTCTGATGGTGCATGTTCAAACATAAAAGAAGAAAAGAGCCTATTAAAGTGCTGAGCACCCCCATTCTGCGGAGAATGGAAAGCAGCACATCATTAGAATTGTGCATAGCATCAGCCAGCTGAATGTGTTGGCTGAACCACCAATGTCAGAGGCTTTAAGCTGAGAACAAGTGGTCCCGTCTGATGGTGCATGTTCAAACATAAAAGAAGAAAAGAGCCTATTAAAGTGCTGAGCACCCCCATTCTGCGGAGAATGTCAACTAGCACTTCATTAGAACTGTGCATAGCATCAGCCAGCTGAATGTGTTGGCTGAAACACCAATGTCAGAGGCTTTAAGCTGAGAACAAGTGGTCCCGTCTGATGGTGCACGCTCGAGCATAAAAGAAGAAAAGAGCCTATTAAAGTGCTGAGCACCCCCATTCTGCGGAGAATGTAAACTAGCACTTCATTAGAACTGTGCATAGCATCAGCCAGCTGAATGTCTTGGCTGAACCACCAATGTCAGATGCTTTAAGCTGAGAACAAGTGGTCCCGTCTGATGGTGCATGTTCAAACATAAAAGAAGAAAAGAGCCTATTAAAGTGCTGAGCACCCCCATTCTGCGGAGAATGTCAACTAGCACTTCATTAGAACTGTGCATAGCATCAGCCAGCTGAATGTGTTGGCTGAACCACCAATGTCAGAGGCTTTAAGCTGAGAACAAGTGGTCCCGTCTGATGGTGCACGTTCAAACATAAAAGAAGAAAAGAGCCTATTAAAGTGCTGAGCACCCCCATTCTGCGGAGAATGGAAAGCAGCACATTATTAGAATTGTGCATAGCATCAGCCAGCTGAATGTGTTGGCTGAACCACCAATGTCAGAGGCTTTAAGCTGAGAACAAGTGGTCCCGTCTGATGGTGCACGCTCGAGCATAAAAGAAGAAAAGAGCCTATTAAAGTGCTGAGCACCCCCATTCTGCGGAGAATGGAAAGCAGCACATCATTAGAATTGTGCATAGCATCAGCCAGCTGAATGTGTTGGCTGAACCACCAATGTCAGAGGCTTTAAGCTGAGAACAAGTGGTCCCGTCTGATGGTGCACGTTCAAACATAAAAGAAGAAAAGAGCCTATTAAAGTGCTGAGCACCCCCATTCTGCGGAGAATGTCAACTAGCACATCATTAGAATTGTGCATAGCATCAGCCAGCTGAATGTGTTGGCTGAAACACCAATGTCAGAGGCTTTAAGCTGAGAACAAGTGGTCCCGTCTGATGGTGCACGCTCGAGCATAAAAGAAGAAAAGAGCCTATTAAAGTGCTGAGCACCCCCATTCTGCGGAGAATGTAAACTAGCACTTCATTAGAACTGTGCATAGCATCAGCCAGCTGAATGTCTTGGCTGAACCACCAATGTCAGAGGCTTTAAGCTGAGAACAAGTGGTCCCGTCTGATGGTGCACGTTCAAACATAAAAGAAGAAAAGAGCCTATTAAAGTGCTGAGCACCCCCATTCTGCGGAGAATGGAAAGCAGCACATCATTAGAACTGTGCATAGCATCAGCCAGCTGAATGTGTTGGCTGAACCACCAATGTCAGAGGCTTTAAGCTGAGAACAAGTGGTCCCGTCTGATGGTGCACGTTCAAACATAAAAGAAGAAAAGAGCCTATTAAAGTGCTGAGCACCCCCATTCTGCGGAGAATGGAAAGCAGCACATCATTAGAACTGTGCATAGCATCAGCCAGCTGAATGTGTTGGCTGAACCACCAATGTCAGAGGCTTTAAGCTGAGAACAAGTGGTCCCGTCTGATGGTGCACGTTCAAACATAAAAGAAGAAAAGAGCCTATTAAAGTGCTGAGCACCCCCATTCTGCGGAGAATGGAAAGCAGCACATCATTAGAATTGTGCATAGCATCAGCCAGCTGAATGTGTTGGCTGAACCACCAATGTCAGAGGCTTTAAGCTGAGAACAAGTGGTCCCGTCTGATGGTGCACGTTCAAACATAAAAGAAGAAAAGAGCCTATTAAAGTGCTGAGCAGCCCCATTCTGCGGAGAATGTCAACTAGCACTTCATTAGAATTGTGCATAGCATCAGCCAGCTGAATGTGTTGGCTGAACCACCAATGTCAGAGGCTTTAAGCTGAGAACAAGTGGTCCCGTCTGATGGTGCACGTTCAAACATAAAAGAAGAAAAGAGCCTATTAAAGTGCTGAGCACCCCCATTCTGCGGAGAATGGAAAGCAGCACATTATTAGAATTGTGCATAGCATCAGCCAGCTGAATGTGTTGGCTGAACCACCAATGTCAGAGGCTTTAAGCTCAGAACAAGTGGTCCCGTCTGATGGTGCACGCTCGAGCATAAAAGAAGAAAAGAGCCTATTAAAGTGCTGAGCACCCCCATTCTGCGGAGAATGTAAACTAGCACTTCATTAGAACTGTGCATAGCATCAGCCAGCTGAATGTCTTGGCTGAACCACCAATGTCAGATGCTTTAAGCTGAGAACAAGTGGTCCCGTCTGATGGTGCACGTTCAAACATAAAAGAAGAAAAGAGCCTATTAAAGTGCTGAGCACCCCCATTCTGCGGAGAATGGAAAGCAGCACATTATTAGAATTGTGCACAGCATCAGCCAGCTGAATGTGTTGGCTGAACCACCAATGTCAGAGGCTTTAAGCTGAGAACAAGTGGTCCCGTCTGATGGTGCACGCTCGAGCATAAAAGAAGAAAAGAGCCTATTAAAGTGCTGAGCACCCCCATTCTGCGGAGAATGTAAACTAGCACTTCATTAGAACTGTGCATAGCATCAGCCAGCTGAATGTGTTGGCTGAACCACCAATGTCAGAGGCTTTAAGCTGAGAACAAGTGGTCCCGTCTGATGGTGCACGTTCAAACATAAAAGAAGAAAAGAGCCTATTAAAGTGCTGAGCACCCCCATTCTGCGGAGAATGGAAAGCAGCACATCATTAGAATTGTGCATAGCATCAGCCAGCTGAATGTGTTGGCTGAACCACCAATGTCAGAGGCTTTAAGCTGAGAACAAGTGGTCCCGTCTGATGGTGCACGTTCAAACATAAAAGAAGAAAAGAGCCTATTAAAGTGCTGAGCACCCCCATTCTGCGGAGAATGGAAAGCAGCACATTATTAGAATTGTGCATAGCATCAGCCAGCTGAATGTGTTGGCTGAACCACCAATGTCAGAGGCTTTAAGCTCAGAACAAGTGGTCCCGTCTGATGGTGCACGCTCGAGCATAAAAGAAGAAAAGAGCCTATTAAAGTGCTGAGCACCCCCATTCTGCGGAGAATGTAAACTAGCACTTCATTAGAACTGTGCATAGCATCAGCCAGCTGAATGTGTTGGCTGAACCACCAATGTCAGAGGCTTTAAGCTGAGAACAAGTGGTCCCGTCTGATGGTGCACGTTCAAACATAAAAGAAGAAAAGAGCCTATTAAAGTGCTGAGCACCCCCATTCTGCGGAGAATGTCAACTAGCACTTCATTAGAACTGTGCATAGCATCAGCCAGCTGAATGTGTTGGCTGAACCACCAATGTCAGAGGCTTTAAGCTGAGAACAAGTGGTCCCGTCTGATGGTGCACGTTCAAACATAAAAGAAGAAAAGAGCCTATTAAAGTGCTGAGCACCCCCATTCTGCGGAGAATGTCAACTAGCACTTCATTAGAACTGTGCATAGCATCAGCCAGCTGAATGTGTTGGCTGAACCACCAATGTCAGAGGCTTTAAGCTGAGAACAAGTGGTCCCGTCTGATGGTGCACGTTCAAACATAAAAGAAGAAAAGAGCCTATTAAAGTGCTGAGCACCCCCATTCTGCGGAGAATGGAAAGCAGCACATTATTAGAATTGTGCATAGCATCAGCCAGCTGAATGTGTTGGCTGAACCACCAATGTCAGAGGCTTTAAGCTCAGAACAAGTGGTCCCGTCTGATGGTGCACGCTCGAGCATAAAAGAAGAAAAGAGCCTATTAAAGTGCTGAGCACCCCCATTCTGCGGAGAATGTAAACTAGCACTTCATTAGAACTGTGCATAGCATCAGCCAGCTGAATGTCTTGGCTGAACCACCAATGTCAGATGCTTTAAGCTGAGAACAAGTGGTCCCGTCTGATGGTGCACGTTCAAACATAAAAGAAGAAAAGAGCCTATTAAAGTGCTGAGCACCCCCATTCTGCGGAGAATGTCAACTAGCACTTCATTAGAACTGTGCATAGCATCAGCCAGCTGAATGTGTTGGCTGAAACACCAATGTCAGAGGCTTTAAGCTGAGAACAAGTGGTCCCGTCTGATGGTGCACGCTCGAGCATAAAAGAAGAAAAGAGCCTATTAAAGTGCTGAGCACCCCCATTCTGCGGAGAATGTCAACTAGCACTTCATTAGAACTGTGCATAGCATCAGCCAGCTGAATGTGTTGGCTGAAACACCAATGTCAGAGGCTTTAAGCTGAGAACAAGTGGTCCCGTCTGATGGTGCACGTTCAAACATGAAAGAAGAAAAGAGCCTATTAAAGTGCTGAGCACCCCCATTCTGCGGAGAATGGAAAGCAGCACATCATTAGAATTGTGCATAGCATCAGCCAGCTGAATGTCTTGGCTGAACCACCAATGTCAGATGCTTTAAGCTGAGAACAAGTGGTCCCGTCTGATGGTGCACGTTCAAACATAAAAGAAGAAAAGAGCCTATTAAAGTGCTGAGCACCCCCATTCTGCGGAGAATGTCAACTAGCACTTCATTAGAACTGTGCATAGCATCAGCCAGCTGAATGTGTTGGCTGAAACACCAATGTCAGAGGCTTTAAGCTGAGAACAAGTGGTCCCGTCTGATGGTGCACGCTCGAGCATAAAAGAAGAAAAGAGCCTATTAAAGTGCTGAGCACCCCCATTCTGCGGAGAATGGAAAGCAGCACATCATTAGAATTGTGCATAGCATCAGCCAGCTGAATGTGTTGGCTGAACCACCAATGTCAGATGCTTTAAGCTGAGAACAAGTGGTCCCGTCTGATGGTGCACGCTCCATCATAAAAGAAGAAAAGAGCCTATTAAAGTGCTGAGCACCCCCATTCTGCGGAGAATGTAAACTAGCACTTCATTAGAACTGTGCATAGCATCAGCCAGCTGAATGTGTTGGCTGAACCACCAATGTCAGAGGCTTTAAGCTGAGAACAAGTGGTCCCGTCTGATGGTGCACGTTCAAACATAAAAGAAGAAAAGAGCCTATTAAAGTGCTGAGCACCCCCATTCTGCGGAGAATGGAAAGCAGCACATCATTAGAATTGTGCATAGCATCAGCCAGCTGAATGTGTTGGCTGAACCACCAATGTCAGAGGCTTTAAGCTGAGAACAAGTGGTCCCGTCTGATGGGGCACGTTCAAACATAAAAGAAGAAAAGAGCCTATTAAAGTGCTGAGCACCCCCATTCTGCGGAGAATGGAAAGCAGCACATCATTAGAATTGTGCATAGCATCAGCCAGCTGAATGTGTTGGCTGAACCACCAATGTCAGAGGCTTTAAGCTGAGAACAAGTGGTCCCGTCTGATGGTGCACGTTCAAACATAAAAGAAGAAAAGAGCCTATTAAAGTGCTGAGCACCCCCATTCTGCGGAGAATGGAAAGCAGCACATCATTAGAATTGTGCATAGCATCAGCCAGCTGAATGTGTTGGCTGAACCACCAATGTCAGAGGCTTTAAGCTGAGAACAAGTGGTCCCGTCTGATGGGGCACGTTCAAACATAAAAGAAGAAAAGAGCCTATTAAAGTGCTGAGCACCCCCATTCTGCGGAGAATGGAAAGCAGACCATCATTAGAATTGTGCATAGCATCAGCCAGCTGAATGTGTTGGCTGAACCACCAATGTCAGATGCTTTAAGCTGAGAACAAGTGGTCCCGTCTGATGGTGCACGCTCCATCATAAAAGAAGAAAAGAGCCTATTAAAGTGCTGAGCACCCCCATTCTGCGGAGAATGTAAACTAGCACTTCATTAGAACTGTGCATAGCATCAGCCAGCTGAATGTGTTGGCTGAACCACCAATGTCAGAGGCTTTAAGCTGAGAACAAGTGGTCCCGTCTGATGGGGCACGTTCAAACATAAAAGAAGAAAAGAGCCTATTAAAGTGCTGAGCACCCCCTTTCTGCGGAGAATGGAAAGCAGCACATCATTAGAATTGTGCATAGCATCAGCCAGCTGAATGTGTTGGCTGAACCACCAATGTCAGAGGCTTTAAGCTGAGAACAAGTGGTCCCGTCTGATGGTGCACGTTCAAACATAAAAGAAGAAAAGAGCCTATTAAAGTGCTGAGCACCCCCATTCTGCGGAGAATGTCAACTAGCACTTCATTAGAACTGTGCATAGCATCAGCCAGCTGAATGTCTTGGCTGAACCACCAATGTCAGATGCTTTAAGCTGAGAACAAGTGGTCCCGTCTGATGGTGCACGTTCAAACATAAAAGAAGAAAAGAGCCTATTAAAGTGCTGAGCACCCCCATTCTGCGGAGAATGGAAAGCAGCACATCATTAGAATTGTGCATAGCATCAGCCAGCTGAATGTGTTGGCTGAACCACCAATGTCAGAGGCTTTAAGCTGAGAACAAGTGGTCCCGTCTGATGGTGCATGTTCAAACATAAAAGAAGAAAAGAGCCTATTAAAGTGCTGAGCACCCCCATTCTGCGGAGAATGTCAACTAGCACTTCATTAGAACTGTGCATAGCATCAGCCAGCTGAATGTCTTGGCTGAAACACCAATGTCAGAGGCTTTAAGCTGAGAACAAGTGGTCCCGTCTGATGGTGCACGTTCAAACATAAAAGAAGAAAAGAGCCTATTAAAGTGCTGAGCACCCCCATTCTGCGGAGAATGGAAAGCAGCACATTATTAGAATTGTGCATAGCATCAGCCAGCTGAATGTGTTGGCTGAACCACCAATGTCAGAGGCTTTAAGCTGAGAACAAGTGGTCCCGTCTGATGGTGCACGCTCGAGCATAAAAGAAGAAAAGAGCCTATTAAAGTGCTGAGCACCCCCATTCTGCGGAGAATGTCAACTAGCACTTCATTAGAACTGTGCATAGCATCAGCCAGCTGAATGTGTTGGCTGAACCACCAATGTCAGAGGCTTTAAGCTGAGAACAAGTGGTCCCGTCTGATGGTGCACGTTCAAACATAAAAGAAGAAAAGAGCCTATTAAAGTGCTGAGCACCCCCATTCTGCGGAGAATGGAAAGCAGCACATCATTAGAATTGTGCATAGCATCAGCCAGCTGAATGTGTTGGCTGAACCACCAATGTCAGAGGCTTTAAGCTGAGAACAAGTGGTCCCGTCTGATGGTGCACGTTCAAACATAAAAGAAGAAAAGAGCCTATTAAAGTGCTGAGCACCCCCATTCTGCGGAGAATGTCAACTAGCACTTCATTAGAACTGTGCATAGCATCAGCCAGCTGAATGTCTTGGCTGAACCACCAATGTCAGAGGCTTTAAGCTGAGAACAAGTGGTCCCGTCTGATGGTGCACGTTCAAACATAAAAGAAGAAAAGAGCCTATTAAAGTGCTGAGCACCCCCATTCTGCGGAGAATGTCAACTAGCACTTCATTAGAACTGTGCATAGCATCAGCCAGCTGAATGTCTTGGCTGAACCACCAATGTCAGAGGCTTTAAGCTGAGAACAAGTGGTCCCGTCTGATGGTGCACGTTCAAACATAAAAGAAGAAAAGAGCCTATTAAAGTGCTGAGCACCCCCATTCTGCGGAGAATGTCAACTAGCACTTCATTAGAACTGTGCATAGCATCAGCCAGCTGAATGTGTTGGCTGAAACACCAATGTCAGAGGCTTTAAGCTGAGAACAAGTGGTCCCGTCTGATAGTGCACGTTCAAACATAAAAGAAGAAAAGAGCCTATTAAAGTGCTGAGCACCCCCATTCTGCGGAGAATGGAAAGCAGCACATCATTAGAATTGTGCATAGCATCAGCCAGCTGAGTGTGTTGGCTGAACCACCAATGTCAGATGCTTTAAGCTGAGAACAAGTGGTCCCGTCTGATGGTGCACGCTCCATCATAAAAGAAGAAAAGAGCCTATTAAAGTGCTGAGCACCCCATTCTGCGGAGAATGGAAAGCAGCACATCATTAGAATTGTGCATAGCATCAGCCAGCTGAATGTGTTGGCTGAACCACCAATGTCAGAGGCTTTAAGCTGAGAACAAGTGGTCCCGTCTGATGGTGCACGTTCAAACATAAAAGAAGAAAAGAGCCTATTAAAGTGCTGAGCACCCCCATTCTGCGGAGAATGGAAAGCAGCACATCATTAGAATTGTGCATAGCATCAGCCAGCTGAATGTCTTGGCTGAACCACCAATGTCAGATGCTTTAAGCTGAGAACAAGTGGTCCCGTCTGATGGTGCACGCTCCATCATAAAAGAAGAAAAGAGCCTATTAAAGTGCTGAGCACCCCCATTCTGCGGAGAATGTAAACTAGCACTTCATTAGAACTGTGCATAGCATCAGCCAGCTGAATGTCTTGGCTGAACCACCAATGTCAGAGGCTTTAAGCTGAGAACAAGTGGTCCCGTCTGATGGTGCACGTTCAAACATAAAAGAAGAAAAGAGCCTATTAAAGTGCTGAGCACCCCCATTCTGCGGAGAATGGAAAGCAACACATCATTAGAACTGTGCATAGCATCAGCCAGCTGAATGTCTTGGCTGAACCACCAATGTCAGAGGCTTTAAGCTGAGAACAAGTGGTCCCGTCTGATGGTGCACGCTCCATCATAAAAGAAGAAAAGAGCCTATTAAAGTGCTGAGCACCCCCATTCTGCGGAGAATGTAAACTAGCACTTCATTAGAACTGTGCATAGCATCAGCCAGCTGAATGTGTTGGCTGAAACACCAATGTCAGAGGCTTTAAGCTGAGAACAAGTGGTCCCGTCTGATGGTGCATGTTCAAACATAAAAGAAGAAAAGAGCCTATTAAAGTGCTGAGCACCCCCATTCTGCGGAGAATGTAAACTAGCACTTCATTAGAACTGTGCATAGCATCAGCCAGCTGAATGTCTTGGCTGAACCACCAATGTCAGATGCTTTAAGCTGAGAACAAGTGGTCCCGTCTGATGGTGCACGCTCGAGCATAAAAGAAGAAAAGAGCCTATTAAAGTGCTGAGCACCCCCATTCTGCGGAGAATGGAAAGCAGCACATCATTAGAATTGTGCATAGCATCAGCCAGCTGAATGTGTTGACTGAACCACCAATGTCAGATGCTTTAAGCTGAGAACAAGTGGTCCCGTCTGATGGTGCACGCTCCATCATAAAAGAAGAAAAGAGCCTATTAAAGTGCTGAGCACCCCCATTCTGCGGAGAATGTAAACTAGCACTTCATTAGAACTGTGCATAGCATCAGCCAGCTGAATGTCTTGGCTGAACCACCAATGTCAGAGGCTTTAAGCTGAGAACAAGTGGTCCCGTCTGATGGTGCACGCTCCATCATAAAAGAAGAAAAGAGCCTATTAAAGTGCTGAGCACCCCCATTCTGCGGAGAATGGAAAGCAGCACATCATTAGAATTGTGCATAGCATCAGCCAGCTGAATGTGTTGGCTGAACCACCAATGTCAGAGGCTTTAAGCTGAGAACAAGTGGTCCCGTCTGATGGTGCACGTTCAAACATAAAAGAAGAAAAGAGCCTATTAAAGTGCTGAGCACCCCCATTCTGCGGAGAATGTCAACTAGCACATCATTAGAATTGTGCATAGCATCAGCCAGCTGAATGTGTTGGCTGAAACACCAATGTCAGAGGCTTTAAGCTGAGAACAAGTGGTCCCGTCTGATGGTGCACGCTCGAGCATAAAAGAAGAAAAGAGCCTATTAAAGTGCTGAGCACCCCCATTCTGCGGAGAATGTCAACTAGCACTTCATTAGAACTGTGCATAGCATCAGCCAGCTGAATGTCTTGGCTGAACCACCAATGTCAGAGGCTTTAAGCTGAGAACAAGTGGTCCCGTCTGATGGTGCACATTCAAACATAAAAGAAGAAAAGAGCCTATTAAAGTGCTGAGCACCCCCATTCTGCGGAGAATGGAAAGCAGCACATCATTAGAATTGTGCATAGCATCAGCCAGCTGAATGTGTTGGCTGAACCACCAATGTCAGAGGCTTTAAGCTGAGAACAAGTGGTCCCGTCTGATGGTGCACGTTCAAACATAAAAGAAGAAAAGAGCCTATTAAAGTGCTGAGCACCCCCATTCTGCGGAGAATGTAAACTAGCACTTCATTAGAACTGTGCATAGCATCAGCCAGCTGAATGTCTTGGCTGAACCACCAATGTCAGAGGCTTTAAGCTGAGAACAAGTGGTCCCGTCTGATGGTGCATGTTCAAACATAAAAGAAGAAAAGAGCCTATTAAAGTGCTGAGCACCCCCATTCTGCGGAGAATGGAAAGCAGCACATCATTAGAATTGTGCATAGCATCAGCCAGCTGAATGTGTTGGCTGAACCACCAATGTCAGAGGCTTTAAGCTGAGAACAAGTGGTCCCGTCTGATGGTGCACGTTCAAACATAAAAGAAGAAAAGAGCCTATTAAAGTGCTGAGCACCCCCATTCTGCGAAGAATGTCAACTAGCACTTCATTAGAACTGTGCATAGCATCAGCCAGCTGAATGTGTTGGCTGAAACACCAATGTCAGAGGCTTTAAGCTGAGAACAAGTGGTCCCGTCTGATGGTGCACGCTCGAGCATAAAAGAAGAAAAGAGCCTATTAAAGTGCTGAGCACCCCCATTGTGCGGAGAATGTAAACTAGCACTTCATTAGAACTGTGCATAGCATCAGCCAGCTGAATGTCTTGGCTGAACCACCAATGTCAGAGGCTTTAAGCTGAGAACAAGTGGTCCCGTCTGATGGTGCACGTTCAAACATAAAAGAAGAAAAGAGCCTATTAAAGTGCTGAGCACCCCCATTCTGCGGAGAATGGAAAGCAACACATCATTAGAACTGTGCATAGCATCAGCCAGCTGAATGTCTTGGCTGAACCACCAATGTCAGAGGCTTTAAGCTGAGAACAAGTGGTCCCGTCTGATGGTGCACGCTCCATCATAAAAGAAGAAAAGAGCCTATTAAAGTGCTGAGCACCCCCATTCTGCGGAGAATGTAAACTAGCACTTCATTAGAACTGTGCATAGCATCAGCCAGCTGAATGTGTTGGCTGAAACACCAATGTCAGAGGCTTTAAGCTGAGAACAAGTGGTCCCGTCTGATGGTGCATGTTCAAACATAAAAGAAGAAAAGAGCCTATTAAAGTGCTGAGCACCCCCATTCTGCGGAGAATGTAAACTAGCACTTCATTAGAACTGTGCATAGCATCAGCCAGCTGAATGTCTTGGCTGAACCACCAATGTCAGATGCTTTAAGCTGAGAACAAGTGGTCCCGTCTGATGGTGCACGCTCGAGCATAAAAGAAGAAAAGAGCCTATTAAAGTGCTGAGCACCCCCATTCTGCGGAGAATGGAAAGCAGCACATCATTAGAATTGTGCATAGCATCAGCCAGCTGAATGTGTTGACTGAACCACCAATGTCAGATGCTTTAAGCTGAGAACAAGTGGTCCCGTCTGATGGTGCACGCTCCATCATAAAAGAAGAAAAGAGCCTATTAAAGTGCTGAGCACCCCCATTCTGCGGAGAATGGAAAGCAGCACATCATTAGAATTGTGCATAGCATCAGCCAGCTGAATGTGTTGGCTGAACCACCAATGTCAGAGGCTTTAAGCTGAGAACAAGTGGTCCCGTCTGATGGTGCACGTTCAAACATAAAAGAAGAAAAGAGCCTATTAAAGTGCTGAGCACCCCCATTCTGCGGAGAATGTCAACTAGCACATCATTAGAATTGTGCATAGCATCAGCCAGCTGAATGTGTTGGCTGAAACACCAATGTCAGAGGCTTTAAGCTGAGAACAAGTGGTCCCGTCTGATGGTGCACGCTCGAGCATAAAAGAAGAAAAGAGCCTATTAAAGTGCTGAGCACCCCCATTCTGCGGAGAATGTCAACTAGCACTTCATTAGAACTGTGCATAGCATCAGCCAGCTGAATGTCTTGGCTGAACCACCAATGTCAGATGCTTTAAGCTGAGAACAAGTGGTCCCGTCTGATGGTGCACATTCAAACATAAAAGAAGAAAAGAGCCTATTAAAGTGCTGAGCACCCCCATTCTGCGGAGAATGGAAAGCAGAACATCATTAGAATTGTGCATAGCATCAGCCAGCTGAATGTGTTGGCTGAACCACCAATGTCAGAGGCTTTAAGCTGAGAACAAGTGGTCCCGTCTGATGGTGCACGTTCAAACACAAAAGAAGAAAAGAGCCTATTAAAGTGCTGAGCACCCCCATTCAGCGGAGAATGTCAACTAGCACTTCATTAGAACTGTGCATAGCATCAGCCAGCTGAATGTGTTGGCTGAACCACCAATGTCAGATGCTTTAAGCTGAGAACAAGTGGTCCCGTCTGATGGTGCACGCTCCATCATAAAAGAAGAAAAGAGCCTATTAAAGTGCTGAGCACCCCCATTCTGCGGAGAATGGAAAGCAGCACATCATTAGAATTGTGCATAGCATCAGCCAGCTGAATGTGTTGGCTGAACCACCAATGTCAGATGCTTTAAGCTGAGAACAAGTGGTCCCGTCTGATGGTGCACGCTCCATCATAAAAGAAGAAAAGAGCCTATTAAAGTGCTGAGCACCCCCATTCTGCGGAGAATGGAAAGCAGCACATCATTAGAATTGTGCATAGCATCAGCCAGCTGAATGTGTTGGCTGAACCACCAATGTCAGAGGCTTTAAGCTGAGAACAAGTGGTCCCGTCTGATGGTGCACGTTCAAACATAAAAGAAGAAAAGAGCCTATTAAAGTGCTGAGCACCCCCATTCTGCGGAGAATGTAAACTAGCACTTCATTAGAACTGTGCATAGCATCAGCCAGCTGAATGTCTTGGCTGAACCACCAATGTCAGAGGCTTTAAGCTGAGAACAAGTGGTCCCGTCTGATGGTGCATGTTCAAACATAAAAGAAGAAAAGAGCCTATTAAAGTGCTGAGCACCCCCATTCTGCGGAGAATGGAAAGCAGCACATCATTAGAATTGTGCATAGCATCAGCCAGCTGAATGTGTTGGCTGAAACACCAATGTCAGAGGCTTTAAGCTGAGAACAAGTGGTCCCGTCTGATGGTGCACGCTCGAGCATAAAAGAAGAAAAGAGCCTATTAAAGTGCTGAGCACCCCCATTCTGCGGAGAATGTAAACTAGCACTTCATTAGAACTGTGCATAGCATCAGCCAGCTGAATGTCTTGGCTGAACCACCAATGTCAGATGCTTTAAGCTGAGAACAAGTGGTCCCGTCTGATGGTGCATGTTCAAACATAAAAGAAGAAAAGAGCCTATTAAAGTGCTGAGCACCCCCATTCTGCGGAGAATGTCAACTAGCACTTCATTAGAACTGTGCATAGCATCAGCCAGCTGAATGTGTTGGCTGAACCACCAATGTCAGAGGCTTTAAGCTGAGAACAAGTGGTCCCGTCTGATGGTGCACGTTCAAACATAAAAGAAGAAAAGAGCCTATTAAAGTGCTGAGCACCCCCATTCTGCGGAGAATGGAAAGCAGCACATTATTAGAATTGTGCATAGCATCAGCCAGCTGAATGTGTTGGCTGAACCACCAATGTCAGAGGCTTTAAGCTGAGAACAAGTGGTCCCGTCTGATGGTGCACGCTCGAGCATAAAAGAAGAAAAGAGCCTATTAAAGTGCTGAGCACCCCCATTCTGCGGAGAATGGAAAGCAGCACATCATTAGAATTGTGCATAGCATCAGCCAGCTGAATGTGTTGGCTGAACCACCAATGTCAGATGCTTTAAGCTGAGAACAAGTGGTCCCGTCTGATGGTGCACGTTCAAACATAAAAGAAGAAAAGAGCCTATTAAAGTGCTGAGCACCCCCATTCTGCGGAGAATGGAAAGCAGCACATCATTAGAATTGTGCATAGCATCAGCCAGCTGAATGTCTTGGCTGAACCACCAATGTCAGATGCTTTAAGCTGAGAACAAGTGGTCCCGTCTGATGGTGCACGCTCGAGCATAAAAGAAGAAAAGAGCCTATTAAAGTGCTGAGCACCCCCATTCTGCGGAGAATGTAAACTAGCACTTCATTAGAACTGTGCATAGCATCAGCCAGCTGAATGTCTTGGCTGAACCACCAATGTCAGAGGCTTTAAGCTGAGAACAAGTGGTCCCGTCTGATGGTGCACATTCAAACATAAAAGAAGAAAAGAGCCTATTAAAGTGCTGAGCACCCCCATTCTGCGGAGAATGTCAACTAGCACATCATTAGAATTGTGCATAGCATCAGCCAGCTGAGTGTGTTGGCTGAACCACCAATGTCAGATGCTTTAAGCTGAGAACAAGTGGTCCCGTCTGATGGTGCACGCTCCATCATAAAAGAAGAAAAGAGCCTATTAAAGTGCTGAGCACCCCCATTCTGCGGAGAATGTAAACTAGCACTTCATTAGAACTGTGCATAGCATCAGCCAGCTGAATGTCTTGGCTGAACCACCAATGTCAGAGGCTTTAAGCTGAGAACAAGTGGTCCCGTCTGATGGTGCATGTTCAAACATAAAAGAAGAAAAGAGCCTATTAAAGTGCTGAGCACCCCCATTCTGCGGAGAATGGAAAGCAGCACATCATTAGAATTGTGCATAGCATCAGCCAGCTGAATGTGTTGGCTGAACCACCAATGTCAGAGGCTTTAAGCTGAGAACAAGTGGTCCCGTCTGATGGTGCACGCTCCATCATAAAAGAAGAAAAGAGCCTATTAAAGTGCTGAGCACCCCCATTCTGCGGAGAATGGAAAGCAGCACATCATTAGAATTGTGCATAGCATCAGCCAGCTGAATGTGTTGGCTGAACCACCAATGTCAGAGGCTTTAAGCTGAGAACAAGTGGTCCCGTCTGATGGTGCACGTTCAAACATAAAAGAAGAAAAGAGCCTATTAAAGTGCTGAGCACCCCCATTCTGCGGAGAATGTCAACTAGCACATCATTAGAATTGTGCATAGCATCAGCCAGCTGAATGTGTTGGCTGAAACACCAATGTCAGAGGCTTTAAGCTGAGAACAAGTGGTCCCGTCTGATGGTGCACGCTCCATCATAAAAGAAGAAAAGAGCCTATTAAAGTGCTGAGCACCCCCATTCTGCGGAGAATGTCAACTAGCACATCATTAGAATTGTGCATAGCATCAGCCAGCTGAATGTGTTGGCTGAAACACCAATGTCAGAGGCTTTAAGCTGAGAACAAGTGGTCCCGTCTGATGGTGCACGCTCGAGCATAAAAGAAGAAAAGAGCCTATTAAAGTGCTGAGCACCCCCATTCTGCGGAGAATGTCAACTAGCACTTCATTAGAACTGTGCATAGCATCAGCCAGCTGAATGTCTTGGCTGAACCACCAATGTCAGATGCTTTAAGCTGAGAACAAGTGGTCCCGTCTGATGGTGCACATTCAAACATAAAAGAAGAAAAGAGCCTATTAAAGTGCTGAGCACCCCCATTCTGCGGAGAATGGAAAGCAGCACATCATTAGAATTGTGCATAGCATCAGCCAGCTGAATGTGTTGGCTTAACCACCAATGTCAGAGGCTTTAAGCTGAGAACAAGTGGTCCCGTCTGATGGTGCACGTTCAAACATAAAAGAAGAAAAGAGCCTATTAAAGTGCTGAGCACCCCCATTCTGCGGAGAATGTCAACTAGCACTTCATTAGAACTGTGCATAGCATCAGCCAGCTGAATGTGTTGGCTGAAACACCAATGTCAGAGGCTTTAAGCTGAGAACAAGTGGTCCCGTCTGATGGTGCACATTCAAACATAAAAGAAGAAAAGAGCCTATTAAAGTGCTGAGCACCCCCATTCTGCGGAGAATGGAAAGCAGCACATCATTAGAATTGTGCATAGCATCAGCCAGCTGAGTGTGTTGGCTGAACCACCAATGTCAGATGCTTTAAGCTGAGAACAAGTGGTCCCGTCTGATGGTGCACGCTCCATCATAAAAGAAGAAAAGAGCCTATTAAAGTGCTGAGCACCCCCATTCTGCGGAGAATGTAAACTAGCACTTCATTAGAACTGTGCATAGCATCAGCCAGCTGAATGTCTTGGCTGAACCACCAATGTCAGAGGCTTTAAGCTGAGAACAAGTGGTCCCGTCTGATGGTGCATGTTCAAACATAAAAGAAGAAAAGAGCCTATTAAAGTGCTGAGCACCCCCATTCTGCGGAGAATGGAAAGCAGCACATCATTAGAATTGTGCATAGCATCAGCCAGCTGAATGTGTTGGCTGAACCACCAATGTCAGAGGCTTTAAGCTGAGAACAAGTGGTCCCGTCTGATGGTGCACGCTCCATCATAAAAGAAGAAAAGAGCCTATTAAAGTGCTGAGCACCCCCATTCTGCGGAGAATGGAAAGCAGCACATCATTAGAATTGTGCATAGCATCAGCCAGCTGAATGTGTTGGCTGAACCACCAATGTCAGAGGCTTTAAGCTGAGAACAAGTGGTCCCGTCTGATGGTGCACGTTCAAACATAAAAGAAGAAAAGAGCCTATTAAAGTGCTGAGCACCCCCATTCTGCGGAGAATGGAAAGCAGCACATCATTAGAATTGTGCATAGCATCAGCCAGCTGAATGTGTTGGCTGAACCACCAATGTCAGAGGCTTTAAGCTGAGAACAAGTGGTCCCGTCTGATGGTGCACGTTCAAACATAAAAGAAGAAAAGAGCCTATTAAAGTGCTGAGCACCCCCATTCTGCGGAGAATGTCAACTAGCACTTCATTAGAATTGTGCATAGCATCATCCAGCTGAATGTGTTGGCTGAACCACCAATGTCAGAGGCTTTAAGCTGAGAACAAGTGGTCCCGTCTGATGGTGCACGTTCAAACATAAAAGAAGAAAAGAGCCTATTAAAGTGCTGAGCACCCCCATTCTGCGGAGAATGGAAAGCAGCACATTATTAAAATTGTGCATAGCATCAGCCAGCTGAATGTGTTGGCTGAACCACCAATGTCAGAGGCTTTAAGCTCAGAACAAGTGGTCCCGTCTGATGGTGCACGCTCGAGCATAAAAGAAGAAAAGAGCCTATTAAAGTGCTGAGCACCCCCATTCTGCGGAGAATGTAAACTAGCACTTCATTAGAACTGTGCATAGCATCAGCCAGCTGAATGTCTTGGCTGAACCACCAATGTCAGATGCTTTAAGCTGAGAACAAGTGGTCCCGTCTGATGGTGCACGTTCAAACATAAAAGAAGAAAAGAGCCTATTAAAGTGCTGAGCACCCCCATTCTGCGGAGAATGTCAACTAGCACTTCATTAGAACTGTGCATAGCATCAGCCAGCTGAATGTGTTGGCTGAACCACCAATGTCAGAGGCTTTAAGCTGAGAACAAGTGGTCCCGTCTGATGGTGCACGTTCAAACATAAAAGAAGAAAAGAGCCTATTAAAGTGCTGAGCACCCCCATTCTGCGGAGAATGGAAAGCAGCACATCATTAGAATTGTGCATAGCATCAGCCAGCTGAATGTGTTGGCTGAACCACCAATGTCAGAGGCTTTAAGCTGATAACAAGTTGTTCCGTCTGATGGTGCACGTTCAAACATAAAAGAAGAAAAGAGCCTATTAAAGTGCTGAGCACCCCCATTCTGCGGAGAATGTCAACTAGCACTTCATTAGAACTGTGCATAGCATCAGCCAGCTGAATGTGTTGGCTGAACCACCAATGTCAGAGGCTTTAAGCTGAGAACAAGTGGTCCCGTCTGATGGTGCACGTTCAAACATAAAAGAAGAAAAGAGCCTATTAAAGTGCTGAGCACCCCCATTCTGCGGAGAATGGAAAGCAGCACATTATTAGAATTGTGCACAGCATCAGCCAGCTGAATGTGTTGGCTGAACCACCAATGTCAGAGGCTTTAAGCTGAGAACAAGTGGTCCCGTCTGATGGTGCACGCTCCATCATAAAAGAAGAAAAGAGCCTATTAAAGTGCTGAGCACCCCCATTCTGCGGAGAATGTAAACTAGCACTTCATTAGAACTGTGCATAGCACCAGCCAGCTGAATGTGTTGGCTGAACCACCAATGTCAGAGGCTTTAAGCTGAGAACAAGTGGTCCCATCTGATGGTGCACGTTCAAACATAAAAGAAGAAAAGAGCCTATTAAAGTGCTGAGCACCCCCATTCTGCGGAGAATGGAAAGCAGCACATCATTAGAATTGTGCATAGCATCAGCCAGCTGAATGTGTTGGCTGAACCACCAATGTCAGAGGCTTTAAGCTGAGAACAAGTGGTCCCGTCTGATGGTGCACGTTCAAACATAAAAGAAGAAAAGAGCCTATTAAAGTGCTGAGCACCCCCATTCTGCGGAGAATGTAAACTAGCACTTCATTAGAACTGTGCATAGCATCAGCCAGCTGAATGTGTTGGCTGAACCACCAATGTCAGAGGCTTTAAGCTGAGAACAAGTGGTCCCGTCTGATGGTGCACGCTCGAGCATAAAAGAAGAAAAGAGCCTATTAAAGTGCTGAGCACCCCCATTCTGCGGAGAATGTAAACTAGCACTTCATTAGAACTGTGCATAGCATCAGCCAGCTGAATGTGTTGGCTGAACCACCAATGTCAGAGGCTTTAAGCTGAGAACAAGTGGTCCCGTCTGATGGTGCACGTTCAAACATAAAAGAAGAAAAGAGCCTATTAAAGTGCTGAGCACCCCCATTCTGCGGAGAATGTAAACTAGCACTTCATTAGAACTGTGCATAGCATCAGCCAGCTGAATGTGTTGGCTGAACCACCAATGTCAGAGGCTTTAAGCTGAGAACAAGTGGTCCCGTCTGATGGTGCACGTTCAAACATAAAAGAAGAAAAGAGCCTATTAAAGTGCTGAGCACCCCCATTCTGCGGAGAATGGAAAGCAGCACATCATTAGAATTGTGCATAGCATCAGCCAGCTGAATGTGTTGGCTGAACCACCAATGTCAGAGGCTTTAAGCTGAGAACAAGTGGTCCCGTCTGATGGTGCACGTTCAAACATAAAAGAAGAAAAGAGCCTATTAAAGTGCTGAGCACCCCCATTCTGCGGAGAATGTCAACTAGCACTTCATTAGAATTGTGCATAGCATCAGCCAGCTGAATGTGTTGGCTGAACCACCAATGTCAGAGGCTTTAAGCTGAGAACAAGTGGTCCCGTCTGATGGTGCACGTTCAAACATAAAAGAAGAAAAGAGCCTATTAAAGTGCTGAGCACCCCCATTCTGCGGAGAATGGAAAGCAGCACATTATTAGAATTGTGCATAGCATCAGCCAGCTGAATGTGTTGGCTGAACCACCAATGTCAGAGGCTTTAAGCTCAGAACAAGTGGTCCCGTCTGATGGTGCACGCTCGAGCATAAAAGAAGAAAAGAGCCTATTAAAGTGCTGAGCACCCCCATTCTGCGGAGAATGTAAACTAGCACTTCATTAGAACTGTGCATAGCATCAGCCAGCTGAATGTCTTGGCTGAACCACCAATGTCAGATGCTTTAAGCTGAGAACAAGTGGTCCCGTCTGATGGTGCACGTTCAAACATAAAAGAAGAAAAGAGCCTATTAAAGTGCTGAGCACCCCCATTCTGCGGAGAATGTCAACTAGCACTTCATTAGAACTGTGCATAGCATCAGCCAGCTGAATGTGTTGGCTGAACCACCAATGTCAGAGGCTTTAAGCTGAGAACAAGTGGTCCCGTCTGATGGTGCACGCTCCATCATAAAAGAAGAAAAGAGCCTATTAAAGTGCTGAGCACCCCCATTCTGCGGAGAATGTAAACTAGCACTTCATTAGAACTGTGCATAGCATCAGCCAGCTGAATGTGTTGGCTGAACCACCAATGTCAGAGGCTTTAAGCTGAGAACAAGTGGTCCCGTCTGATGGTGCACGTTCAAACATAAAAGAAGAAAAGAGCCTATTAAAGTGCTGAGCACCCCCATTCTGCGGAGAATGGAAAGCAGCACATCATTAGAATTGTGCATAGCATCAGCCAGCTGAATGTGTTGGCTGAACCACCAATGTCAGAGGCTTTAAGCTGAGAACAAGTGGTCCCGTCTGATGGTGCACGTTCAAACATAAAAGAAGAAAAGAGCCTATTAAAGTGCTGAGCACCCCCATTCTGCGGAGAATGTCAACTAGCACTTCATTAGAACTGTGCATAGCATCAGCCAGCTGAATGTGTTGGCTGAAACACCAATGTCAGAGGCTTTAAGCTGAGAACAAGTGGTCCCGTCTGATGGTGCACGTTCAAACATAAAAGAAGAAAAGAGCCTATTAAAGTGCTGAGCACCCCCATTCTGCGGAGAATGGAAAGCAGCACATCATTAGAATTGTGCATAGCATCAGCCAGCTGAATGTGTTGGCTGAACCACCAATGTCAGAGGCTTTAAGCTGAGAACAAGTGGTCCCGTCTGATGGTGCACGCTCGAGCATAAAAGAAGAAAAGAGCCTATTAATGTGCTGAGCACCCCCATTCTGCGGAGAATGGAAAGCAGCACATCATTAGAATTGTGCATAGCATCAGCCAGCTGAATGTGTTGGCTGAACCACCAATGTCAGATGCTTTAAGCTGAGAACAAGTGGTCCCGTCTGATGGTGCACGCTCCATCATAAAAGAAGAAAAGAGCCTATTAAAGTGCTGAGCACCCCCATTCTGCGGAGAATGTAAACTAGCACTTCATTAGAACTGTGCATAGCATCAGCCAGCTGAATGTGTTGGCTGAACCACCAATGTCAGAGGCTTTAAGCTGAGAACAAGTGGTCCCATCTGATGGGGCACGTTCAAACATAAAAGAAGAAAAGAGCCTATTAAAGTGCTGAGCACCCCCATTCTGCGGAGAATGGAAAGCAGCACATCATTAGAATTGTGCATAGCATCAGCCAGCTGAATGTGTTGGCTGAACCACCAATGTCAGAGGCTTTAAGCTGAGAACAAGTGGTCCCGTCTGATGGTGCACGTTCAAACATAAAAGAAGAAAAGAGCCTATTAAAGTGCTGAGCACCCCCATTCTGCGGAGAATGGAAAGCAGCACATCATTAGAATTGTGCATAGCATCAGCCAGCTGAATGTGTTGGCTGAACCACCAATGTCAGAGGCTTTAAGCTGAGAACAAGTGGTCCCGTCTGATGGTGCATGTTCAAACATAAAAGAAGAAAAGAGCCTATTAAAGTGCTGAGCACCCCCATTCTGCGGAGAATGTCAACTAGCACTTCATTAGAACTGTGCATAGCATCAGCCAGCTGAATGTCTTGGCTGAAACACCAATGTCAGTGGCTTTAAGCTGAGAACAAGTGGTCCCGTCTGATGGTGCACGTTCAAACATAAAAGAAGAAAAGAGCCTATTAAAGTGCTGAGCACCCCCATTCTGCGGAGAATGGAAAGCAGCACATTATTAGAATTGTGCATAGCATCAGCCAGCTGAATGTGTTGGCTGAACCACCAATGTCAGAGGCTTTAAGCTGAGAACAAGTGGTCCCGTCTGATGGTGCACGCTCGAGCATAAAAGAAGAAAAGAGCCTATTAAAGTGCTGAGCACCCCCATTCTGCGGAGAATGTCAACTAGCACTTCATTAGAACTGTGCATAGCATCAGCCAGCTGAATGTGTTGGCTGAACCACCAATGTCAGAGGCTTTAAGCTGAGAACAAGTGGTCCCGTCTGATGGTGCACGTTCAAACATAAAAGAAGAAAAGAGCCTATTAAAGTGCTGAGCACCCCCATTCTGCGGAGAATGGAAAGCAGCACATCATTAGAATTGTGCATAGCATCAGCCAGCTGAATGTGTTGGCTGAACCACCAATGTCAGAGGCTTTAAGCTGAGAACAAGTGGTCCCGTCTGATGGTGCACGTTCAAACATAAAAGAAGAAAAGAGCCTATTAAAGTGCTGAGCACCCCCATTCTGCGGAGAATGTCAACTAGCACTTCATTAGAACTGTGCATAGCATCAGCCAGCTGAATGTGTTGGCTGAACCACCAATGTCAGAGGCTTTAAGCTGAGAACAAGTGGTCCCGTCTGATGGTGCACGTTCAAACATAAAAGAAGAAAAGAGCCTATTAAAGTGCTGAGCACCCCCATTCTGCGGAGAATGGAAAGCAGCACATTATTAGAATTGTGCACAGCATCAGCCAGCTGAATGTGTTGGCTGAACCACCAATGTCAGAGGCTTTAAGCTGAGAACAAGTGGTCCCGTCTGATGGTGCACGCTCCATCATAAAAGAATAAAAGAGCCTATTAAAGTGCTGAGCACCCCCATTCTGCGGAGAATGTAAACTAGCACTTCATTAGAACTGTGCATAGCACCAGCCAGCTGAATGTGTTGGCTGAACCACCAATGTCAGAGGCTTTAAGCTGAGAACAAGTGGTCCCGTCTGATGGTGCACGTTCAAACATAAAAGAAGAAAAGAGCCTATTAAAGTGCTGAGCACCCCCATTCTGCGGAGAATGGAAAGCAGCACATCATTAGAATTGTGCATAGCATCAGCCAGCTGAATGTGTTGGCTGAACCACCAATGTCAGAGGCTTTAAGCTGAGAACAAGTGGTCCCGTCTGATGGTGCACGTTCAAACATAAAAGAAGAAAAGAGCCTATTAAAGTGCTGAGCACCCCCATTCTGCGGAGAATGTAAACTAGCACTTCATTAGAACTGTGCATAGCATCAGCCAGCTGAATGTGTTGGCTGAACCACCAATGTCAGAGGCTTTAAGCTGAGAACAAGTGGTCCCGTCTGATGGTGCACGCTCGAGCATAAAAGAAGAAAAGAGCCTATTAAAGTGCTGAGCACCCCCATTCTGCGGAGAATGTAAACTAGCACTTCATTAGAACTGTGCATAGCATCAGCCAGCTGAATGTGTTGGCTGAACCACCAATGTCAGAGGCTTTAAGCTGAGAACAAGTGGTCCCGTCTGATGGTGCACGTTCAAACATAAAAGAAGAAAAGAGCCTATTAAAGTGCTGAGCACCCCCATTCTGCGGAGAATGTAAACTAGCACTTCATTAGAACTGTGCATAGCATCAGCCAGCTGAATGTGTTGGCTGAACCACCAATGTCAGAGGCTTTAAGCTGAGAACAAGTGGTCCCGTCTGATGGTGCACGTTCAAACATAAAAGAAGAAAAGAGCCTATTAAAGTGCTGAGCACCCCCATTCTGCGGAGAATGGAAAGCAGCACATCATTAGAATTGTGCATAGCATCAGCCAGCTGAATGTGTTGGCTGAACCACCAATGTCAGAGGCTTTAAGCTGAGAACAAGTGGTCCCGTCTGATGGTGCACGTTCAAACATAAAAGAAGAAAAGAGCCTATTAAAGTGCTGAGCACCCCCATTCTGCGGAGAATGTCAACTAGCACTTCATTAGAATTGTGCATAGCATCAGCCAGCTGAATGTGTTGGCTGAACCACCAATGTCAGAGGCTTTAAGCTGAGAACAAGTGGTCCCGTCTGATGGTGCACGTTCAAACATAAAAGAAGAAAAGAGCCTATTAAAGTGCTGAGCACCCCCATTCTGCGGAGAATGGAAAGCAGCACATTATTAGAATTGTGCATAGCATCAGCCAGCTGAATGTGTTGGCTGAACCACCAATGTCAGAGGCTTTAAGCTCAGAACAAGTGGTCCCGTCTGATGGTGCACGCTCGAGCATAAAAGAAGAAAAGAGCCTATTAAAGTGCTGAGCACCCCCATTCTGCGGAGAATGTAAAATAGCACTTCATTAGAACTGTGCATAGCATCAGCCAGCTGAATGTCTTGGCTGAACCACCAATGTCAGATGCTTTAAGCTGAGAACAAGTGGTCCCGTCTGATGGTGCACGTTCAAACATAAAAGAAGAAAAGAGCCTATTAAAGTGCTGAGCACCCCCATTCTGCGGAGAATGTCAACTAGCACTTCATTAGAACTGTGCATAGCATCAGCCAGCTGAATGTGTTGGCTGAACCACCAATGTCAGAGGCTTTAAGCTGAGAACAAGTGGTCCCGTCTGATGGTGCACGCTCCATCATAAAAGAAGAAAAGAGCCTATTAAAGTGCTGAGCACCCCCATTCTGCGGAGAATGTAAACTAGCACTTCATTAGAACTGTGCATAGCATCAGCCAGCTGAATGTGTTGGCTGAACCACCAATGTCAGAGGCTTTAAGCTGAGAACAAGTGGTCCCGTCTGATGGTGCACGTTCAAACATAAAAGAAGAAAAGAGCCTATTAAAGTGCTGAGCACCCCCATTCTGCGGAGAATGGAAAGCAGCACATCATTAGAATTGTGCATAGCATCAGCCAGCTGAATGTGTTGGCTGAACCACCAATGTCAGAGGCTTTAAGCTGAGAACAAGTGGTCCCGTCTGATGGTGCACGTTCAAACATAAAAGAAGAAAAGAGCCTATTAAAGTGCTGAGCACCCCCATTCTGCGGAGAATGTCAACTAGCACTTCATTAGAACTGTGCATAGCATCAGCCAGCTGAATGTGTTGGCTGAAACACCAATGTCAGAGGCTTTAAGCTGAGAACAAGTGGTCCCGTCTGATGGTGCACGTTCAAACATAAAAGAAGAAAAGAGCCTATTAAAGTGCTGAGCACCCCCATTCTGCGGAGAATGGAAAGCAGCACATCATTAGAATTGTGCATAGCATCAGCCAGCTGAATGTGTTGGCTGAACCACCAATGTCAGAGGCTTTAAGCTGAGAACAAGTGGTCCCGTCTGATGGTGCACGCTCGAGCATAAAAGAAGAAAAGAGCCTATTAATGTGCTGAGCACCCCCATTCTGCGGAGAATGGAAAGCAGCACATCATTAGAATTGTGCATAGCATCAGCCAGCTGAATGTGTTGGCTGAACCACCAATGTCAGATGCTTTAAGCTGAGAACAAGTGGTCCCGTCTGATGGTGCACGCTCCATCATAAAAGAAGAAAAGAGCCTATTAAAGTGCTGAGCACCCCCATTCTGCGGAGAATGTAAACTAGCACTTCATTAGAACTGTGCATAGCATCAGCCAGCTGAATGTGTTGGCTGAACCACCAATGTCAGAGGCTTTAAGCTGAGAACAAGTGGTCCCATCTGATGGGGCACGTTCAAACATAAAAGAAGAAAAGAGCCTATTAAAGTGCTGAGCACCCCCATTCTGCGGAGAATGGAAAGCAGCACATCATTAGAATTGTGCATAGCATCAGCCAGCTGAATGTGTTGGCTGAACCACCAATGTCAGAGGCTTTAAGCTGAGAACAAGTGGTCCCGTCTGATGGTGCACGTTCAAACATAAAAGAAGAAAAGAGCCTATTAAAGTGCTGAGCACCCCCATTCTGCGGAGAATGGAAAGCAGCACATCATTAGAATTGTGCATAGCATCAGCCAGCTGAATGTGTTGGCTGAACCACCAATGTCAGAGGCTTTAAGCTGAGAACAAGTGGTCCCGTCTGATGGTGCATGTTCAAACATAAAAGAAGAAAAGAGCCTATTAAAGTGCTGAGCACCCCCATTCTGCGGAGAATGTCAACTAGCACTTCATTAGAACTGTGCATAGCATCAGCCAGCTGAATGTCTTGGCTGAAACACCAATGTCAGTGGCTTTAAGCTGAGAACAAGTGGTCCCGTCTGATGGTGCACGTTCAAACATAAAAGAAGAAAAGAGCCTATTAAAGTGCTGAGCACCCCCATTCTGCGGAGAATGGAAAGCAGCACATTATTAGAATTGTGCATAGCATCAGCCAGCTGAATGTGTTGGCTGAACCACCAATGTCAGAGGCTTTAAGCTGAGAACAAGTGGTCCCGTCTGATGGTGCACGCTCGAGCATAAAAGAAGAAAAGAGCCTATTAAAGTGCTGAGCACCCCCATTCTGCGGAGAATGTCAACTAGCACTTCATTAGAACTGTGCATAGCATCAGCCAGCTGAATGTGTTGGCTGAACCACCAATGTCAGAGGCTTTAAGCTGAGAACAAGTGGTCCCGTCTGATGGTGCACGTTCAAACATAAAAGAAGAAAAGAGCCTATTAAAGTGCTGAGCACCCCCATTCTGCGGAGAATGGAAAGCAGCACATCATTAGAATTGTGCATAGCATCAGCCAGCTGAATGTGTTGGCTGAACCACCAATGTCAGAGGCTTTAAGCTGAGAACAAGTGGTCCCGTCTGATGGTGCACGTTCAAACATAAAAGAAGAAAAGAGCCTATTAAAGTGCTGAGCACCCCCATTCTGCGGAGAATGTCAACTAGCACTTCATTAGAACTGTGCATAGCATCAGCCAACTGAATGTCTTGGCTGAATCACCAATGTCAGATGCTTTAAGCTGAGAACAAGTGGTCCCGTCTGATGGTGCACGTTCAAACATAAAAGAAGAAAAGAGCCTATTAAAGTGCTGAGCACCCCCATTCTGCGGAGAATGTCAACTAGCACTTCATTAGAACTGTGCATAGCATCAGCCAGCTGAATGTGTTGGCTGAAACACCAATGTCAGAGGCTTTAAGCTGAGAACAAGTGGTCCCGTCTGATGGTGCACGCTCGAGCATAAAAGAAGAAAAGAGCCTATTAAAGTGCTGAGCACCCCCATTCTGCGGAGAATGTAAACTAGCACTTCATTAGAACTGTGCATAGCATCAGCCAGCTGAATGTCTTGGCTGAACCACCAATGTCAGATGCTTTAAGCTGAGAACAAGTGGTCCCGTCTGATGGTGCACGTTCAAACATAAAAGAAGAAAAGAGCCTATTAAAGTGCTGAGCACCCCCATTCTGCGGAGAATGTCAACTAGCACTTCATTAGAACTGTGCATAGCATCAGCCAGCTGAATGTGTTGGCTGAACCACCAATGTCAGAGGCTTTAAGCTGAGAACAAGTGGTCCCGTCTGATGGTGCACGTTCAAACATAAAAGAAGAAAAGAGCCTATTAAAGTGCTGAGCACCCCCATTCTGCGGAGAATGTCAACTAGCACTTCATTAGAACTGTGCATAGCATCAGCCAGCTGAATGTGTTGGCTGAAACACCAATGTCAGATGCTTTAAGCTGAGAACAAGTGGTCCCGTCTGATGGTGCACGTTCAAACATAAAAGAAGAAAAGAGCCTATTAAAGTGCTGAGCACCCCCATTCTGCAGAGAATGGAAAGCAGCACATCATTAGAATTGTGCATAGCATCAGCCAGCTGAATGTGTTGGCTGAACCACCAATGTCAGAGGCTTTAAGCTGAGAACAAGTGGTCCCGTCTGATGGTGCACGCTCGAGCATAAAAGAAGAAAAGAGCCTATTATAGTGCTGAGCACCCCCATTCTGCGGAGAATGGAAAGCAGCACATCATTAGAATTGTGCATAGCATCAGCCAGCTGAATGTGTTGGCTGAACCACCAATGTCAGAGGCTTTAAGCTGAGAACAAGTGGTCCCGTCTGATGGTGCATGTTCAAACATAAAAGAAGAAAAGAGCCTATTAAAGTGCTGAGCACCCCCATTCTGCGGAGAATGTCAACTAGCACTTCATTAGAACTGTGCATAGCATCAGCCAGCTGAATGTCTTGGCTGAAACACCAATGTCAGAGGCTTTAAGCTGAGAACAAGTGGTCCCGTATGATGGTGCACGTTCAAACATAAAAGAAGAAAAGAGCCTATTAAAGTGCTGAGCACCCCCATTCTGTGGAGAATGGAAAGCAGCACATCATTAGAATTGTGCATAGCATCAGCCAGCTGAATGTGTTGGCTGAACCACCAATGTCAGAGGCTTTAAGCTGAGAACAAGTGGTCCCGTCTGATGGTGCACGCTCGAGCATAAAAGAAGAAAAGAGCCTATTAAAGTGCTGAGCACCCCCATTCTGCGGAGAATGTCAACTAGCACTTCATTAGAACTGTGCATAGCATCAGCCAGCTGAATGTGTTGGCTGAACCACCAATGTCAGAGGCTTTAAGCTGAGAACAAGTGGTCCCGTCTGATGGTGCACGTTCAAACATAAAAGAAGAAAAGAGCCTATTAAAGTGCTGAGCACCCCCATTCTGCGGAGAATGGAAAGCAGCACATCATTAGAATTGTGCATAGCATCAGCCAGCTGAATGTGTTGGCTGAACCACCAATGTCAGAGGCTTTAAGCTGAGAACAAGTGGTCCCGTCTGATGGTGCACGTTCAAACATAAAAGAAGAAAAGAGCCTATTAAAGTGCTGAGCACCCCCATTCTGCGGAGAATGTCAACTAGCACTTCATTAGAACTGTGCATAGCATCAGCCAGCTGAATGTGTTGGCTGAAACACCAATGTCAGATGCTTTAAGCTGAGAACAAGTGGTCCCGTCTGATGGTGCACGCTCGAGCATAAAAGAAGAAAAGAGCCTATTAAAGTGCTGAGCACCCCCATTCTGCGGAGAATGTAAACTAGCACTTCATTAGAACTGTGCATAGCATCAGCCAGCTGAATGTCTTGGCTGAACCACCAATGTCAGATGCTTTAAGCTGAGAACAAGTGGTCCCGTCTGATGGTGCACGTTCAAACATAAAAGAAGAAAAGAGCCTATTAAAGTGCTGAGCACCCCCATTCTGCGGAGAATGTCAACTAGCACTTCATTAGAACTGTGCATAGCATCAGCCAGCTGAATGTGTTGGCTGAAACACCAATGTCAGAGGCTTTAAGCTGAGAACAAGTGGTCCCGTCTGATGGTGCACGCTCGAGCATAAAAGAAGAAAAGAGCCTATTAAAGTGCTGAGCACCCCCATTCTGCGGAGAATGTAAACTAGCACTTCATTAGAACTGTGCATAGCATCAGCCAGCTGAATGTCTTGGCTGAACCACCAATGTCAGATGCTTTAAGCTGAGAACAAGTGGTCCCGTCTGATGGTGCACGTTCAAACATAAAAGAAGAAAAGAGCCTATTAAAGTGCTGAGCACCCCCATTCTGCGGAGAATGTCAACTAGCACTTCATTAGAACTGTGCATAGCATCAGCCAGCTGAATGTGTTGGCTGAACCACCAATGTCAGAGGCTTTAAGCTGAGAACAAGTGGTCCCGTCTGATGGTGCACGTTCAAACATAAAAGAAGAAAAGAGCCTATTAAAGTGCTGAGCACCCCCATTCTGCGGAGAATGTCAACTAGCACTTCATTAGAACTGTGCATAGCATCAGCCAGCTGAATGTGTTGGCTGAAACACCAATGTCAGAGGCTTTAAGCTGAGAACAAGTGGTCCCGTCTGATGGTGCACGCTCCATCATAAAAGAAGAAAAGAGCCTATTAAAGTGCTGAGCACCCCCATTCTGCGGAGAATGGAAAGCAGCACATCATTAGAATTGTGCATAGCATCAGCCAGCTGAATGTGTTGGCTGAACCACCAATGTCAGAGGCTTTAAGCTGAGAACAAGTGGTCCCGTCTGATGGTGCACGTTCAAACATAAAAGAAGAAAAGAGCCTATTAAAGTGCTGAGCACCCCCATTCTGCGGAGAATGTAAACTAGCACTTCATTAGAACTGTGCATAGCATCAGCCAGCTGAATGTCTTGGCTGAACCACCAATGTCAGAGGCTTTAAGCTGAGAACAAGTGGTCCCGTCTGATGGTGCACGCTCGAGCATAAAAGAAGAAAAGAGCCTATTAAAGTGCTGAGCACCCCCATTCTGCAGAGAATGTAAACTAGCACTTCATTAGAACTGTGCATAGCATCAGCCAGCTGAATGTCTTGGCTGAACCACCAATGTCAGATGCTTTAAGCTGAGAACAAGTGGTCCCGTCTGATGGTGCACGTTCAAACATAAAAGAAGAAAATAGCCTATTAAAGTGCTGAGCACCCCCATTCTGCGGAGAATGGAAAGCAGCACATCATTAGAATTGTGCATAGCATCAGCCAGCTGAGTGTGTTGGCTGAACCACCAATGTCAGATGCTTTAAGCTGAGAACAAGTGGTCCCGTCTGATGGTGCACGCTCCATCATAAAAGAAGAAAAGAGCCTATTAAAGTGCTGAGCACCCCCATTCTGCGGAGAATGGAAAGCAGCACATCATTAGAATTGTGCATAGCATCAGCCAGCTGAATGTGTTGGCTGAACCACCAATGTCAGAGGCTTTAAGCTGAGAACAAGTGGTCCCGTCTGATGGTGCACGTTCAAACATAAAAGAAGAAAAGAGCCTATTAAAGTGCTGAGCACCCCCATTCTGCGGAGAATGGAAAGCAGCACATCATTAGAATTGTGCATAGCATCAGCCAGCTGAATGTCTTGGCTGAACCACCAATGTCAGAGGCTTTAAGCTGAGAACAAGTGGTCCCGTCTGATGGTGCACGCTCCATCATAAAAGAAGAAAAGAGCCTATTAAAGTGCTGAGCACCCCCATTCTGCGGAGAATGTAAACTAGCACTTCATTAGAACTGTGCATAGCATCAGCCAGCTGAATGTGTTGGCTGAAACACCAATGTCAGAGGCTTTAAGCTGAGAACAAGTGGTCCCGTCTGATGGTGCATGTTCAAACATAAAAGAAGAAAAGAGCCTATTAAAGTGCTGAGCACCCCCATTCTGCGGAGAATGTAAACTAGCACTTCATTAGAACTGTGCATAGCATCAGCCAGCTGAATGTCTTGGCTGAACCACCAATGTCAGATGCTTTAAGCTGAGAACAAGTGGTCCCGTCTGATGGTGCACGCTCGAGCATAAAAGAAGAAAAGAGCCTATTAAAGTGCTGAGCACCCCCATTCTGCGGAGAATGTAAACTAGCACTTCATTAGAACTGTGCATAGCATCAGCCAGCTGAATGTCTTGGCTGAACCACCAATGTCAGAGGCTTTAAGCTGAGAACAAGTGGTCCCGTCTGATGGTGCACGCTCCATCATAAAAGAAGAAAAGAGCCTATTAAAGTGCTGAGCACCCCCATTCTGCGGAGAATGGAAAGCAGCACATCATTAGAATTGTGCATAGCATCAGCCAGCTGAATGTGTTGGCTGAACCACCAATGTCAGAGGCTTTAAGCTGAGAACAAGTGGTCCCGTCTGATGGTGCATGTTCAAACATAAAAGAAGAAAAGAGCCTATTAAAGTGCTGAGCACCCCCATTCTGCGGAGAATGTCAACTAGCACTTCATTAGAACTGTGCATAGCATCAGCCAGCTGAATGTGTTGGCTGAAACACCAATGTCAGAGGCTTTAAGCTGAGAACAAGTGGTCCCGTCTGATGGTGCACGCTCGAGCATAAAAGAAGAAAAGAGCCTATTAAAGTGCTGAGCACCCCCATTCTGCGGAGAATGTAAACTAGCACTTCATTAGAACTGTGCATAGCATCAGCCAGCTGAATGTCTTGGCTGAACCACCAATGTCAGATGCTTTAAGCTGAGAACAAGTGGTCCCGTCTGATGGTGCATGTTCAAACATAAAAGAAGAAAAGAGCCTATTAAAGTGCTGAGCACCCCCATTCTGCGGAGAATGTAAACTAGCACTTCATTAGAACTGTGCATAGCATCAGCCAGCTGAATGTCTTGGCTGAACCACCAATGTCAGAGGCTTTAAGCTGAGAACAAGTGGTCCCGTCTGATGGTGCATGTTCAAACATAAAAGAAGAAAAGAGCCTATTAAAGTGCTGAGCACCCCCATTCTGCGGAGAATGGAAAGCAGCACATCATTAGAATTGTGCATAGCATCAGCCAGCTGAATGTGTTGGCTGAACCACCAATGTCAGAGGCTTTAAGCTGAGAACATGTGGTCCCGTCTGATGGTGCATGTTCAAACATAAAAGAAGAAAAGAGCCTATTAAAGTGCTGAGCACCCCCATTCTGCGGAGAATGTCAACTAGCACTTCATTAGAACTGTGCATAGCATCAGCCAGCTGAATGTGTTGGCTGAAACACCAATGTCAGAGGCTTTAAGCTGAGAACAAGTGGTCCCGTCTGATGGTGCACGCTCGAGCATAAAAGAAGAAAAGAGCCTATTAAAGTGCTGAGCACCCCCATTCTGCGGAGAATGTAAACTAGCACTTCATTAGAACTGTGCATAGCATCAGCCAGCTGAATGTCTTGGCTGAACCACCAATGTCAGATGCTTTAAGCTGAGAACAAGTGGTCCCGTCTGATGGTGCATGTTCAAACATAAAAGAAGAAAAGAGCCTATTAAAGTGCTGAGCACCCCCATTCTGCGGAGAATGGAAAGCAGCACATTATTAGAATTGTGCATAGCATCAGCCAGCTGAATGTGTTGGCTGAACCACCAATGTCAGAGGCTTTAAGCTGAGAACAAGTGGTCCCGTCTGATGGTGCACGTTCAAACATAAAAGAAGAAAAGAGCCTATTAAAGTGCTGAGCACCCCCATTCTGCGGAGAATGGAAAGCAGCACATCATTAGAATTGTGCATAGCATCAGCCAGCTGAATGTCTTGGCTGAACCACCAATGTCAGATGCTTTAAGCTGAGAACAAGTGGTCCCGTCTGATGGTGCACGCTCGAGCATAAAAGAAGAAAAGAGCCTATTAAAGTGCTGAGCACCCCCATTCTGCGGAGAATGTAAACTAGCACTTCATTAGAACTGTGCATAGCATCAGCCAGCTGAATGTCTTGGCTGAACCACCAATGTCAGATGCTTTAAGCTGAGAACAAGTGGTCCCGTCTGATGGTGCACGCTCGAGCATAAAAGAAGAAAAGAGCCTATTAAAGTGCTGAGCACCCCCATTCTGCGGAGAATGTAAACTAGCACTTCATTAGAACTGTGCATAGCATCAGCCAGCTGAATGTCTTGGCTGAACCACCAATGTCAGATGCTTTAAGCTGAGAACAAGTGGTCCCGTCTGATGGTGCACATTCAAACATAAAAGAAGAAAAGAGCCTATTAAAGTGCTGAGCACCCCCATTCTGCGGAGAATGTCAACTAGCACATCATTAGAATTGTGCATAGCATCAGCCAGCTGAATGTGTTGGCTGAAACACCAATGTCAGAGGCTTTAAGCTGAGAACAAGTGGTCCCGTCTGATGGTGCACGCTCCAGCATAAAAGAAGAAAAGAGCCTATTAAAGTGCTGAACACCCCCATTCTGCGGAGAATGTAAACTAGCACTTCATTAGAACTGTGCATAGCATCAGCCAGCTGAATGTCTTGGCTGAACCACCAATGTCAGATGCTTTAAGCTGAGAACAAGTGGTCCCGTCTGATGGTGCATGTTCAAACATAAAAGAAGAAAAGAGCCTATTAAAGTGCTGAGCACCCCCATTCTGCGGAGAATGGAAAGCAGCACATCATTAGAATTGTGCATAGCATCAGCCAGCTGAATGTGTTGGCTGAACCACCAATGTCAGAGGCTTTAAGCTGAGAACAAGTGGTCCCGTCTGATGGTGCACGCTCCATCATAAAAGAAGAAAAGAGCCTATTAAAGTGCTGAGCACCCCCATTCTGCGGAGAATGGAAAGCAGCACATCATTAGAATTGTGCATAGCATCAGCCAGCTGAATGTGTTGGCTGAACCACCAATGTCAGAGGCTTTAAGCTGAGAACAAGTGGTCCCGTCTGATGGTGCACGTTCAAACATAAAAGAAGAAAAGAGCCTATTAAAGTGCTGAGCACCCCCATTCTGCGGAGAATGTCAACTAGCACATCATTAGAATTGTGCATAGCATCAGCCAGCTGAATGTGTTGGCTGAAACACCAATGTCAGAGGCTTTAAGCTGAGAACAAGTGGTCCCGTCTGATGGTGCACGCTCGAGCATAAAAGAAGAAAAGAGCCTATTAAAGTGCTGAGCACCCCCATTCTGCGGAGAATGTCAACTAGCACTTCATTAGAACTGTGCATAGCATCAGCCAGCTGAATGTCTTGGCTGAACCACCAATGTCAGATGCTTTAAGCTGAGAACAAGTGGTCCCGTCTGATGGTGCACATTCAAACATAAAAGAAGAAAAGAGCCTATTAAAGTGCTGAGCACCCCCATTCTGTGGAGAATGTAAACTAGCACTTCATTAGAACTGTGCATAGCATCAGCCAGCTGAATGTCTTGGCTGAACCACCAATGTCAGAGGCTTTAAGCTGAGAACAAGTGGTCCCGTCTGATGGTGCATGTTCAAACATAAAAGAAGAAAAGAGCCTATTAAAGTGCTGAGCACCCCCATTCTGCGGAGAATGTAAACTAGCACTTCATTAGAACTGTGCATAGCATCAGCCAGCTGAATGTGTTGGCTGAAACACCAATGTCAGAGGCTTTAAGCTGAGAACAAGTGGTCCCGTCTGATGGTGCACGTTCAAACATAAAAGAAGAAAAGAGCCTATTAAAGTGCTGAGCACCCCCATTCTGCGGAGAATGGAAAGCAGCACTTCATTAGAACTGTGCATAGCATCAGCCAGCTGAATGTGTTGGCTGAAACACCAATGTCAGAGGCTTTAAGCTGAGAACAAGTGGTCCCGTCTGATGGTGCATGTTCAAACATAAAAGAAGAAAAGAGCCTATTAAAGTGCTGAGCACCCCCATTCTGCGGAGAATGGAAAGCAGCACATCATTAGAATTGTGCATAGCATCAGCCAGCTGAATGTGTTGGCTGAACCACGAATGTCAGAGGCTTTAAGCTGAGAACAAGTGGTCCCGTCTGATAGTGCACGTTCAAACATAAAAGAAGAAAAGAGCCTATTAAAGTGCTGAGCACCCCCATTCTGCGGAGAATGGAAAGCAGCACATCATTAGAATTGTGCATAGCATCAGCCAGCTGAATGTGTTGGCTGAACCACGAATGTCAGAGGCTTTAAGCTGAGAACAAGTGGTCCCGTCTGATGGTGCATGTTCAAACATAAAAGAAGAAAAGAGCCTATTAAAGTGCTGAGCACCCCCATTCTGCGGAGAATGGAAAGCAGCACATCATTAGAATTGTGCATAGCATCAGCCAGCTGAATGTGTTGACTGAACCACCAATGTCAGATGCTTTAAGCTGAGAACAAGTGGTCCCGTCTGATGGTGCACGCTCCATCATAAAAGAAGAAAAGAGCCTATTAAAGTGCTGAGCACCCCCATTCTGCGGAGAATGGAAAGCAGCACATCATTAGAACTGTGCATAGCATCAGCCAGCTGAATGTCTTGGCTGAACCACCAATGTCAGATGCTTTAAGCTGAGAACAAGTGGTCCCGTCTGATGGTGCACGTTCAAACATAAAAGAAGAAAAGAGCCTATTAAAGTGCTGAGCACCCCCATTCTGCGGAGAATGGAAAGCAGCACATCATTAGAATTGTGCATAGCATCAGCCAGCTGAATGTGTTGGCTGAACCACCAATGTCAGAGGCTTTAAGCTGAGAACAAGTGGTCCCGTCTGATGGTGCACGTTCAAACATAAAAGAAGAAAAGAGCCTATTAAAGTGCTGAGCACCCCCATTCTGCGGAGAATGTAAACTAGCACTTCATTAGAACTGTGCATAGCATCAGCCAGCTGAATGTCTTGGCTGAACCACCAATGTCAGAGGCTTTAAGCTGAGAACAAGTGGTCCCGTCTGATGGTGCATGTTCAAACATAAAAGAAGAAAAGAGCCTATTAAAGTGCTGAGCACCCCCATTCTGCGGAGAATGGAAAGCAGCACATCATTAGAATTGTGCATAGCATCAGCCAGCTTAATGTGTTGACTGAACCACCAATGTCAGATGCTTTAAGCTGAGAACAAGTGGTCCCGTCTGATGGTGCACGCTCCATCATAAAAGAAGAAAAGAGCCTATTAAAGTGCTGAGCACCCCCATTCTGCGGAGAATGGAAAGCAGCACATCATTAGAACTGTGCATAGCATCAGCCAGCTGAATGTCTTGGCTGAACCACCAATGTCAGATGCTTTAAGCTGAGAACAAGTGGTCCCGTCTGATGGTGCACGTTCAAACATAAAAGAAGAAAAGAGCCTATTAAAGTGCTGAGCACCCCCATTCTGCGGAGAATGTCAACTAGCACTTCATTAGAACTGTGCATAGCATCAGCCAGCTGAATGTGTTGGCTGAAACACCAATGTCAGAGGCTTTAAGCTGAGAACAAGTGGTCCCGTCTGATGGTGCATGTTCAAACATAAAAGAAGAAAAGAGCCTATTAAAGTGCTGAGCACCCCCATTCTGCGGAGAATGGAAAGCAGCACATCATTAGAATTGTGCATAGCATCAGCCAGCTGAATGTGTTGGCTGAACCACCAATGTCAGATGCTTTAAGCTGAGAACAAGTGGTCCAGTCTGATGGTGCACGCTCCATCATAAAAGAAGAAAAGAGCCTATTAAAGTGCTGAGCACCCCCATTCTGCGGAGAATGGAAAGCAGCACATCATTAGAACTGTGCATAGCATCAGCCAGCTGAATGTCTTGGCTGAACCACCAATGTCAGATGCTTTAAGCTGAGAACAAGTGGTCCCGTCTGATGGTGCACGCTCCATCATAAAAGAAGAAAAGAGCCTATTAAAGTGCTGAGCACCCCCATTCTGCGGAGAATGGAAAGCAGCACATCATTAGAATTGTGCATAGCATCAGCCAGCTGAATGTGTTGGCTGAACCACCAATGTCAGATGCTTTAAGCTGAGAACAAGTGGTCCCGTCTGATGGTGCACGTTCAAACATAAAAGAAGAAAAGAGCCTATTAAAGTGCTGAGCACCCCCATTCTGCGGAGAATGTCAACTAGCACATCATTAGAATTGTGCATAGCATCAGCCAGCTGAATGTGTTGGCTGAAACACCAATGTCAGAGGCTTTAAGCTGAGAACAAGTGGTCCCGTCTGATGGTGCACGCTCAAGCATAAAAGAAGAAAAGAGCCTATTAAAGTGCTGAGCACCCCCATTCTGCGGAGAATGTAAACTAGCACTTCATTAGAACTGTGCATAGCATTAGCCAGCTGAATGTCTTGGCTGAACCACCAATGTCAGATGCTTTAAGCTGAGAACAAGTGGTCCCGTCTGATGGTGCACGTTCAAACATAAAAGAAGAAAAGAGCCTATTAAAGTGCTGAGCACCCCCATTCTGCGGAGAATGTCAACTAGCACTTCATTAGAACTGTGCATAGCATCAGCCAGCTGAATGTCTTGGCGGAACCACGAATGTCAGAGGCTTTAAGCTGAGAACAAGTGGTCCCGTCTGATGGTGCACGTTCAAACATAAAAGAAGAAAAGAGCCTATTAAAGTGCTGAGCACCCCCATTCTGCGGAGAATGGAAAGCAGCACATCATTAGAATTGTGCATAGCATCAGCCAGCTGAATGTGTTGGCTGAACCACCAATGTCAGAGGCTTTAAGCTGAGAACAAGTGGTCCCGTCTGATGGTGCACGTTCAAACATAAAAGAAGAAAAGAGCCTATTAAAGTGCTGAGCACCCCCATTCTGCGGAGAATGTCAACTAGCACATCATTAGAATTGTGCATAGCATCAGCCAGCTGAATGTGTTGGCTGAAACACCAATGTCAGAGGCTTTAAGCTGAGAACAAGTGGTCCCGTCTGATGGTGCACGCTCGAGCATAAAAGAAGAAAAGAGCCTATTAAAGTGCTGAGCACCCCCATTCTGCGGAGAATGTAAACTAGCACTTCATTAGAACTGTGCATAGCATCAGCCAGCTGAATGTCTTGGCTGAACCACCAATGTCAGATGCTTTAAGCTGAGAACAAGTGGTCCCGTCTGATGGTGCACGTTCAAACATAAAAGAAGAAAAGAGCCTATTAAAGTGCTGAGCACCCCCATTCTGCGGAGAATGTCAACTAGCACTTCATTAGAACTGTGCATAGCATCAGCCAGCTGAATGTGTTGGCTGAAACACCAATGTCAGAGGCTTTAAGCTGAGAACAAGTGGTCCCGTCTGATGGTGCACGTTCAAACATAAAAGAAGAAAAGAGCCTATTAAAGTGCTGAGCACCCCCATTCTGCGGAGAATGGAAAGCAGCACATCATTAGAATTGTGCATAGCATCAGCCAGCTGAATGTGTTGGCTGAAACACCAATGTCAGAGGCTTTAAGCTGAGAACAAGTGGTCCCGTCTGATGGTGCACGTTCAAACATAAAAGAAGAAAAGAGCCTATTAAAGTGCTGAGCACCCCCATTCTGCGGAGAATGGAAAGCAGCACATCATTAGAATTGTGCATAGCATCAGCCAGCTGAATGTGTTGGCTGAACCACCAATGTCAGATGCTTTAAGCTGAGAACAAGTGGTCCCGTCTGATGGTGCACGCTCCATCATAAAAGAAGAAAAGAGCCTATTAAAGTGCTGAGCACCCCCATTCTGCGGAGAATGTAAACTAGCACTTCATTAGAACTGTGCATAGCATCAGCCAGCTGAATGTCTTGGCTGAACCACCAATGTCAGAGGCTTTAAGCTGAGAACAAGTGGTCCCGTCTGATGGTGCACGTTCAAACATAAAAGAAGAAAAGAGCCTATTAAAGTGCTGAGCACCCCCATTCTGCGGAGAATGGAAAGCAGCACATCATTAGAATTGTGCATAGCATCAGCCAGCTGAATGTGTTGGCTGAACCACCAATGTCAGATGCTTTAAGCTGAGAACAAGTGGTCCCGTCTGATGGTGCACGCTCCATCATAAAAGAAGAAAAGAGCCTATTAAAGTGCTGAGCACCCCCATTCTGCGGAGAATGGAAAGCAGCACATCATTAGAATTGTGCATAGCATCAGCCAGCTGAATGTGTTGGCTGAACCACCAATGTCAGAGGCTTTAAGCTGAGAACAAGTGGTCCCGTCTGATGGTGCATGTTCAAACATAAAAGAAGAAAAGAGCCTATTAAAGTGCTGAGCACCCCCATTCTGCGGAGAATGGAAAGCAGCACATCATTAGAATTGTGCATAGCATCAGCCAGCTGAATGTGTTGGCTGAACCACCAATGTCAGATGCTTTAAGCTTAGAACAAGTGGTCCCGTCTGATGGTGCACGCTCCATCATAAAAGAAGAAAAGAGCCTATTAAAGTGCTGAGCACCCCCATTCTGCGGAGAATGGAAAGCAGCACTTCATTAGAACTGTGCATAGCATCAGCCAGCTGAATGTGTTGGCTGAACCACCAATGTCAGAGGCTTTAAGCTGAGAACAAGTGGTCCCGTCTGATGGTGCACGTTCAAACATAAAAGAAGAAAAGAGCCTATTAAAGTGCTGAGCACCCCCATTCTGCGGAGAATGGAAAGCAGCACTTCATTAGAACTGTGCATAGCATCAGCCAGCTGAATGTGTTGGCTGAAACACCAATGTCAGAGGCTTTAAGCTGAGAACAAGTGGTCCCGTCTGATGGTGCATGTTCAAACATAAAAGAAGAAAAGAGCCTATTAAAGTGCTGAGCACCCCCATTCTGCGGAGAATGGAAAGCAGCACATCATTAGAATTGTGCATAGCATCAGCCAGCTGAATGTGTTGGCTGAACCACCAATGTCAGATGCTTTAAGCTGAGAACAAGTGGTCCCGTCTGATGGTGCACGCTCCATCATAAAAGAAGAAAAGAGCCTATTAAAGTGCTGAGCACCCCCATTCTGCGGAGAATGTAAACTAGCACTTCATTAGAACTGTGCATAGCATCAGCCAGCTGAATGTCTTGGCTGAACCACCAATGTCAGAGGCTTTAAGCTGAGAACAAGTGGTCCCGTCTGATGGTGCACGTTCAAACATAAAAGAAGAAAAGAGCCTATTAAAGTGCTGAGCACCCCCATTCTGCGGAGAATGGAAAGCAGCACATCATTAGAATTGTGCATAGCATCAGCCAGCTGAATGTGTTGGCTGAACCACGAATGTCAGAGGCTTTAAGCTGAGAACAAGTGGTCCCGTCTGATAGTGCACGTTCAAACATAAAAGAAGAAAAGAGCCTATTAAAGTGCTGAGCACCCCCATTCTGCGGAGAATGGAAAGCAGCACATCATTAGAATTGTGCATAGCATCAGCCAGCTGAATGTGTTGACTGAACCACCAATGTCAGAGGCTTTAAGCTGAGAACAAGTGGTCCCGTCTGATGGTGCACGCTCCATCATAAAAGAAGAAAAGAGCCTATTAAAGTGCTGAGCACCCCCATTCTGCGGAGAATGGAAAGCAGCACATCATTAGAACTGTGCATAGCATCAGCCAGCTGAATGTCTTGGCTGAACCACCAATGTCAGATGCTTTAAGCTGAGAACAAGTGGTCCCGTCTGATGGTGCACGTTCAAACATAAAAGAAGAAAAGAGCCTATTAAAGTGCTGAGCACCCCCATTCTGCGGAGAATGTCAACTAGCACTTCATTAGAACTGTGCATAGCATCAGCCAGCTGAATGTGTTGGCTGAAACACCAATGTCAGAGGCTTTAAGCTGAGAACAAGTGGTCCCGTCTGATGGTGCATGTTCAAACATAAAAGAAGAAAAGAGCCTATTAAAGTGCTGAGCACCCCCATTCTGCGGAGAATGGAAAGCAGCACATCATTAGAATTGTGCATAGCATCAGCCAGCTGAATGTGTTGGCTGAACCACCAATGTCAGAGGCTTTAAGCTGAGAACAAGTGGTCCCGTCTGATGGTGCACGTTCAAACATAAAAGAAGAAAAGAGCCTATTAAAGTGCTGAGCACCCCCATTCTGCGGAGAATGTCAACTAGCACTTCATTAGAACTGTGCATAGCATCAGCCAGCTGAATGTGTTGGCTGAAACACCAATGTCAGAGGCTTTAAGCTGAGAACAAGTGGTCCCGTCTGATGGTGCATGTTCAAACATAAAAGAAGAAAAGAGCCTATTAAAGTGCTGAGCACCCCCATTCTGCGGAGAATGGAAAGCAGCACATCATTAGAATTGTGCATAGCATCAGCCAGCTGAATGTGTTGGCTGAACCACCAATGTCAGAGGCTTTAAGCTGAGAACAAGTGGTCCCGTCTGATGGTGCATGTTCAAACATAAAAGAAGAAAAGAGCCTATTAAAGTGCTGAGCACCCCCATTCTGCGGAGAATGGAAAGCAGCACATCATTAGAACTGTGCATAGCATCAGCCAGCTGAATGTGTTGACTGAACCACCAATGTCAGAGGCTTTAAGCTGAGAACAAGTGGTCCCGTCTGATGGTGCACGCTCCATCATAAAAGAAGAAAAGAGCCTATTAAAGTGCTGAGCACCCCCATTCTGCGGAGAATGGAAAGCAGCACATCATTAGAACTGTGCATAGCATCAGCCAGCTGAATGTCTTGGCTGAACCACCAATGTCAGATGCTTTAAGCTGAGAACAAGTGGTCCCGTCTGATGGTGCACGTTCAAACATAAAAGAAGAAAAGAGCCTATTAAAGTGCTGAGCACCCCCATTCTGCGGAGAATGTCAACTAGCACTTCATTAGAACTGTGCATAGCATCAGCCAGCTGAATGTGTTGGCTGAAACACCAATGTCAGAGGCTTTAAGCTGAGAACAAGTGGTCCCGTCTGATGGTGCATGTTCAAACATAAAAGAAGAAAAGAGCCTATTAAAGTGCTGAGCACCCCCATTCTGCGGAGAATGGAAAGCAGCACATCATTAGAATTGTGCATAGCATCAGCCAGCTGAATGTGTTGGCTGAACCACCAATGTCAGATGCTTTAAGCTGAGAACAAGTGGTCCCGTCTGATGGTGCACGCTCCATCATAAAAGAAGAAAAGAGCCTATTAAAGTGCTGAGCACCCCCATTCTGCGGAGAATGGAAAGCAGCACATCATTAGAATTGTGCATAGCATCAGCCAGCTGAATGTGTTGGCTGAACCACCAATGTCAGAGGCTTTAAGCTGAGAACAAGTGGTCCCGTCTGATGGTGCACGTTCAAACATAAAAGAAGAAAAGAGCCTATTAAAGTGCTGAGCACCCCCATTCTGCGGAGAATGTCAACTAGCACTTCATTAGAACTGTGCATAGCATCAGCCAGCTGAATGTCTTGGCTGAACCACCAATGTCAGAGGCTTTAAGCTGAGAACAAGTGGTCCCGTCTGATGGTGCATGTTCAAACATAAAAGAAGAAAAGAGCCTATTAAAGTGCTGAGCACCCCCATTCTGCGGAGAATGGAAAGCAGCACATCATTAGAATTGTGCATAGCATCAGCCAGCTTAATGTGTTGACTGAACCACCAATGTCAGATGCTTTAAGCTGAGAACAAGTGGTCCCGTCTGATGGTGCACGCTCCATCATAAAAGAAGAAAAGAGCCTATTAAAGTGCTGAGCACCCCCATTCTGCGGAGAATGGAAAGCAGCACATCATTAGAACTGTGCATAGCATCAGCCAGCTGAATGTCTTGGCTGAACCACCAATGTCAGATGCTTTAAGCTGAGAACAAGTGGTCCCGTCTGATGGTGCACGTTCAAACATAAAAGAAGAAAAGAGCCTATTAAAGTGCTGAGCACCCCCATTCTGCGGAGAATGTCAACTAGCACTTCATTAGAACTGTGCATAGCATCAGCCAGCTGAATGTGTTGGCTGAAACACCAATGTCAGAGGCTTTAAGCTGAGAACAAGTGGTCCCGTCTGATGGTGCATGTTCAAACATAAAAGAAGAAAAGAGCCTATTAAAGTGCTGAGCACCCCCATTCTGCGGAGAATGGAAAGCAGCACATCATTAGAATTGTGCATAGCATCAGCCAGCTGAATGTGTTGGCTGAACCACCAATGTCAGATGCTTTAAGCTGAGAACAAGTGGTCCCGTCTGATGGTGCACGCTCCATCATAAAAGAAGAAAAGAGCCTATTAAAGTGCTGAGCACCCCCATTCTGCGGAGAATGGAAAGCAGCACATCATTAGAATTGTGCATAGCATCAGCCAGCTGAATGTGTTGGCTGAACCACCAATGTCAGAGGCTTTAAGCTGAGAACAAGTGGTCCCGTCTGATGGTGCACGTTCAAACATAAAAGAAGAAAAGAGCCTATTAAAGTGCTGAGCACCCCCATTCTGCGGAGAATGTAAACTAGCACTTCATTAGAACTGTGCATAGCATCAGCCAGCTGAATGTCTTGGCTGAACCACCAATGTCAAAGGCTTTAAGCTGAGAACAAGTGGTCCCGTCTGATGGTGCATGTTCAAACATAAAAG
This sequence comes from Aquarana catesbeiana, assembly GCF_042186555.1. Lineage (NCBI taxonomy): Eukaryota > Metazoa > Chordata > Amphibia > Anura > Ranidae > Aquarana > Aquarana catesbeiana. Next base: position 265,796,398 of record NC_133331.1, read on the forward strand.
AAGAAAAGAGCCTATTAAAGTGCTGAGCACCCCCATTCTGCGGAGAATGTAAACTAGCACTTCATTAGAACTGTGCATAGCATCAGCCAGCTGAATGTCTTGGCTGAACCACCAATGTCAGATGCTTTAAGCTGAGAACAAGTGGTCCCGTCTGATGGTGCATGTTCAAACATAAAAGAAGAAAAGAGCCTATTAAAGTGCTGAGCACCCCCATTCTGCGGAGAATGTCAACTAGCACTTCATTAGAACTGTGCATAGCATCAGCCAGCTGAATGTGTTGGCTGAACCACCAATGTCAGAGGCTTTAAGCTGAGAACAAGTGGTCCCGTCTGATGGTGCACGCTCGAGCATAAAAGAAGAAAAGAGCCTATTAAAGTGCTGAGCACCCCCATTCTGCAGAGAATGTAAACTAGCACTTCATTAGAACTGTGCATAGCATCAGCCAGCTGAATGTGTTGGCTGAACCACCAATGTCAGATGCTTTAAGCTGAGAACAAGTGGTCCCGTCTGATGGTGCACGCTCCATCATAAAAGAAGAAAAGAGCCTATTAAAGTGCTGAGCACCCCCATTCTGCGGAGAATGGAAAGCAGCACATCATTAGAATTGTGCATAGCATCAGCCAGCTGAATGTGTTGGCTGAACCACCAATGTCAGAGGCTTTAAGCTGAGAACAAGTGGTCCCGTCTGATGGTGCACGTTCAAACATAAAAGAAGAAAAGAGCCTATTAAAGTGCTGAGCACCCCCATTCTGCGGAGAATGGAAAGCAGCACATCATTAGAATTGTGCATAGCATCAGCCAGCTGAATGTGTTGGCTGAACCACCAATGTCAGAGGCTTTAAGCTGAGAACAAGTGGTCCCGTCTGATGGTGCACGTTCAAACACAAAAGAAGAAAAGAGCCTATTAAAGTGCTGAGCACCCCCATTCTGCGGAGAATGTCAACTAGCACTTCATTAGAACTGTGCATAGCATCAGCCAGCTGAATGTGTTGGCTGAAACACCAATGTCAGAGGCTTTAAGCTGAGAACAAGTGGTCCCGTCTGATGGTGCACGCTCCATCATAAAAGAAGAAAAGAGCCTATTAAAGTGCTGAGCACCCCCATTCTGCGGAGAATGGAAAGCAGCACATCATTAGAATTGTGCATAGCATCAGCCAGCTGAATGTGTTGGCTGAACCACCAATGTCAGATGCTTTAAGCTGAGAACAAGTGGTCCCGTCTGATGGTGCACGCTCCATCATAAAAGAAGAAAAGAGCCTATTAAAGTGCTGAGCACCCCCATTCTGCGGAGAATGTCAACTAGCACATCATTAGAATTGTGCATAGCATCAGCCAGCTGAATGTGTTGGCTGAAACACCAATGTCAGAGGCTTTAAGCTGAGAACAAGTGGTCCCGTCTGATGGTGCACGCTCGAGCATAAAAGAAGAAAAGAGCCTATTAAAGTGCTGAGCACCCCCATTCTGCGGAGAATGTAAACTAGCACTTCATTAGAACTGTGCATAGCATCAGCCAGCTGAATGTGTTGGCTGAAACACCAATGTCAGAGGCTTTAAGCTGAGAACAAGTGGTCCCGTCTGATGGTGCATGTTCAAACATAAAAGAAGAAAAGAGCCTATTAAAGTGCTGAGCACCCCCATTCTGCGGAGAATGGAAAGCAGCACATCATTAGAATTGTGCATAGCATCAGCCAGCTGAATGTGTTGGCTGAACCACCAATGTCAGATGCTTTAAGCTGAGAACAAGTGGTCCCGTCTGATGGTGCACGCTCCATCATAAAAGAAGAAAAGAGCCTATTAAAGTGCTGAGCACCCCCATTCTGCGGAGAATGGAAAGCAGCACATCATTAGAATTGTGCATAGCATCAGCCAGCTGAATGTGTTGGCTGAACCACCAATGTCAGAGGCTTTAAGCTGAGAACAAGTGGTCCCGTCTGATGGTGCACGTTCAAACACAAAAGAAGAAAAGAGCCTATTAAAGTGCTGAGCACCCCCATTCTGCGGAGAATGTCAACTAGCACTTCATTAGAACTGTGCATAGCATCAGCCAGCTGAATGTGTTGGCTGAACCACCAATGTCAGATGCTTTAAGCTGAGAACAAGTGGTCCCGTCTGATGGTGCACGCTCCATCATAAAAGAAGAAAAGAGCCTATTAAAGTGCTGAGCACCCCCATTCTGCGGAGAATGGAAAGCAGCACATCATTAGAATTGTGCATAGCATCAGCCAGCTGAATGTGTTGGCTGAACCACCAATGTCAGATGCTTTAAGCTGAGAACAAGTGGTCCCGTCTGATGGTGCACGCTCCATCATAAAAGAAGAAAAGAGCCTATTAAAGTGCTGAGCACCCCCATTCTGCGGAGAATGGAAAGCAGCACATCATTAGAATTGTGCATAGCATCAGCCAGCTGAATGTGTTGGCTGAACCACCAATGTCAGAGGCTTTAAGCTGAGAACAAGTGGTCCCGTCTGATGGTGCACGTTCAAACATAAAAGAAGAAAAGAGCCTATTAAAGTGCTGAGCACCCCCATTCTGCGGAGAATGTAAACTAGCACTTCATTAGAACTGTGCATAGCATCAGCCAGCTGAATGTCTTGGCTGAACCACCAATGTCAGAGGCTTTAAGCTGAGAACAAGTGGTCCCGTCTGATGGTGCATGTTCAAACATAAAAGAAGAAAAGAGCCTATTAAAGTGCTGAGCACCCCCATTCTGCGGAGAATGGAAAGCAGCACATCATTAGAATTGTGCATAGCATCAGCCAGCTGAATGTGTTGGCTGAACCACCAATGTCAGAGGCTTTAAGCTGAGAACAAGTGGTCCCGTCTGATGGTGCACGTTCAAACATAAAAGAAGAAAAGAGCCTATTAAAGTGCTGAGCACCCCCATTCTGCGGAGAATGGAAAGCAGCACATCATTAGAATTGTGCATAGCATCAGCCACCTGAATGTGTTGGCTGAACCACCAATGTCAGAGGCTTTAAGCTGAGAACAAGTGGTCCCGTCTGATGGTGCACGCTCCATCATAAAAGAAGAAAAGAGCCTATTAAAGTGCTGAGCACCCCCATTCTGCGGAGAATGGAAAGCAGCACATCATTAGAATTGTGCATAGCATTAGCCAGCTGAATGTGTTGGCTGAACCACCAATGTCAGATGCTTTAAGCTGAGAACAAGTGGTCCCGTCTGATGGTGCACGCTCCATCATAAAAGAAGAAAAGAGCCTATTAAAGTGCTGAGCACCCCCATTCTGCGGAGAATGGAAAGCAGCACATCATTAGAATTGTGCATAGCATCAGCCAGCTGAATGTGTTGGCTGAACCACCAATGTCAGAGGCTTTAAGCTGAGAACAAGTGGTCCCGTCTGATGGTGCACGTTCAAACATAAAAGAAGAAAAGAGCCTATTAAAGTGCTGAGCACCCCCATTCTGCGGAGAATGTCAACTAGCACATCATTAGAATTGTGCATAGCATCAGCCAGCTGAATGTGTTGGCTGAAACACCAATGTCAGAGTCTTTAAGCTGAGAACAAGTGGTCCCGTCTGATGGTGCACGCTCGAGCATAAAAGAAGAAAAGAACCTATTAAAGTGCTGAGCACCCCCATTCTGCGGAGAATGTAAACTAGCACTTCATTAGAACTGTGCATAGCATCAGCCAGCTGAATGTCTTGGCTGAACCACCAATGTCAGATGCTTTAAGCTGAGAACAAGTGGTCCCGTCTGATGGTGCACGTTCAAACATAAAAGAAGAAAAGAGCCTATTAAAGTGCTGAGCACCCCCATTCTGCGGAGAATGGAAAGCAGCACATCATTAGAATTGTGCATAGCATCAGCCAGCTGAATGTGTTGGCTGAACCACCAATGTCAGAGGCTTTAAGCTGAGAACAAGTGGTCCCGTCTGATGGTGCACGCTCGAGCATAAAAGAAGAAAAGAGCCTATTAAAGTGCTGAGCACCCCCATTCTGCGGAGAATGGAAATCAGCACATCATTAGAATTGTGCATAGCATCAGCCAGCTGAATGTGTTGGCTGAACCACCAATGTCAGATGCTTTAAGCTGAGAACAAGTGGTCCCGTCTGATGGTGCACGCTCCATCATAAAAGAAGAAAAGAGCCTATTAAAGTGCTGAGCACCCCCATTCTGCGGAGAATGTCAACTAGCACTTCATTAGAACTGTGCATAGCATCAGCCAGCTGAATGTGTTGGCTGAAACACCAATGTCAGAGGCTTTAAGCTGAGAACAAGTGGTCCCGTCTGATGGTGCACGCTCCATCATAAAAGAAGAAAAGAGCCTATTAAAGTGCTGAGCACCCCCATTCTGCGGAGAATGTAAACTAGCACTTCATTAGAACTGTGCATAGCATCAGCCAGCTGAATGTCTTGGCTGAACCACCAATGTCAGATGCTTTAAGCTGAGAACAAGTGGTCCCGTCTGATGGTGCACGTTCAAACATAAAAGAAGAAAAGAGCCTATTAAAGTGCTGAGCACCCCCATTCTGCGGAGAATGTCAACTAGCACTTCATTAGAACTGTGCATAGCATCAGCCAGCTGAATGTGTTGGCTGAAACACCAATGTCAGAGGCTTTAAGCTGAGAACAAGTGGTCCCGTCTGATGGTGCATGTTCAAACATAAAAGAAGAAAAGAGCCTATTAAAGTGCTGAGCACCCCCATTCTGCGGAGAATGGAAAGCAGCACATCATTAGAATTGTGCATAGCATCAGCCAGATGAATGTGTTGGCTGAACCACCAATGTCAGAGGCTTTAAGCTGAGAACAAGTGGTCCCGTCTGATGGTGCATGTTCAAACATAAAAGAAGAAAATAGCATATTAAAGTGCTGAGCACCCCCATTCTGCGGAGAATGGAAAGCAGCACATCAATAGAATTGTGCATAGCATCAGCCAGCTGAATGTGTTGGCTGAACCACCAATGTCAGATGCTTTAAGCTGAGAACAAGTGGTCCCGTCTGATGGTGCACGCTCCATCATAAAAGAAGAAAAGAGCCTATTAAAGTGCTGAGCACCCCCATTCTGCGGAGAATGTAAACTAGCACTTCATTAGAACTGTGCATAGCATCAGCCAGCTGAATGTCTTGGCTGAACCACCAATGTCAGAGGCTTTAAGCTGAGAACAAGTGGTCCCGTCTGATGGTGCACGTTCAAACATAAAAGAAGAAAAGAGCCTATTAAAGTGCTGAGCACCCCCATTCTGCGGAGAATGGAAAGCAGCACGTTATTAGAATTGTGCATAGCATCAGCCAGCTGAATGTGTTGGCTGAACCACCAATGTCAGAGGCTTTAAGCTGAGAACAAGTGGTCCCGTCTGATGGTGCATGTTCAAACATAAAAGAAGAAAAGAGCCTATTAAAGTGCTGAGCACCCCCATTCTGCGGAGAATGGAAAGCAGCACATCATTAGAATTGTGCATAGCATCAGCCAGCTGAATGTGTTGGCTGAACCACCAATGTCAGAGGCTTTAAGCTGAGAACAAGTGTTCCCGTCTGATGGTGCATGTTCAAACATAAAAGAAGAAAATAGCCTATTAAAGTGCTGAGCACCCCCATTCTGCGGAGAATGGAAAGCAGCACATCATTAGAATTGTGCATAGCATCATCCAGCTGAATGTGTTGGCTGAACCACCAATGTCAGAGGCTTTAAGCTGAGAACAAGTGGTCCCGTCTGATGGTGCACGCTCCATCATAAAAGAAGAAAAGAGCCTATTAAAGTGCTGAGCACCCCCATTCTGCGGAGAATGGAAAGCAGCACATCATTAGAACTGTGCATAGCATCAGCCAGCTGAATGTCTTGGCTGAACCACCAATGTCAGAGGCTTTAAGCTGAGAACAAGTGGTCCCGTCTGATGGTGCACGTTCAAACATAAAAGAAGAAAAGAGCCTATTAAAGTGCTGAGCACCCCCATTCTGCGGAGAATGTAAACTAGCTCTTCATTAGAACTGTGCATAGCATCAGCCAGCTGAATGTGTTGGCTGAAACACCAATGTCAGAGGCTTTAAGCTGAGAACAAGTGGTCCCGTCTGATGGTGCATGTTCAAACATAAAAGAAGAAAAGAGCCTATTAAAGTGCTGAGCACCCCCATTCTGCGGAGAATGGAAAGCAGCACATCATTAGAATTGTGCATAGCATCAGCCAGCTGAATGTGTTGGCTGAACCACCAATGTCAGAGGCTTTAAGCTGAGAACAAGTGGTCCCGTCTGATGGTGCACGTTCAAACATAAAAGAAGAAAAGAGCCTATTAAAGTGCTGAGCACCCCCATTCTGCGGAGAATGGAAAGCAGCACATCATTAGAATTGTGCATAGCATCAGCCAGCTGAATGTGTTGGCTGAACCACCAATGTCAGAGGCTTTAAGCTGAGAACAAGTGGTCCCGTCTGATGGTGCACGTTCAAACATAAAAGAAGAAAAGAGCCTATTAAAGTGCTGAGCACCCCCATTCTGCAGAGAATGTAAACTAGCACTTCATTAGAACTGTGCATAGCATCAGCCAGCTGAATGTGTTGGCTGAAACACCAATGTCAGAGGCTTTAAGCTGAGAACAAGTGGTCCCGTCTGATGGTGCACGCTCGAGCATAAAAGAAGAAAAGAGCCTATTAAAGTGCTGAGCACCCCCATTCTGCGGAGAATGTAAACTAGCACTTCATTAGAACTGTGCATAGCATCAGCCAGCTGAATGTCTTGGCTGAACCACCAATGTCAGATGCTTTAAGCTGAGAACAAGTGGTCCCGTCTGATGGTGCACATTCAAACATAAAAGAAGAAAAGAGCCTATTAAAGTGCTGAGCACCCCCATTCTGCGGAGAATGTCAACTAGCACATCATTAGAATTGTGCATAGCATCAGCCAGCTGAATGTGTTGGCTGAACCACCAATGTCAGATGCTTTAAGCTGAGAACAAGTGGTCCCGTCTGATGGTGCACGCTCCATCATAAAAGAAGAAAAGAGCCTATTAAAGTGCTGAGCACCCCCATTCTGCGGAGAATGGAAAGCAGCACATCATTAGAATTGTGCATAGCATCAGCCAGCTGAATGTGTTGGCTGAACCACCAATGTCAGATGCTTTAAGCTGAGAACAAGTGGTCCCGTCTGATGGTGCACGCTCCATCATAAAAGAAGAAAAGAGCCTATTAAAGTGCTGAGCACCCCCATTCTGCGGAGAATGGAAAGCAGCACATCATTAGAATTGTGCATAGCATCAGCCAGCTGAATGTCTTGGCTGAACCACCAATGTCAGAGGCTTTAAGCTGAGAACAAGTGGTCCCGTCTGATGGTGCACGCTCGAGCATAAAAGAAGAAAAGAGCCTATTAAAGTGCTGAGCACCCCCATTCTGCGGAGAATGTAAACTAGCACTTCATTAGAACTGTGCATAGCATCAGCCAGCTGAATGTGTTGGCTGAAACACCAATGTCAGAGTCTTTAAGCTGAGAACAAGTGGTCCCGTCTGATGGTGCACGTTCAAACATAAAAGAAGAAAAGAGCCTATTAAAGTGCTGAGCACCCCCATTCTGCGGAGAATGGAAAGCAGCACATCATTAGAATTGTGCATAGCATCAGCCAGCTTAATGTGTTGACTGAACCACCAATGTCAGATGCTTTAAGCTGAGAACAAGTGGTCCCGTCTGATGGTGCACGCTCCATCATAAAAGAAGAAAAGAGCCTATTAAAGTGCTGAGCACCCCCATTCTGCGGAGAATGGAAAGCAGCACATCATTAGAACTGTGCATAGCATCAGCCAGCTGAATGTCTTGGCTGAACCACCAATGTCAGAGGCTTTAAGCTGAGAACAAGTGGTCCCGTCTGATGGTGCACGTTCAAACATAAAAGAAGAAAAGAGCCTATTAAAGTGCTGAGCACCCCCATTCTGCGGAGAATGTCAACTAGCACTTCATTAGAACTGTGCATAGCATCAGCCAGCTGAATGTGTTGGCTTAAACACCAATGTCAGAGGATTTAAGCTGAGAACAAGTGGTCCCGTCTGATGGTGCATGTTCAAACATAAAAGAAGAAAAGAGCCTATTAAAGTGCTGAGCACCCGCATTCTGCGGAGAATGGAAAGCAGCACATCATTAGAATTGTGCATAGCATCAGCCAGCTGAATGTGTTGGCTGAACCACCAATGTCAGATGCTTTAAGCTGAGAACAAGTGGTCCCGTCTGATGGTGCACGCTCCATCATAAAAGAAGAAAAGAGCCTATTAAAGTGCTGAGCACCCCCATTCTGCGGAGAATGGAAAGCAGCACATCATTAGAATTGTGCATAGCATCAGCCAGCTGAATGTGTTGGCTGAACCACCAATGTCAGATGCTTTAAGCTGAGAACAAGTGGTCCCGTCTGATGGTGCACGTTAAAACATAAAAGAAGAAAAGAGCCTATTAAAGTGCTGAGCACCCCCATTCTGCGGAGAATGTCAACTAGCACTTCATTAGAACTGTGCATAGCATCAGCCAGCTGAATGTGTTGGCTGAAACACCAATGTCAGAGGCTTTAAGCTGAGAACAAGTGGTCCCGTCTGATGGTGCACGCTCGAGCATAAAAGAAGAAAAGAGCCTATTAAAGTGCTGAGCACCCCCATTCTGCGGAGAATGTCAACTAGCACTTCATTAGAACTGTGCATAGCATCAGCCAGCTGAATGTGTTGGCTGAACCACCAATGTCAGAGGCTTTAAGCTGAGAACAAGTGGTCCCGTCTGATGGTGCACGTTCAAACATAAAAGAAGAAAAGAGCCTATTAAAGTGCTGAGCACCCCCATTCTGCGGAGAATGGAAAGCAGCACATTATTAGAATTGTGCATAGCATCAGCCAGCTGAATGTGTTGGCTGAACCACCAATGTCAGATGCTTTAAGCTGAGAACAAGTGGTCCCGTCTGATGGTGCACGTTCAAACATAAAAGAAGAAAAGACCCTATTAAAGTGCTGAGCACCCCCATTCTGCGGAGAATGGAAAGCAGCACATCATTAGAATTGTGCATAGCATCAGCCAGCTGAATGTGTTGGCTGAACCACCAATGTCAGAGGCTTTAAGCTGAGAACAAGTGGTCCCGTCTGATGGTGCACGTTCAAACATAAAAGAAGAAAAGAGCCTATTAAAGTGCTGAGCACCCCCATTCTGCGGAGAATGTAAACTAGCACTTCATTAGAACTGTGCATAGCATCAGCCAGCTGAATGTCTTGGCTGAACCACCAATGTCAGATGCTTTAAGCTGAGAACAAGTGGTCCCGTCTGATGGTGCACGCTCGAGCATAAAAGAAGAAAAGAGCCTATTAAAGTGCTGAGCACCCCCATTCTGCGGAGAATGTAAACTAGCACTTCATTAGAACTGTGCATAGCATCAGCCAGCTGAATGTCTTGGCTGAACCACCAATGTCAGATGCTTTAAGCTGAGAACAAGTGGTCCCGTCTGATGGTGCACATTCAAACATAAAAGAAGAAAAGAGCCTATTAAAGTGCTGAGCACCCCCATTCTGCGGAGAATGGAAAGCAGCACATCATTAGAATTGTGCATAGCATCAGCCAGCTGAATGTGTTGGCTGAACCACCAATGTCAGAGGCTTTAAGCTGAGAACAAGTGGTCCCGTCTGATGGTGCACGTTCAAACATAAAAGAAGAAAAGAGCCTATTAAAGTGCTGAGCACCCCCATTCTGCGGAGAATGTAAACTAGCACTTCATTAGAACTGTGCATAGCATCAGCCAGCTGAATGTCTTGGCTGAACCACCAATGTCAGAGGCTTTAAGCTGAGAACAAGTGGTCCCGTCTGATGGTGCATGTTCAAACATAAAAGAAGAAAAGAGCCTATTAAAGTGCTGAGCACCCCCATTCTGCGGAGAATGGAAAGCAGCACATCATTAGAATTGTGCATAGCATCAGCCAGCTGAATGTGTTGGCTGAACCACCAATGTCAGAGGCTTTAAGCTGAGAACAAGTGGTCCCGTCTGATGGTGCACGTTCAAACATAAAAGAAGAAAAGAGCCTATTAAAGTGCTGAGCACCCCCATTCTGCGGAGAATGGAAAGCAGCACATCATTAGAATTGTGCATAGCATCAGCCAGCTGAATGTGTTGGCTGAACCACCAATGTCAGAGGCTTTAAGCTGAGAACAAGTGGTCCCGTCTGATGGTGCACGCTCCATCATAAAAGAAGAAAAGAGCCTATTAAAGTGCTGAGCACCCCCATTCTGCGGAGAATGGAAAGCAGCACATCATTAGAATTGTGCATAGCATTAGCCAGCTGAATGTGTTGGCTGAACCACCAATGTCAGATGCTTTAAGCTGAGAACAAGTGGTCCCGTCTGATGGTGCACGCTCCATCATAAAAGAAGAAAAGAGCCTATTAAAGTGCTGAGCACCCCCATTCTGCGGAGAATGGAAAGCAGCACATCATTAGAATTGTGCATAGCATCAGCCAGCTGAATGTGTTGGCTGAACCACCAATGTCAGAGGCTTTAAGCTGAGAACAAGTGGTCCCGTCTGATGGTGCACGTTCAAACATAAAAGAAGAAAAGAGCCTATTAAAGTGCTGAGCACCCCCATTCTGCGGAGAATGTAAACTAGCACTTCATTAGAACTGTGCATAGCATCAGCCAGCTGAATGTCTTGGCTGAACCACCAATGTCAGATGCTTTAAGCTGAGAACAAGTGGTCCCGTCTGATGGTGCACGTTCAAACATAAAAGAAGAAAAGAGCCTATTAAAGTGCTGAGCACCCCCATTCTGCGGAGAATGGAAAGCAGCACATCATTAGAATTGTGCATAGCATCAGCCAGCTGAATGTGTTGGCTGAACCACCAATGTCAGAGGCTTTAAGCTGAGAACAAGTGGTCCCGTCTGATGGTGCACGCTCGAGCATAAAAGAAGAAAAGAGCCTATTAAAGTGCTGAGCACCCCCATTCTGCGGAGAATGGAAAGCAGCACATCATTAGAATTGTGCATAGCATCAGCCAGCTGAATGTGTTGGCTGAACCACCAATGTCAGATGCTTTAAGCTGAGAACAAGTGGTCCCGTCTGATGGTGCACGCTCCATCATAAAAGAAGAAAAGAGCCTATTAAAGTGCTGAGCACCCCCATTCTGCGGAGAATGTCAACTAGCACTTCATTAGAACTGTGCATAGCATCAGCCAGCTGAATGTGTTGGCTGAAACACCAATGTCAGAGGCTTTAAGCTGAGAACAAGTGGTCCCGTCTGATGGTGCACGCTCCATCATAAAAGAAGAAAAGAGCCTATTAAAGTGCTGAGCACCCCCATTCTGCGGAGAATGTAAACTAGCACTTCATTAGAACTGTGCATAGCATCAGCCAGCTGAATGTCTTGGCTGAACCACCAATGTCAGATGCTTTAAGCTGAGAACAAGTGGTCCCGTCTGATGGTGCATGTTCAAACATAAAAGAAGAAAAGAGCCTATTAAAGTGCTGAGCACCCCCATTCTGCGGAGAATGGAAAGCAGCACATCATTAGAATTGTGCATAGCATCAGCCAGATGAATGTGTTGGCTGAACCACCAATGTCAGAGGCTTTAAGCTGAGAACAAGTGGTCCCGTCTGATGGTGCATGTTCAAACATAAAAGAAGAAAATAGCATATTAAAGTGCTGAGCACCCCCATTCTGCGGAGAATGGAAAGCAGCACATCAATAGAATTGTGCATAGCATCAGCCAGCTGAATGTGTTGGCTGAACCACCAATGTCAGATGCTTTAAGCTGAGAACAAGTGGTCCCGTCTGATGGTGCACGCTCCATCATAAAAGAAGAAAAGAGCCTATTAAAGTGCTGAGCACCCCCATTCTGCGGAGAATGTAAACTAGCACTTCATTAGAACTGTGCATAGCATCAGCCAGCTGAATGTCTTGGCTGAACCACCAATGTCAGAGGCTTTAAGCTGAGAACAAGTGGTCCCGTCTGATGGTGCACGTTCAAACATAAAAGAAGAAAAGAGCCTATTAAAGTGCTGAGCACCCCCATTCTGCGGAGAATGGAAAGCAGCACGTTATTAGAATTGTGCATAGCATCAGCCAGCTGAATGTGTTGGCTGAACCACCAATGTCAGAGGCTTTAAGCTGAGAACAAGTGGTCCCGTCTGATGGTGCATGTTCAAACATAAAAGAAGAAAAGAGCCTATTAAAGTGCTGAGCACCCCCATTCTGCGGAGAATGGAAAGCAGCACATCATTAGAATTGTGCATAGCATCAGTCAGCTGAATGTGTTGGCTGAACCACGAATGTCAGAGGCTTTAAGCTGAGAACAAGTGGTCCCGTCTGATGGTGCACGTTCAAACATAAAAGAAGAAAAGAGCCTATTAAAGTGCTGAGCACCCCCATTCTGCGGAGAATGGAAAGCAGCACATCATTAGAATTGTGCATAGCATCAGCCAGCTTAATGTGTTGACTGAACCACCAATGTCAGATGCTTTAAGCTGAGAACAAGTGGTCCCGTCTGATGGTGCACGCTCCATCATAAAAGAAGAAAAGAGCCTATTAAAGTGCTGAGCACCCCCATTCTGCGGAGAATGGAAAGCAGCACATCATTAGAACTGTGCATAGCATCAGCCAGCTGAATGTCTTGGCTGAACCACCAATGTCAGAGGCTTTAAGCTGAGAACAAGTGGTCCCGTCTGATGGTGCACGTTCAAACATAAAAGAAGAAAAGAGCCTATTAAAGTGCTGAGCACCCCCATTCTGCGGAGAATGTCAACTAGCACTTCATTAGAATTGTGCATAGCATCATCCAGCTGAATGTGTTGGCTGAACCACCAATGTCAGAGGCTTTAAGCTGAGAACAAGTGGTCCCGTCTGATGGTGCATGTTCAAACATAAAAGAAGAAAAGAGCCTATTAAAGTGCTGAGCACCCCCATTCTGCGGAGAATGGAAAGCAGCACATCATTAGAATTGTGCATAGCATCAGCCAGCTGAATGTGTTGGCTGAACCACCAATGTCAGAGGCTTTAAGCTGAGAACAAGTGGTCCCGTCTGATGGTGCACGTTCAAACATAAAAGAAGAAAAGAGCCTATTAAAGTGCTGAGCACCCCCATTCTGCGGAGAATGGAAAGCAGCACATCATTAGAATTGTGCATAGCATCAGCCAGCTGAATGTGTTGGCTGAACCACCAATGTCAGAGGCTTTAAGCTGAGAACAAGTGGTCCCGTCTGATGGTGCACGTTCAAACATAAAAGAAGAAAAGAGCCTATTAAAGTGCTGAGCACCCCCATTCTGCAGAGAATGTAAACTAGCACTTCATTAGAACTGTGCATAGCATCAGCCAGCTGAATGTGTTGGCTGAAACACCAATGTCAGAGGCTTTAAGCTGAGAACAAGTGGTCCCGTCTGATGGTGCACGCTCGAGCATAAAAGAAGAAAAGAGCCTATTAAAGTGCTGAGCACCCCCATTCTGCGGAGAATGTAAACTAGCACTTCATTAGAACTGTGCATAGCATCAGCCAGCTGAATGTCTTGGCTGAACCACCAATGTCAGATGCTTTAAGCTGAGAACAAGTGGTCCCGTCTGATGGTGCACATTCAAACATAAAAGAAGAAAAGAGCCTATTAAAGTGCTGAGCACCCCCATTCTGCGGAGAATGTCAACTAGCACATCATTAGAATTGTGCATAGCATCAGCCAGCTGAATGTGTTGGCTGAAACACCAATGTCAGAGGCTTTAAGCTGAGAACAAGTGGTCCCGTCTGATGGTGCACGCTCGAGCATAAAAGAAGAAAAGAGCCTATTAAAGTGCTGAGCACCCCCATTCTGCGGAGAATGGAAAGCAGCACATCATTAGAATTGTGCATAGCATCAGCCAGCTGAATGTGTTGGCTGAACCACCAATGTCAGATGCTTTAAGCTGAGAACAAGTGGTCCCGTCTGATGGTGCACGCTCCATCATAAAAGAAGAAAAGAGCCTATTAAAGTGCTGAGCACCCCCATTCTGCGGAGAATGGAAAGCAGCACATCATTAGAATTGTGCATAGCATCAGCCAGCTGAATGTCTTGGCTGAACCACCAATGTCAGAGGCTTTAAGCTGAGAACAAGTGGTCCCGTCTGATGGTGCACGCTCGAGCATAAAAGAAGAAAAGAGCCTATTAAAGTGCTGAGCACCCCCATTCTGCGGAGAATGTAAACTAGCACTTCATTAGAACTGTGCATAGCATCAGCCAGCTGAATGTGTTGGCTGAAACACCAATGTCAGAGTCTTTAAGCTGAGAACAAGTGGTCCCGTCTGATGGTGCACGTTCAAACATAAAAGAAGAAAAGAGCCTATTAAAGTGCTGAGCACCCCCATTCTGCGGAGAATGGAAAGCAGCACGTTATTAGAATTGTGCATAGCATCAGCCAGCTGAATGTGTTGGCTGAACCACCAATGTCAGAGGCTTTAAGCTGAGAACAAGTGGTCCCGTCTGATGGTGCATGTTCAAACATAAAAGAAGAAAAGAGCCTATTAAAGTGCTGAGCACCCCCATTCTGCGGAGAATGGAAAGCAGCACATCATTAGAATTGTGCATAGCATCAGCCAGCTGAATGTGTTGGCTGAACCACCAATGTCAGAGGCTTTAAGCTGAGAACAAGTGTTCCCGTCTGATGGTGCATGTTCAAACATAAAAGAAGAAAATAGCCTATTAAAGTGCTGAGCACCCCCATTCTGCGGAGAATGGAAAGCAGCACATCATTAGAATTGTGCATAGCATCATCCAGCTGAATGTGTTGGCTGAACCACCAATGTCAGAGGCTTTAAGCTGAGAACAAGTGGTCCCGTCTGATGGTGCACGCTCCATCATAAAAGAAGAAAAGAGCCTATTAAAGTGCTGAGCACCCCCATTCTGCGGAGAATGTAAACTAGCACTTCATTAGAACTGTGCATAGCATCAGCCAGCTGAATGTCTTGGCTGAACCACCAATGTCAGAGGCTTTAAACTGAGAACAAGTGGTCCCGTCTGATGGTGCACGTTCAAACATAAAAGAAGAAAAGAGCCTATTAAAGTGCTGAGCACCCCCATTCTGCGGAGAATGGAAAGCAGCACATCATTAGAATTGTGCATA
Source organism: Aquarana catesbeiana (assembly GCF_042186555.1). Classification (NCBI taxonomy): domain Eukaryota; kingdom Metazoa; phylum Chordata; class Amphibia; order Anura; family Ranidae; genus Aquarana; species Aquarana catesbeiana. The sequence continues at coordinate 265,811,429 of NC_133331.1, forward strand.
GCATCAGTCAGCTGAATGTGTTGGCTGAACCACGAATGTCAGAGGCTTTAAGCTGAGAACAAGTGGTCCCGTCTGATGGTGCACGTTCAAACATAAAAGAAGAAAAGAGCCTATTAAAGTGCTGAGCACCCCCATTCTGCGGAGAATGGAAAGCAGCACATCATTAGAATTGTGCATAGCATCAGCCAGCTTAATGTGTTGACTGAACCACCAATGTCAGAGGCTTTAAGCTGAGAACAAGTGGTCCCGTCTGATGGTGCATGTTCAAACATAAAAGAAGAAAAGAGCCTATTAAAGTGCTGAGCACCCCCATTCTGCGGAGAATGGAAAGCAGCACATCATTAGAATTGTGCATAGCATCAGCCAGCTGAATGTGTTGGCTGAACCACCAATGTCAGAGGCTTTAAGCTGAGAACAAGTGGTCCCGTCTGATGGTGCACGTTCAAACATAAAAGAAGAAAAGAGCCTATTAAAGTGCTGAGCACCCCCATTCTGCGGAGAATGGAAAGCAGCACATCATTAGAATTGTGCATAGCATCAGCCAGCTGAATGTGTTGGCTGAACCACCAATGTCAGAGGCTTTAAGCTGAGAACAAGTGGTCCCGTCTGATGGTGCACGTTCAAACATAAAAGAAGAAAAGAGCCTATTAAAGTGCTGAGCACCCCCATTCTGCAGAGAATGTAAACTAGCACTTCATTAGAACTGTGCATAGCATCAGCCAGCTGAATGTGTTGGCTGAAACACCAATGTCAGAGGCTTTAAGCTGAGAACAAGTGGTCCCGTCTGATGGTGCACGCTCGAGCATAAAAGAAGAAAAGAGCCTATTAAAGTGCTGAGCACCCCCATTCTGCGGAGAATGTAAACTAGCACTTCATTAGAACTGTGCATAGCATCAGCCAGCTGAATGTCTTGGCTGAACCACCAATGTCAGATGCTTTAAGCTGAGAACAAGTGGTCCCGTCTGATGGTGCACATTCAAACATAAAAGAAGAAAAGAGCCTATTAAAGTGCTGAGCACCCCCATTCTGCGGAGAATGTCAACTAGCACATCATTAGAATTGTGCATAGCATCAGCCAGCTGAATGTGTTGGCTGAAACACCAATGTCAGAGGCTTTAAGCTGAGAACAAGTGGTCCCGTCTGATGGTGCACGCTCGAGCATAAAAGAAGAAAAGAGCCTATTAAAGTGCTGAGCACCCCCATTCTGCGGAGAATGGAAAGCAGCACATCATTAGAATTGTGCATAGCATCAGCCAGCTGAATGTGTTGGCTGAACCACCAATGTCAGATGCTTTAAGCTGAGAACAAGTGGTCCCGTCTGATGGTGCACGCTCCATCATAAAAGAAGAAAAGAGCCTATTAAAGTGCTGAGCACCCCCATTCTGCGGAGAATGGAAAGCAGCACATCATTAGAACTGTGCATAGCATCAGCCAGCTGAATGTCTTGGCTGAACCACCAATGTCAGAGGCTTTAAGCTGAGAACAAGTGGTCCCGTCTGATGGTGCACGTTCAAACATAAAAGAAGAAAAGAGCCTATTAAAGTGCTGAGCACCCCCATTCTGCGGAGAATGTCAACTAGCACTTCATTAGAACTGTGCATAGCATCAGCCAGCTGAATGTGTTGGCTGAAACACCAATGTCAGAGGCTTTAAGCTGAGAACAAGTGGTCCCGTCTGATGGTGCACGCTCCATCATAAAAGAAGAAAAGAGCCTATTAAAGTGCTGAGCACCCCCATTCTGCGGAGAATGGAAAGCAGCACATCATTAGAACTGTGCATAGCATCAGCCAGCTGAATGTCTTGGCTGAACCACCAATGTCAGAGGCTTTAAGCTGAGAACAAGTGGTCCCGTCTGATGGTGCACGTTCAAACATAAAAGAAGAAAAGAGCCTATTAAAGTGCTGAGCACCCCCATTCTGCGGAGAATGTCAACTAGCACTTCATTAGAACTGTGCATAGCATCAGCCAGCTGAATGTGTTGGCTGAAACACCAATGTCAGAGGCTTTAAGCTGAGAACAAGTGGTCCCGTCTGATGGTGCACGTTCAAACATAAAAGAAGAAAAGAGCCTATTAAAGTGCTGAGCACCCCCATTCTGCGGAGAATGTCAACTAGCACTTCATTAGAACTGTGCATAGCATCAGCCAGCTGAATGTGTTGGCTGAAACACCAATGTCAGAGGCTTTAAGCTGAGAACAAGTGGTCCCGTCTGATGGTGCATGTTCAAACATAAAAGAAGAAAAGAGCCTATTAAAGTGCTGAGCACCCGCATTCTGCGGAGAATGGAAAGCAGCACATCATTAGAATTGTGCATAGCATCAGCCAGCTGAATGTGTTGGCTGAACCACCAATGTCAGATGCTTTAAGCTGAGAACAAGTGGTCCCGTCTGATGGTGCACGCTCCATCATAAAAGAAGAAAAGAGCCTATTAAAGTGCTGAGCACCCCCATTCTGCGGAGAATGGAAAGCAGCACATCATTAGAATTGTGCATAGCATCAGCCAGCTGAATGTGTTGGCTGAACCACCAATGTCAGATGCTTTAAGCTGAGAACAAGTGGTCCCGTCTGATGGTGCACGTTAAAACATAAAAGAAGAAAAGAGCCTATTAAAGTGCTGAGCACCCCCATTCTGCGGAGAATGTCAACTAGCACTTCATTAGAACTGTGCATAGCATCAGCCAGCTGAATGTGTTGGCTGAACCACCAATGTCAGAGGCTTTAAGCTGAGAACAAGTGGTCCCGTCTGATGGTGCACGTTCAAACATAAAAGAAGAAAAGAGCCTATTAAAGTGCTGAGCACCCCCATTCTGCGGAGAATGGAAAGCAGCACATTATTAGAATTGTGCATAGTATCAGCCAGCTGAATGTGTTGGCTGAACCACCAATGTCAGATGCTTTAAGCTGAGAACAAGTGGTCCCGTCTGATGGTGCACGTTCAAACATAAAAGAAGAAAAGACCCTATTAAAGTGCTGAGCACCCCCATTCTGCGGAGAATGGAAAGCAGCACATCATTAGAATTGTGCATAGCATCAGCCAGCTGAATGTGTTGGCTGAACCACCAATGTCAGAGGCTTTAAGCTGAGAACAAGTGGTCCCGTCTGATGGTGCACGTTCAAACATAAAAGAAGAAAAGAGCCTATTAAAGTGCTGAGCACCCCCATTCTGCGGAGAATGTAAACTAGCACTTCATTAGAACTGTGCATAGCATCAGCCAGCTGAATGTCTTGGCTGAACCACCAATGTCAGATGCTTTAAGCTGAGAACAAGTGGTCCCGTCTGATGGTGCACGCTCGAGCATAAAAGAAGAAAAGAGCCTATTAAAGTGCTGAGCACCCCCATTCTGCGGAGAATGTAAACTAGCACTTCATTAGAACTGTGCATAGCATCAGCCAGCTGAATGTCTTGGCTGAACCACCAATGTCAGATGCTTTAAGCTGAGAACAAGTGGTCCCGTCTGATGGTGCACATTCAAACATAAAAGAAGAAAAGAGCCTATTAAAGTGCTGAGCACCCCCATTCTGCGGAGAATGGAAAGCAGCACATCATTAGAATTGTGCATAGCATCAGCCAGCTGAATGTGTTGGCTGAACCACCAATGTCAGAGGCTTTAAGCTGAGAACAAGTGGTCCCGTCTGATGGTGCACGTTCAAACACAAAAGAAGAAAAGAGCCTATTAAAGTGCTGAGCACCCCCATTCTGCGGAGAATGTCAAATAGCACTTCATTAGAACTGTGCATAGCATCAGCCAGCTGGATGTGTTGGCTGAAACACCAATGTCAGAGGCTTTAAGCTGAGAACAAGTGGTCCCGTCTGATGGTGCACGCTCCATCATAAAAGAAGAAAAGAGCCTATTAAAGTGCTGAGCACCCCCATTCTGCGGAGAATGGAAAGCAGCACATCATTAGAATTGTGCATAGCATCAGCCAGCTGAATGTGTTGGCTGAACCACCAATGTCAGATGCTTTAAGCTGAGAACAAGTGGTCCCGTCTGATGGTGCACGCTCCATCATAAAAGAAGAAAAGAGCCTATTAAAGTGCTGAGCACCCCCATTCTGCGGAGAATGTCAACTAGCACTTCATTAGAACTGTGCATAGCATCAGCCAGCTGAATGTGTTGGCTGAAACACCAATGTCAGAGGCTTTAAACTGAGAACAAGTGGTCCCGTCTGATGGTGCACGCTCGAGCATAAAAGAAGAAAAGAGCCTATTAAAGTGCTGAGCACCCCCATTCTGCGGAGAATGTAAACTAGCACTTCATTAGAACTGTGCATAGCATCAGCCAGCTGAATGTCTTGGCTGAACCACCAATGTCAGATGCTTTAAGCTAAGAACAAGTGGTCCCGTCTGATGGTGCACGTTCAAACATAAAAGAAGAAAAGAGCCTATTAAAGTGCTGAGCACCCCCATTCTGCGGAGAATGTCAACTAGCACTTCATTAGAACTGTGCATAGCATCAGCCAGCTGAATGTGTTGGCTGAAACACCAATGTCAGAGGCTTTAAGCTGAGAACAAGTGGTCCCGTCTGATGGTGCACGTTCAAACATAAAAGAAGAAAAGAGCCTATTAAAGTGCTGAGCACCCCCATTCTGCGGAGAATGGAAAGCAGCACATTATTAGAATTGTGCATAGCATCAGCCAGCTGAATGTGTTGGCTGAACCACCAATGTCAGAGGCTTTAAGCTGAGAACAAGTGGTCCCGTCTGATGGTGCACGCTCGAGCATAAAAAAAGAAAAGAGCCTATTAAAGTGCTGAGCACCCCCATTCTGCGGAGAATGGAAAGCAGCACATCATTAGAATTGTGCATAGCATCAGCCAGCTGAATGTGTTGGCTGAACCACCAATGTCAGATGCTTTAAGCTGAGAACAAGTGGTCCCGTCTGATGGTGCACGTTCAAACATAAAAGAAGAAAGGAGCCTATTAAAGTGCTGAGCACCCCCATTCTGCGGAGAATGTCAACTAGCACTTCATTAGAACTGTGCATAGCATCAGCCAGCTGAATGTGTTGGCTGAAACACCAATGTCAGAGGCTTTAAGCTGAGAACAAGTGGTCCCGTCTGATGGTGCACGTTCAAACATAAAAGAAGAAAAGAGCCTATTAAAGTGCTGAGCACCCCCATTCTGCGGAGAATGGAAAGCAGCACGTTATTAGAATTGTGCATAGCATCAGCCAGCTGAATGTGTTGGCTGAACCACCAATGTCAGAGGCTTTAAGCTGAGAATAAGTGGTCCCGTCTGATGGTGCATGTTCAAACATAAAAGAAGAAAAGAGCCTATTAAAGTGCTGAGCACCCCCATTCTGCGGAGAATGGAAAGCAGCACATCATTAGAATTGTGCATAGCATCAGCCAGCTGAATGTGTTGGCTGAACCACCAATGTCAGATGCTTTAAGCTGAGAACAAGTGGTCCCGTCTGATGGTGCACGCTCCATCATAAAAGAAGAAAAGAGCCTATTAAAGTGCTGAGCACCCCCATTCTGCGGAGAATGTAAACTAGCACTTCATTAGAACTGTGCATAGCATCAGCCAGCTGAATGTCTTGGCTGAACCAACAATGTCAGAGGCTTTAAGCTGAGAACAAGTGGTCCCGTCTGATGGTGCACGTTCAAACATAAAAGAAGAAAAGAGCCTATTAAAGTGCTGAGCACCCCCATTCTGCGGAGAATGGAAAGCAGCACATCATTAGAACTGTGCATAGCATCAGCCAGCTGAATGTCTTGGCTGAACCACCAATGTCAGAGGCTTTAAGCTGAGAACAAGTGGTCCCGTCTGATGGTGCATGTTCAAACATAAAAGAAGAAAAGAGCCTATTAAAGTGCTGAGCACCCCCATTCTGCGGAGAATGTAAACTAGCACTTCATTAGAACTGTGCATAGCATCAGCCAGCTGAATGTGTTGGCTGAAACACCAATGTCAGAGGCTTTAAGCTGAGAACAAGTGGTCCCGTCTGATGGTGCATGTTCAAACATAAAAGAAGAAAAGAGCCTATTAAAGTGCTGAGCACCCCCATTCTGCGGAGAATGGAAAGCAGCACATCATTAGAATTGTGCATAGCATCAGCCAGCTGAATGTGTTGGCTGAACCACCAATGTCAGAGGCTTTAAGCTGAGAACAAGTGGTCCCGTCTGATGGTGCACGTTCAAACATAAAAGAAGAAAAGAGCCTATTAAAGTGCTGAGCACCCCCATTCTGCGGAGAATGGAAAGCAGCACATCATTAGAATTGTGCATAGCATCAGCCAGCTGAATGTGTTGGCTGAACCACCAATGTCAGAGGCTTTAAGCTGAGAACAAGTGGTCCCGTCTGATGGTGCACGTTCAAACATAAAAGAAGAAAAGAGCCTATTAAAGTGCTGAGCACCCCCATTCTGCAGAGAATGTAAACTAGCACTTCATTAGAACTGTGCATAGCATCAGCCAGCTGAATGTGTTGGCTGAAACACCAATGTCAGAGGCTTTAAGCTGAGAACAAGTGGTCCCGTCTGATGGTGCACGCTCGAGCATAAAAGAAGAAAAGAGCCTATTAAAGTGCTGAGCACCCCCATTCTGCGGAGAATGTAAACTAGCACTTCATTAGAACTGTGCATAGCATCAGCCAGCTGAATGTCTTGGCTGAACCACCAATGTCAGATGCTTTAAGCTGAGAACAAGTGGTCCCGTCTGATGGTGCACATTCAAACATAAAAGAAGAAAAGAGCCTATTAAAGTGCTGAGCACCCCCATTCTGCGGAGAATGTCAACTAGCACATCATTAGAATTGTGCATAGCATCAGCCAGCTGAATGTGTTGGCTGAAACACCAATGTCAGAGGCTTTAAGCTGAGAACAAGTGGTCCCGTCTGATGGTGCACGCTCGAGCATAAAAGAAGAAAAGAGCCTATTAAAGTGCTGAGCACCCCCATTCTGCGGAGAATGGAAAGCAGCACATCATTAGAATTGTGCATAGCATCAGCCAGCTGAATGTGTTGGCTGAACCACCAATGTCAGATGCTTTAAGCTGAGAACAAGTGGTCCCGTCTGATGGTGCACGCTCCATCATAAAAGAAGAAAAGAGCCTATTAAAGTGCTGAGCACCCCCATTCTGCGGAGAATGGAAAGCAGCACATCATTAGAATTGTGCATAGCATCAGCCAGCTGAATGTGTTGGCTGAAACACCAATGTCAGAGGCTTTAAGCTGAGAACAAGTGGTCCCGTCTGATGGTGCACGCTCGAGCATAAAAGAAGAAAAGAGCCTATTAAAGTGCTGAGCACCCCCATTCTGCGGAGAATGGAAAGCAGCACATCATTAGAATTGTGCATAGCATCAGCCAGCTGAATGTGTTGGCTGAACCACCAATGTCAGATGCTTTAAGCTGAGAACAAGTGGTCCCGTCTGATGGTGCACGCTCCATCATAAAAGAAGAAAAGAGCCTATTAAAGTGCTGAGCACCCCCATTCTGCGGAGAATGGAAAGCAGCACATCATTAGAATTGTGCATAGCATCAGCCAGCTGAATGTCTTGGCTGAACCACCAATGTCAGAGGCTTTAAGCTGAGAACAAGTGGTCCCGTCTGATGGTGCACGCTCGAGCATAAAAGAAGAAAAGAGCCTATTAAAGTGCTGAGCACCCCCATTCTGCGGAGAATGTAAACTAGCACTTCATTAGAACTGTGCATAGCATCAGCCAGCTGAATGTGTTGGCTGAAACACCAATGTCAGAGTCTTTAAGCTGAGAACAAGTGGTCCCGTCTGATGGTGCACGTTCAAACATAAAAGAAGAAAAGAGCCTATTAAAGTGCTGAGCACCCCCATTCTGCGGAGAATGGAAAGCAGCACGTTATTAGAATTGTGCATAGCATCAGCCAGCTGAATGTGTTGGCTGAACCACCAATGTCAGAGGCTTTAAGCTGAGAACAAGTGGTCCCGTCTGATGGTGCATGTTCAAACATAAAAGAAGAAAAGAGCCTATTAAAGTGCTGAGCACCCCCATTCTGCGGAGAATGGAAAGCAGCACATCATTAGAATTGTGCATAGCATCAGCCAGCTGAATGTGTTGGCTGAACCACCAATGTCAGAGGCTTTAAGCTGAGAACAAGTGTTCCCGTCTGATGGTGCATGTTCAAACATAAAAGAAGAAAATAGCCTATTAAAGTGCTGAGCACCCCCATTCTGCGGAGAATGGAAAGCAGCACATCATTAGAATTGTGCATAGCATCATCCAGCTGAATGTGTTGGCTGAACCACCAATGTCAGAGGCTTTAAGCTGAGAACAAGTGGTCCCGTCTGATGGTGCACGCTCCATCATAAAAGAAGAAAAGAGCCTATTAAAGTGCTGAGCACCCCCATTCTGCGGAGAATGTAAACTAGCACTTCATTAGAACTGTGCATAGCATCAGCCAGCTGAATGTCTTGGCTGAACCACCAATGTCAGAGGCTTTAAACTGAGAACAAGTGGTCCCGTCTGATGGTGCACGTTCAAACATAAAAGAAGAAAAGAGCCTATTAAAGTGCTGAGCACCCCCATTCTGCGGAGAATGGAAAGCAGCACATCATTAGAATTGTGCATAGCATCAGTCAGCTGAATGTGTTGGCTGAACCACGAATGTCAGAGGCTTTAAGCTGAGAACAAGTGGTCCCGTCTGATGGTGCACGTTCAAACATAAAAGAAGAAAAGAGCCTATTAAAGTGCTGAGCACCCCCATTCTGCGGAGAATGGAAAGCAGCACATCATTAGAATTGTGCATAGCATCAGCCAGCTTAATGTGTTGACTGAACCACCAATGTCAGATGCTTTAAGCTGAGAACAAGTGGTCCCGTCTGATGGTGCACGCTCCATCATAAAAGAAGAAAAGAGCCTATTAAAGTGCTGAGCACCCCCATTCTGCGGAGAATGGAAAGCAGCACATCATTAGAAATGTGCATAGCATCAGCCAGCTGAATGTCTTGGCTGAACCACCAATGTCAGAGGCTTTAAGCTGAGAACAAGTGGTCCCGTCTGATGGTGCACGTTCAAACATAAAAGAAGAAAAGAGCCTATTAAAGTGCTGAGCACCCCCATTCTGCGGAGAATGTAAACTAGCACTTCATTAGAACTGTGCATAGCATCAGCCAGCTGAATGTGTTGGCTGAAACACCAATGTCAGAGGCTTTAAGCTGAGAACAAGTGGTCCCGTCTGATGGTGCATGTTCAAACATAAAAGAAGAAAAGAGCCTATTAAAGTGCTGAGCACCCCCATTCTGCGGAGAATGGAAAGCAGCACATCATTAGAATTGTGCATAGCATCAGCCAGCTGAATGTGTTGGCTGAACCACCAATGTCAGAGGCTTTAAGCTGAGAACAAGTGGTCCCGTCTGATGGTGCACGTTCAAACATAAAAGAAGAAAAGAGCCTATTAAAGTGCTGAGCACCCCCATTCTGCGGAGAATGGAAAGCAGCACATCATTAGAATTGTGCATAGCATCAGCCAGCTGAATGTGTTGGCTGAACCACCAATGTCAGAGGCTTTAAGCTGAGAACAAGTGGTCCCGTCTGATGGTGCACGTTCAAACATAAAAGAAGAAAAGAGCCTATTAAAGTGCTGAGCACCCCCATTCTGCAGAGAATGTAAACTAGCACTTCATTAGAACTGTGCATAGCATCAGCCAGCTGAATGTGTTGGCTGAAACACCAATGTCAGAGGCTTTAAGCTGAGAACAAGTGGTCCCGTCTGATGGTGCACGCTCGAGCATAAAAGAAGAAAAGAGCCTATTAAAGTGCTGAGCACCCCCATTCTGCGGAGAATGTAAACTAGCACTTCATTAGAACTGTGCATAGCATCAGCCAGCTGAATGTCTTGGCTGAACCACCAATGTCAGATGCTTTAAGCTGAGAACAAGTGGTCCCGTCTGATGGTGCACATTCAAACATAAAAGAAGAAAAGAGCCTATTAAAGTGCTGAGCACCCCCATTCTGCGGAGAATGTCAACTAGCACATCATTAGAATTGTGCATAGCATCAGCCAGCTGAATGTGTTGGCTGAAACACCAATGTCAGAGGCTTTAAGCTGAGAACAAGTGGTCCCGTCTGATGGTGCACGCTCGAGCATAAAAGAAGAAAAGAGCCTATTAAAGTGCTGAGCACCCCCATTCTGCGGAGAATGGAAAGCAGCACATCATTAGAATTGTGCATAGCATCAGCCAGCTGAATGTGTTGGCTGAACCACCAATGTCAGATGCTTTAAGCTGAGAACAAGTGGTCCCGTCTGATGGTGCACGCTCCATCATAAAAGAAGAAAAGAGCCTATTAAAGTGCTGAGCACCCCCATTCTGCGGAGAATGGAAAGCAGCACATCATTAGAATTGTGCATAGCATCAGCCAGCTGAATGTCTTGGCTGAACCACCAATGTCAGAGGCTTTAAGCTGAGAACAAGTGGTCCCGTCTGATGGTGCACGCTCGAGCATAAAAGAAGAAAAGAGCCTATTAAAGTGCTGAGCACCCCCATTCTGCGGAGAATGTAAACTAGCACTTCATTAGAACTGTGCATAGCATCAGCCAGCTGAATGTGTTGGCTGAAACACCAATGTCAGAGTCTTTAAGCTGAGAACAAGTGGTCCCGTCTGATGGTGCACGTTCAAACATAAAAGAAGAAAAGAGCCTATTAAAGTGCTGAGCACCCCCATTCTGCGGAGAATGGAAAGCAGCACATCATTAGAATTGTGCATAGCATCAGCCAGCTTAATGTGTTGACTGAACCACCAATGTCAGATGCTTTAAGCTGAGAACAAGTGGTCCCGTCTGATGGTGCACGCTCCATCATAAAAGAAGAAAAGAGCCTATTAAAGTGCTGAGCACCCCCATTCTGCGGAGAATGGAAAGCAGCACATCATTAGAACTGTGCATAGCATCAGCCAGCTGAATGTCTTGGCTGAACCACCAATGTCAGAGGCTTTAAGCTGAGAACAAGTGGTCCCGTCTGATGGTGCACGTTCAAACATAAAAGAAGAAAAGAGCCTATTAAAGTGCTGAGCACCCCCATTCTGCGGAGAATGTCAACTAGCACTTCATTAGAACTGTGCATAGCATCAGCCAGCTGAATGTGTTGGCTGAAACACCAATGTCAGAGGCTTTAAGCTGAGAACAAGTGGTCCCGTCTGATGGTGCATGTTCAAACATAAAAGAAGAAAAGAGCCTATTAAAGTGCTGAGCACCCGCATTCTGCGGAGAATGGAAAGCAGCACATCATTAGAATTGTGCATAGCATCAGCCAGCTGAATGTGTTGGCTGAACCACCAATGTCAGATGCTTTAAGCTGAGAACAAGTGGTCCCGTCTGATGGTGCACGCTCCATCATAAAAGAAGAAAAGAGCCTATTAAAGTGCTGAGCACCCCCATTCTGCGGAGAATGGAAAGCAGCACATCATTAGAATTGTGCATAGCATCAGCCAGCTGAATGTGTTGGCTGAACCACCAATGTCAGATGCTTTAAGCTGAGAACAAGTGGTCCCGTCTGATGGTGCACGTTAAAACATAAAAGAAGAAAAGAGCCTATTAAAGTGCTGAGCACCCCCATTCTGCGGAGAATGTCAACTAGCACTTCATTAGAACTGTGCATAGCATCAGCCAGCTGAATGTGTTGGCTGAACCACCAATGTCAGAGGCTTTAAGCTGAGAACAAGTGGTCCCGTCTGATGGTGCACGTTCAAACATAAAAGAAGAAAAGAGCCTATTAAAGTGCTGAGCACCCCCATTCTGCGGAGAATGGAAAGCAGCACATTATTAGAATTGTGCATAGTATCAGCCAGCTGAATGTGTTGGCTGAACCACCAATGTCAGATGCTTTAAGCTGAGAACAAGTGGTCCCGTCTGATGGTGCACGTTCAAACATAAAAGAAGAAAAGACCCTATTAAAGTGCTGAGCACCCCCATTCTGCGGAGAATGGAAAGCAGCACATCATTAGAATTGTGCATAGCATCAGCCAGCTGAATGTGTTGGCTGAACCACCAATGTCAGAGGCTTTAAGCTGAGAACAAGTGGTCCCGTCTGATGGTGCACGTTCAAACATAAAAGAAGAAAAGAGCCTATTAAAGTGCTGAGCACCCCCATTCTGCGGAGAATGTAAACTAGCACTTCATTAGAACTGTGCATAGCATCAGCCAGCTGAATGTCTTGGCTGAACCACCAATGTCAGATGCTTTAAGCTGAGAACAAGTGGTCCCGTCTGATGGTGCACGCTCGAGCATAAAAGAAGAAAAGAGCCTATTAAAGTGCTGAGCACCCCCATTCTGCGGAGAATGTAAACTAGCACTTCATTAGAACTGTGCATAGCATCAGCCAGCTGAATGTCTTGGCTGAACCACCAATGTCAGATGCTTTAAGCTGAGAACAAGTGGTCCCGTCTGATGGTGCACATTCAAACATAAAAGAAGAAAAGAGCCTATTAAAGTGCTGAGCACCCCCATTCTGCGGAGAATGGAAAGCAGCACATCATTAGAATTGTGCATAGCATCAGCCAGCTGAATGTGTTGGCTGAACCACCAATGTCAGAGGCTTTAAGCTGAGAACAAGTGGTCCCGTCTGATGGTGCACGTTCAAACACAAAAGAAGAAAAGAGCCTATTAAAGTGCTGAGCACCCCCATTCTGCGGAGAATGTCAAATAGCACTTCATTAGAACTGTGCATAGCATCAGCCAGCTGGATGTGTTGGCTGAAACACCAATGTCAGAGGCTTTAAGCTGAGAACAAGTGGTCCCGTCTGATGGTGCACGCTCCATCATAAAAGAAGAAAAGAGCCTATTAAAGTGCTGAGCACCCCCATTCTGCGGAGAATGGAAAGCAGCACATCATTAGAATTGTGCATAGCATCAGCCAGCTGAATGTGTTGGCTGAACCACCAATGTCAGATGCTTTAAGCTGAGAACAAGTGGTCCCGTCTGATGGTGCACGCTCCATCATAAAAGAAGAAAAGAGCCTATTAAAGTGCTGAGCACCCCCATTCTGCGGAGAATGTCAACTAGCACTTCATTAGAACTGTGCATAGCATCAGCCAGCTGAATGTGTTGGCTGAAACACCAATGTCAGAGGCTTTAAACTGAGAACAAGTGGTCCCGTCTGATGGTGCACGCTCGAGCATAAAAGAAGAAAAGAGCCTATTAAAGTGCTGAGCACCCCCATTCTGCGGAGAATGTAAACTAGCACTTCATTAGAACTGTGCATAGCATCAGCCAGCTGAATGTCTTGGCTGAACCACCAATGTCAGATGCTTTAAGCTAAGAACAAGTGGTCCCGTCTGATGGTGCACGTTCAAACATAAAAGAAGAAAAGAGCCTATTAAAGTGCTGAGCACCCCCATTCTGCGGAGAATGTCAACTAGCACTTCATTAGAACTGTGCATAGCATCAGCCAGCTGAATGTGTTGGCTGAAACACCAATGTCAGAGGCTTTAAGCTGAGAACAAGTGGTCCCGTCTGATGGTGCACGTTCAAACATAAAAGAAGAAAAGAGCCTATTAAAGTGCTGAGCACCCCCATTCTGCGGAGAATGGAAAGCAGCACATTATTAGAATTGTGCATAGCATCAGCCAGCTGAATGTGTTGGCTGAACCACCAATGTCAGAGGCTTTAAGCTGAGAACAAGTGGTCCCGTCTGATGGTGCACGCTCGAGCATAAAAAAAGAAAAGAGCCTATTAAAGTGCTGAGCACCCCCATTCTGCGGAGAATGGAAAGCAGCACATCATTAGAATTGTGCATAGCATCAGCCAGCTGAATGTGTTGGCTGAACCACCAATGTCAGATGCTTTAAGCTGAGAACAAGTGGTCCCGTCTGATGGTGCACGTTCAAACATAAAAGAAGAAAGGAGCCTATTAAAGTGCTGAGCACCCCAATTCTGCGGAGAATGTCAACTAGCACTTCATTAGAACTGTGCATAGCATCAGCCAGCTGAATGTGTTGGCTGAAACACCAATGTCAGAGGCTTTAAGCTGAGAACAAGTGGTCCCGTCTGATGGTGCACGTTCAAACATAAAAGAAGAAAAGAGCCTATTAAAGTGCTGAGCACCCCCATTCTGCGGAGAATGGAAAGCAGCACGTTATTAGAATTGTGCATAGCATCAGCCAGCTGAATGTGTTGGCTGAACCACCAATGTCAGAGGCTTTAAGCTGAGAATAAGTGGTCCCGTCTGATGGTGCATGTTCAAACATAAAAGAAGAAAAGAGCCTATTAAAGTGCTGAGCACCCCCATTCTGCGGAGAATGGAAAGCAGCACATCATTAGAATTGTGCATAGCATCAGCCAGCTGAATGTGTTGGCTGAACCACCAATGTCAGATGCTTTAAGCTGAGAACAAGTGGTCCCGTCTGATGGTGCACGCTCCATCATAAAAGAAGAAAAGAGCCTATTAAAGTGCTGAGCACCCCCATTCTGCGGAGAATGTAAACTAGCACTTCATTAGAACTGTGCATAGCATCAGCCAGCTGAATGTCTTGGCTGAACCAACAATGTCAGAGGCTTTAAGCTGAGAACAAGTGGTCCCGTCTGATGGTGCACGTTCAAACATAAAAGAAGAAAAGAGCCTATTAAAGTGCTGAGCACCCCCATTCTGCGGAGAATGGAAAGCAGCACACCATTAGAATTGTGCATAGCATCAGCCAGCTGAATGTGTTGGCTGAACCACCAATGTCAGAGGCTTTAAGCTGAGAACAAGTGGTCCCGTGTGATGGTGCACGTTCAAACATAAAAGAAGAAAAGAGCCTATTAAAGTGCTGAGCACCCCCATTCTGCGGAGAATGGAAAGCAGCACATCATTAGAATTGTGCATAGCATCAGCCAGCTTAATGTGTTGACTGAACCACCAATGTCAGATGCTTTAAGCTGAGAACAAGTGGTCCCGTCTGATGGTGCATGTTCAAACATAAAAGAAGAAAAGAGCCTATTAAAGTGCTGAGCACCCCCATTCTGCGGAAAATGTCAACTAGCACATCATTAGAATTGTGCATAGCATCAGCCAGCTGAATGTGTTGGCTGAAACACCAATGTCAGAGGCTTTAAGCTGAGAACAAGTGGTCCCGTCTGATGGTGCACGCTCGAGCATAAAAGAAGAAAAGAGCCTATTAAAGTGCTGAGCACCCCCATTCTGCGGAGAATGTAAACTAGCACTTCATTAGAACTGTGCATAGCATCAGCCAGCTGAATGTCTTGGCTGAACCACCAATGTCAGATGCTTTAAGCTGAGAACAAGTGGTCCCGTCTGATGGTGCACGTTCAAACATAAAAGAAGAAAAGAGCCTATTAAAGTGCTGAGCACCCCCATTGTGCGGAGAATGTCAACTAGCACTTCATTAGAACTGTGCATAGCATCAGCCAGCTGAATGTGTTGGCTGAAACACCAATGTCAGAGGCTTTAAGCTGAGAACAAGTGGTCCCGTCTGATGGTGCACGCTCCATCATAAAAGAAGAAAAGAGCCTATTAAAGTGCTGAGCACCCCCATTCTGCGGAGAATGGAAAGCAGCACATCATTAGAATTGTGCATAGCATCAGCCAGCTGAATGTGTTGGCTGAACCACCAATGTCAGATGCTTTAAGCTGAGAACAAGTGGTCCCGTCTGATGGTGCACGCTCCATCATAAAAGAAGAAAAGAGCCTATTAAAGTGCTGAGCACCCCCATTCTGCGGAGAATGGAAAGCAGCACATCATTAGAATTGTGCATAGCATCAGCCAGCTGAATGTGTTGGCTGAACCACCAATGTCAGAGGCTTTAAGCTGAGAACAAGTGGTCCCGTCTGATGGTGCACGTTCAAACATAAAAGAAGAAAAGAGCCTATTAAAGTGCTGAGCACCCCCATTCTGCGGAGAATGTCAACTAGCACATCATTAGAATTGTGCATAGCATCAGCCAGCTGAATGTGTTGGCTGAAACACCAATGTCAGAGGCTTTAAGCTGAGAACAAGTGGTCCCGTCTGATGGTGCACGCTCGAGCATAAAAGAAGAAAAGAGCCTATTAAAGTGCTGAGCACCCCCATTCTGCGGAGAATGTAAACTAGCACTTCATTAGAACTGTGCATAGCATCAGCCAGCTGAATGTCTTGGCTGAACCACCAATGTCAGATGCTTTAAGCTGAGAACAAGTGGTCCCGTCTGATGGTGCACGTTCAAACATAAAAGAAGAAAAGAGCCTATTAAAGTGCTGAGCACCCCCATTCTGCGGAGAATGGAAAGCAGCACATCATTAGAATTGTGCATAGCATCAGCCAGCTGAATGTGTTGGCTGAACCACCAATGTCAGAGGCTTTAAGCTGAGAACAAGTGGTCCCGTCTGATGGTGCACGTTCAAACATAAAAGAAGAAAAGAGCCTATTAAAGTGCTGAGCACCCCCATTCTGCGGAGAATGACAACTAGCACTTCATTAGAACTGTGCATAGCATCAGCCAGCTGAATGTGTTGGCTGAAACACCAATGTCAGAGGCTTTAAGCTGAGAACAAGTGGTCCCGTCTGATGGTGCACGCTCCATCATAAAAGAAGAAAAGAGCCTATTAAAGTGCTGAGCACCCCCATTCTGCGGAGAATGGAAAGCAGCACATTATTAGAATTGTGCATAGCATCAGCCAGCTGAATGTGTTGGCTGAACCACCAATGTCAGAGGCTTTAAGCTGAGAACAAGTGGTCCCGTCTGATGGTGCACGCTCGAGCATAAAAGAAGAAAAGAGCCTATTAAAGTGCTGAGCACCCCCATTCTGCGGAGAATGTAAACTAGCACTTCATTAGAACTGTGCATAGCATCAGCCAGCTGAATGTCTTGGCTGAACCACCAATGTCAGAGGCTTTAAGCTGAGAACAAGTGGTCCCGTCTGATGGTGCACGTTCAAACATAAAAGAAGAAAAGAGCCTATTAAAGTGCTGAGCACCCCCATTCTGCGGAGAATGGAAAGCAGCACATCATTAGAATTGTGCATAGCATCAGCCAGCTGAATGTGTTGGCTGAACCACCAATGTCAGAGGCTTTAAGCTGAGAACAAGTGGTCCCGTCTGATGGTGCACGCTCGAGCATAAAAGAAGAAAAGAGCCTATTAAAGTGCTGAGCACCCCCATTCTGCGGAGAATGGAAAGCAGCACATCATTAGAATTGTGCATAGCATCAGCCAGCTGAATGTGTTGGCTGAACCACCAATGTCAGATGCTTTAAGCTGAGAACAAGTGGTCCCGTCTGATGGTGCACGCTCCATCATAAAAGAAGAAAAGAGCCTATTAAAGTGCTGAGCACCCCCATTCTGCGGAGAATGTCAACTAGCACTTCATTAGAACTGTGCATAGCATCAGCCAGCTGAATGTGTTGGCTGAAACACCAATGTCAGAGGCTTTAAGCTGAGAACAAGTGGTCCCGTCTGATGGTGCACGCTCCATCATAAAAGAAGAAAAGAGCCTATTAAAGTGCTGAGCACCCCCATTCTGCGGAGAATGTAAACTAGCACTTCATTAGAACTGTGCATAGCATCAGCCAGCTGAATGTCTTGGCTGAACCACCAATGTCAGATGCTTTAAGCTGAGAACAAGTGGTCCCGTCTGATGGTGCACGTTCAAACATAAAAGAAGAAAAGAGCCTATTAAAGTGCTGAGCACCCCCATTCTGCGGAGAATGTCAACTAGCACTTCATTAGAACTGTGCATAGCATCAGCCAGCTGAATGTGTTGGCTGAAACACCAATGTCAGAGGCTTTAAGCTGAGAACAAGTGGTCCCGTCTGATGGTGCATGTTCAAACATAAAAGAAGAAAAGAGCCTATTAAAGTGCTGAGCACCCCCATTCTGCGGAGAATGGAAAGCAGCACATCAATAGAATTGTGCATAGCATCAGCCAGCTGAATGTGTTGGCTGAACCACCAATGTCAGATGCTTTAAGCTGAGAACAAGTGGTCCCGTCTGATGGTGCACGCTCCATCATAAAAGAAGAAAAGAGCCTATTAAAGTGCTGAGCACCCCCATTCTGCGGAGAATGTAAACTAGCACTTCATTAGAACTGTGCATAGCATCAGCCAGCTGAATGTCTTGGCTGAACCACCAATGTCAGAGGCTTTAAGCTGAGAACAAGTGGTCCCGTCTGATGGTGCACGTTCAAACATAAAAGAAGAAAAGAGCCTATTAAAGTGCTGAGCACCCCCATTCTGCGGAGAATGGAAAGCAGCACGTTATTAGAATTGTGCATAGCATCAGCCAGCTGAATGTGTTGGCTGAACCACCAATGTCAGAGGCTTTAAGCTGAGAACAAGTGGTCCCGTCTGATGGTGCATGTTCAAACATAAAAGAAGAAAAGAGCCTATTAAAGTGCTGAGCACCCCCATTCTGCGGAGAATGGAAAGCAGCACATCATTAGAATTGTGCATAGCATCAGCCAGCTGAATGTGTTGGCTGAACCACCAATGTCAGAGGCTTTAAGCTGAGAACAAGTGTTCCCGTCTGATGGTGCATGTTCAAACATAAAAGAAGAAAATAGCCTATTAAAGTGCTGAGCACCCCCATTCTGCGGAGAATGGAAAGCAGCACATCATTAGAATTGTGCATAGCATCATCCAGCTGAATGTGTTGGCTGAACCACCAATGTCAGAGGCTTTAAGCTGAGAACAAGTGGTCCCGTCTGATGGTGCACGTTCAAACATAAAAGAAGAAAACAGCCTATTAAAGTGCTGAGCACCCCCATTCTGCGGAGAATGGAAAGCAGCACATCATTAGAACTGTGCATAGCATCAGCCAGCTGAATGTCTTGGCTGAACCACCAATGTCAGAGGCTTTAAGCTGAGAACAAGTGGTCCCGTCTGATGGTGCACGTTCAAACATAAAAGAAGAAAAGAGCCTATTAAAGTGCTGAGCACCCCCATTCTGCGGAGAATGTAAACTAGCACTTCATTAGAACTGTGCATAGCATCAGCCAGCTGAATGTGTTGGCTGAAACACCAATGTCAGAGGCTTTAAGCTGAGAACAAGTGGTCCCGTCTGATGGTGCACGCTCCATCATAAAAGAAGAAAAGAGCCTATTAAAGTGCTGAGCACCCCCATTCTGCAGAGAATGGAAAGCAGCACATCATTAGAATTGTGCATAGCATCAGCCAGCTTAATGTGTTGACTGAACCACCAATGTCAGATGCTTTAAGCTGAGAACAAGTGGTCCCGTCTGATGGTGCATGTTCAAACATAAAAGAAGAAAAGAGCCTATTAAAGTGCTGAGCACCCCCATTCTGCGGAGAATGTCAACTAGCACATCATTAGAATTGTGCATAGCATCAGCCAGCTGAATGTGTTGGCTGAAACACCAATGTCAGAGGCTTTAAGCTGAGAACAAGTGGTCCCGTCTGATGGTGCACGCTCGAGCATAAAAGAAGAAAAGAGCCTATTAAAGTGCTGAGCACCCCCATTCTGCGGAGAATGTAAACTAGCACTTCATTAGAACTGTGCATAGCATCAGCCAGCTGAATGTCTTGGCTGAACCACCAATGTCAGATGCTTTAAGCTGAGAACAAGTGGTCCCGTCTGATGGTGCACGTTCAAACATAAAAGAAGAAAAGAGCCTATTAAAGTGCTGAGCACCCCCATTGTGCGGAGAATGGAAAGCAGCACATCATTAGAATTGTGCATAGCATCAGCCAGCTGAATGTGTTGGCTGAACCACCAATGTCAGAGGCTTTAAGCTGAGAACAAGTGGTCCCGTCTGATGGTGCACGTTCAAACATAAAAGAAGAAAAGAGCCTATTAAAGTGCTGAGCACCCCCATTCTGCGGAGAATGACAACTAGCACTTCATTAGAACTGTGCATAGCATCAGCCAGCTGAATGTGTTGGCTGAAACACCAATGTCAGAGGCTTTAAGCTGAGAACAAGTGGTCCCGTCTGATGGTGCACGCTCCATCATAAAAGAAGAAAAGAGCCTATTAAAGTGCTGAGCACCCCCATTCTGCGGAGAATGGAAAGCAGCACATTATTAGAATTGTGCATAGCATCAGCCAGCTGAATGTGTTGGCTGAACCACCAATGTCAGAGGCTTTAAGCTGAGAACAAGTGGTCCCGTCTGATGGTGCACGCTCGAGCATAAAAGAAGAAAAGAGCCTATTAAAGTGCTGAGCACCCCCATTCTGCGGAGAATGTCAACTAGCACATCATTAGAATTGTGCATAGCATCAGCCAGCTGAATGTGTTGGCTGAAACACCAATGTCAGAGGCTTTAAGCTGAGAACAAGTGGTCCCGTCTGATGGTGCACGCTCGAGCATAAAAGAAGAAAAGAGCCTATTAAAGTGCTGAGCACCCCCATTCTGCGGAGAATGTAAACTAGCACTTCATTAGAACTGTGCATAGCATCAGCCAGCTGAATGTCTTGGCTGAACCACCAATGTCAGATGCTTTAAGCTGAGAACAAGTGGTCCCGTCTGATGGTGCACATTCAAACATAAAAGAAGAAAAGAGCCTATTAAAGTGCTGAGCACCCCCATTCTGCGGAGAATGGAAAGCAGCACATCATTAGAATTGTGCATAGCATCAGCCAGCTGAGTGTGTTGGCTGAACCACCAATGTCAGATGCTTTAAGCTGAGAACAAGTGGTCCCGTCTGATGGTGCACGCTCCATCATAAAAGAAGAAAAGAGCCTATTAAAGTGCTGAGCACCCCCATTCTGCGGAGAATGGAAAGCAGCACATCATTAGAATTGTGCATAGCATCAGCCAGCTGAATGTGTTGGCTGAACCACCAATGTCAGAGGCTTTAAGCTGAGAACAAGTGGTCCCGTCTGATGGTGCACGTTCAAACATAAAAGAAGAAAAGAGCCTATTAAAGTGCTGAGCACCCCCATTCTGCGGAGAATGTAAACTAGCACTTCATTAGAACTGTGCATAGCATCAGCCAGCTGAATGTCTTGGCTGAACCACCAATGTCAGAGGCTTTAAGCTGAGAACAAGTGGTCCCGTCTGATGGTGCATGTTCAAACATAAAAGAAGAAAAGAGCCTATTAAAGTGCTGAGCACCCCCATTCTGCGGAGAATGGAAAGCAGCACATCATTAGAATTGTGCATAGCATCAGCCAGCTGAATGTCTTGGCTGAACCACCAATGTCAGAGGCTTTAAGCTGAGAACAAGTGGTCCCGTCTGATGGTGCACGTTCAAACATAAAAGAAGAAAAGAGCCTATTAAAGTGCTGAGCACCCCCATTCTGCGGAGAATGTCAACTAGCACATCATTAGAATTGTGCATAGCATCAGCCAGCTGAATGTGTTGGCTGAAACACCAATGTCAGAGGCTTTAAGCTGAGAACAAGTGGTCCCGTCTGATGGTGCACGCTCGAGCATAAAAGAAGAAAAGAGCCTATTAAAGTGCTGAGCACCCCCATTCTGCGGAGAATGTAAACTAGCACTTCATTAGAACTGTGCATAGCATCAGCCAGCTGAATGTCTTGGCTGAACCACCAATGTCAGATGCTTTAAGCTGAGAACAAGTGGTCCCGTCTGATGGTGCACGTTCAAACATAAAAGAAGAAAAGAGCCTATTAAAGTGCTGAGCACCCCCATTCTGCGGAGAATGTCAACTAGCACTTCATTAGAACTGTGCATAGCATCAGCCAGCTGAATGTGTTGGCTGAACCACCAATGTCAGAGGCTTTAAGCTGAGAACAAGTGGTCCCGTCTGATGGTGCACGTTCAAACATAAAAGAAGAAAAGAGCCTATTAAAGTGCTGAGCACCCCCATTCTGCGGAGAATGTCAACTAGCACTTCATTAGAACTGTGCATAGCATCAGCCAGCTGAATGTCTTGGCTGAACCACCAATGTCAGAGGCTTTAAGCTGAGAACAAGTGGTCCCGTCTGATGGTGCATGTTCAAACATAAAAGAAGAAAAGAGCCTATTAAAGTGCTGAGCACCCCCATTCTGCGGAGAATGGAAAGCAGCACATCATTAGAATTGTGCATAGCATCAGCCAGCTGAATGTGTTGGCTGAACCACCAATGTCAGAGGCTTTAAGCTGAGAACAAGTGGTCCCGTCTGATGGTGCACGTTCAAACATAAAAGAAGAAAAGAGCTTATTAAAGTGCTGAGCACCCCCATTCTGCGGAGAATGGAAAGCAGCACATCATTAGAATTGTGCATAGCATCAGCCAGCTGAATGTGTTGGCTGAACCACCAATGTCAGATGCTTTAAGCTGAGAACAAGTGGTCCCGTCTGATGGTGCACGCTCCATCATAAAAGAAGAAAAGAGCCTATTAAAGTGCTGAGCACCCCCATTCTGCGGAGAATGGAAAGCAGCACATCATTAGAATTGTGCATAGCATCAGTCAGCTGAATGTGTTGGCTGAACCACCAATGTCAGAGGCTTTAAGCTGAGAACAAGTGGTCCCGTCTGATGGTGCACGTTCAAACATAAAAGAAGAAAAGAGCCTATTAAAGTGCTGAGCACCCCCATTCTGCGGAGAATGTCAACTAGCACATCATTAGAATTGTGCATAGCATCAGCCAGCTGAATGTGTTGGCTGAAACACCAATGTCAGAGGCTTTAAGCTGAGAACAAGTGGTCCCGTCTGATGGTGCACGCTCGAGCATAAAAGAAGAAAAGAGCCTATTAAAGTGCTGAGCACCCCCATTCTGCGGAGAATGTCAACTAGCACTTCATTAGAACTGTGCATAGCATCAGCCAGCTGAATGTCTTGGCTGAACCACCAATGTCAGAGGCTTTAAGCTGAGAACAAGTGGTCCCATCTGATGGTGCATGTTCAAACATAAAAGAAGAAAAGAGCCTATTAAAGTGCTGAGCACCCCCATTCTGCGGAGAATGGAAAGCAGCACATCATTAGAATTGTGCATAGCATCAGCCAGCTGAATGTGTTGGCTGAACCACCAATGTCAGAGGCTTTAAGCTGAGAACAAGTGGTCCCGTCTGATGGTGCACGTTCAAACATAAAAGAAGAAAAGAGCCTATTAAAGTGCTGAGCACCCCCATTCTGCGGAGAATGTCAACTAGCACATCATTAAAATTGTGCATAGCATCAGCCAGCTGAATGTGTTGGCTGAAACACCAATGTCAGAGGCTTTAAGCTGAGAACAAGTGGTCCCGTCTGATGGTGCACGCTCGAGCATAAAAGAAGAAAAGAGCCTATTAAAGTGCTGAGCACCCCATTCTGCGGAGAATGTAAACTAGCACTTCATTAGAACTGTGCATAGCATCAGCCAGCTGAATGTCTTGGCTGAACCACCAATGTCAGATGCTTTAAGCTGAGAACAAGTGGTCCCGTCTGATGGTGCACGTTCAAACATAAAAGAAGAAAAGAGCCTATTAAAGTGCTGAGCACCCCCATTCTGCGGAGAATGTCAACTAGCACTTCATTAGAACTGTGCATAGCATCAGCCAGCTGAATGTGTTGGCTGAACCACCAATGTCAGAGGCTTTAAGCTGAGAACAAGTGGTCCCGTCTGATGGTGCACGCTCGAGCATAAAAGAAGAAAAGAGCCTATTAAAGTGCTGAGCACCCCCATTCTGCGGAGAATGTAAACTAGCACTTCATTAGAACTGTGCATAGCATCAGCCAGCTGAATGTCTTGGCTGAACCACCAATGTCAGATGCTTTAAGCTGAGAACAAGTGGTCCCGTCTGATGGTGCACGTTCAAACATAAAAGAAGAAAAGAGCCTATTAAAGTGCTGAGCACCCCCATTCTGCGGAGAATGTCAACTAGCACTTCATTAGAACTGTGCATAGCATCAGCCAGCTGAATGTGTTGGCTGAAACACCAATGTCAGAGGCTTTAAGCTGAGAACAAGTGGTCCCGTCTGATGGTGCACGTTCAAACATAAAAGAAGAAAAGAGCCTATTAAAGTGCTGAGCACCCCCATTCTGCGGAGAATGGAAAGCAGCACGTTATTAGAATTGTGCATAGCATCAGCCAGCTGAATGTGTTGGCTGAACCACCAATGTCAGAGGCTTTAAGCTGAGAACAAGTGGTCCCGTCTGATGGTGCATGTTCAAACATAAAAGAAGAAAAGAGCCTATTAAAGTGCTGAGCACCCCCATTCTGCGGAGAATGGAAAGCAGCACATCATTAGAATTGTGCATAGCATCAGCCAGCTGAATGTGTTGGCTGAACCACCAATGTCAGATGCTTTAAGCTGAGAACAAGTGGTCCCGTCTGATGGTGCACGCTCCATCATAAAAGAAGAAAAGAGCCTATTAAAGTGCTGAGCACCCCCATTCTGCGGAGAATGTAAACTAGCACTTCATTAGAACTGTGCATAGCATCAGCCAGCTGAATGTCTTGGCTGAACCACCAATGTCAGAGGCTTTAAGCTGAGAACAAGTGGTCCCGTCTGATGGTGCACGTTCAAACATAAAAGAAGAAAAAAGCCTATTAAAGTGCTGAGCACCCCCATTCTGCGGAGAATGTAAACTAGCACTTCATTGGAACTGTGCATAGCATCAGCCAGCTGAATGTCTTGGCTGAACCACCAATGTCAGAGGCTTTAAGCTGAGAACAAGTGGTCCCGTCTGATGGTGCATGTTCAAACATAAAAGAAGAAAAGAGCCTATTAAAGTGCTGAGCACCCCCATTCTGCGGAGAATGGAAAGCAGCACATCATTAGAATTGTGCATAGCATCAGCCAGCTGAATGTGTTGGCTGAACCACCAATGTCAGAGGCTTTAAGCTGAGAACAAGTGGTCCCGTCTGATGGTGCACGTTCAAACATAAAAGAAGAAAAGAGCCTATTAAAGTGCTGAGCACCCCCATTCTGCGGAGAATGGAAAGCAGCACATCATTAGAATTGTGCATAGCATCAGCCAGCTGAATGTGTTGGCTGAACCACCAATGTCAGAGGCTTTAAGCTGAGAACAAGTGGTCCCGTCTGATGGTGCACGCTCCATCATAAAAGAAGAAAAGAGCCTATTAAAGTGCTGAGCACCCCCATTCTGCGGAGAATGGAAAGCAGCACATCATTAGAATTGTGCATAGCATCAGCCAGCTGAATGTGTTGGCTGAACCACCAATGTCAGATGCTTTAAGCTGAGAACAAGTGGTCCCGTCTGATGGTGCACGCTCCATCATAAAAGAAGAAAAGAGCCTATTAAAGTGCTGAGCACCCCCATTCTGCGGAGAATGGAAAGCAGCACTTCATTAGAACTGTGCATAGCATCAGCCAGCTGAATGTGTTGGCTGAAACACCAATGTCAGAGGCTTTAAGCTGAGAACAAGTGGTCCCGTCTGATGGTGCACGTTCAAACATAAAAGAAGAAAAGAGCCTATTAAAGTGCTGAGCACCCCCATTCTGCGGAGAATGGAAAGCAGCACATCATTAGAATTGTGCATAGCATCAGCCAGCTGAATGTGTTGGCTGAACCACGAATGTCAGAGGCTTTAAGCTGAGAACAAGTGGTCCCGTCTGATAGTGCACGTTCAAACATAAAAGAAGAAAAGAGCCTATTAAAGTGCTGAGCACCCCCATTCTGCGGAGAATGGAAAGCAGCACATCATTAGAATTGTGCATAGCATCAGCCAGCTTAATGTGTTGACTGAACCACCAATGTCAGATGCTTTAAGCTGAGAACAAGTGGTCCCGTCTGATGGTGCACGCTCCATCATAAAAGAAGAAAAGAGCCTATTAAAGTGCTGAGCACCCCCATTCTGCGGAGAATGTCAACTAGCACTTCATTAGAACTGTGCATAGCATCAGCCAGCTGAATGTGTTGGCTGAAACACCAATGTCAGAGGCTTTAAGCTGAGAACAAGTGGTCCCGTCTGATGGTGCATGTTCAAACATAAAAGAAGAAAAGAGCCTATTAAAGTGCTGAGCACCCCCATTCTGCGGAGAATGGAAAGCAGCACATCATTAGAATTGTGCATAGCATCAGCCAGCTGAATGTGTTGGCTGAACCACCAATGTCAGAGGCTTTAAGCTGAGAACAAGTGGTCCCGTCTGATGGTGCATGTTCAAACATAAAAGAAGAAAAGAGCCTATTAAAGTGCTGAGCACCCCCATTCTGCGGAGAATGGAAAGCAGCACATCATTAGAATTGTGCATAGCATCAGCCAGCTGAATGTGTTGGCTGAACCACCAATGTCAGATGCTTTAAGCTGAGAACAAGTGGTTCCGTCTGATGGTGCACGCTCCATCATAAAAGAAGAAAAGAGCCTATTAAAGTGCTGAGCACCCCCATTCTGCGGAGAATGGAAAGCAGCACATCATTAGAATTGTGCATAGCATCAGCCAGCTGAATGTGTTGGCTGAACCACCAATGTCAGAGGCTTTAAGCTGAGAACAAGTGGTCCCGTCTGATGGTGCACGTTCAAACATAAAAGAAGAAAAGAGCCTATTAAAGTGCTGAGCACCCCCATTCTGCGGAGAATGTAAACTAGCACTTCATTAGAACTGTGCATAGCATCAGCCAGCTGAATGTCTTGGCTGAACCACCAATGTCAGAGGCTTTAAGCTGAGAACAAGTGGTCCCGTCTGATGGTGCATGTTCAAACATAAAAGAAGAAAAGAGCCTATTAAAGTGCTGAGCACCCCCATTCTGCGGAGAATGTAAACTAGCACTTCATTAGAACTGTGCATAGCATCAGCCACCTGAATGTCTTGGCTGAACCACCAATGTCAGATGCTTTAAGCTGAGAACAAGTGGTCCCGTCTGATGGTGCACGCTCGAGCATAAAAGAAGAAAAGAGCCTATTAAAGTGCTGAGCACCCCCATTCTGCGGAGAATGTAAACTAGCACTTCATTAGAACTGTGCATAGCATCAGCCAGCTGAATGTCTTGGCGGAACCACGAATGTCAGAGGCTTTAAGCTGAGAACAAGTGGTCCCGTCTGATGGTGCACGCTCGAGCATAAAAGAAGAAAAGAGCCTATTAAAGTGCTGAGCACCCCCATTCTGCGGAGAATGTAAACTAGCACTTCATTAGAACTGTGCATAGCATCAGCCAGCTGAATGTGTTGGTTGAACCACCAATGTCAGATGCTTTAAGCTGAGAACAAGTGGTCCCGTCTGATGGTGCACGCTCCATCATAAAAGAAGAAAAGAGCCTATTAAAGTGCTGAGCACCCCCATTCTGCGGAGAATGGAAAGCAGCACATCATTAGAATTGTGCATAGCATCAGCCAGCTGAATGTGTTGGCTGAACCACCAATGTCAGAGGCTTTAAGCTGAGAACAAGTGGTCCCGTCTGATGGTGCACGTTCAAACATAAAAGAAGAAAAGAGCCTATTAAAGTGCTGAGCACCCCCATTCTGCGGAGAATGGAAAGCAGCACATCATTAGAATTGTGCATAGCATCAGCCAGCTGAATGTGTTGGCTGAACCACCAATGTCAGAGGCTTTAAGCTGAGAACAAGTGGTCCCGTCTGATGGTGCACGTTCAAACACAAAAGAAGAAAAGAGCCTATTAAAGTGCTGAGCACCCCCATTCTGCGGAGAATGTCAACTAGCACTTCATTAGAACTATGCATAGCATCAGCCAGCTGAATGTGTTGGCTGAAACACCAATGTCAGAGGCTTTAAGCTGAGAACAAGTGGTCCCGTCTGATGGTGCACGCTCCATCATCAAAGAAGAAAAGAGCCTATTAAAGTGCTGAGCACCCCCATTCTGCGGAGAATGGAAAGCAGCACATCATTAGAATTGTGCATAGCATCAGCCAGCTGAATGTGTTGGCTGAACCACCAATGTCAGATGCTTTAAGCTGAGAACAAGTGGTCCCGTCTGATGGTGCACGCTCCATCATAAAAGAAGAAAAGAGCCTATTAAAGTGCTGAGCACCCCCATTCTGCGGAGAATGTCAACTAGCACATCATTAGAATTGTGCATAGCATCAGCCAGCTGAATGTGTTGGCTGAACCACCAATGTCAGAGGCTTTAAGCTGAGAACAAGTGGTCCCGTCTGATGGTGCACGTTCAAACATAAAAGAAGGAAAGAGCCTATTAAAGTGCTGAGCACCCCCATTCTGCGGAGAATGGAAAGCAGCACATCATTAGAATTGTGCATAGCATCAGCCAGCTGAATGTGTTGGCTGAACCACCAATGTCAGATGCTTTAAGCTGAGAACAAGTGGTCCCGTCTGATGGTGCACGTTCAAACATAAAAGAAGGAAAGAGCCTATTAAAGTGCTGAGCACCCCCATTCTGCGGAGAATGGAAAGCAGCACATCATTAGAATTGTGCATAGCATCAGCCAGCTGAATGTGTTGGCTGAACCACCAATGTCAGATGCTTTAAGCTGAGAACAAGTGGTCCCGTCTGATGGTGCACGCTACATCATAAAAGAAGAAAAGAGCCTATTAAAGTGCTGAGCACCCCCATTCTGCGGAGAATGTAAACTAGCACTTCATTAGAACTGTGCATAGCATCAGCCAGCTGAATGTCTTGGCTGAACCACCAATGTCAGAGGCTTTAAGCTGAGAACAAGTGGTCCCGTCTGATGGTGCATGTTCAAACATAAAAGAAGAAAAGAGCCTATTAAAGTGCTGAGCACCCCCATTCTGCGGAGAATGTCAACTAGCACTACATTAGAACTGTGCATAGCATCAGCCAGCTGAATGTGTTGGCTGAAACACCAATGTCAGAGGCTTTAAGCTGA
Organism: Aquarana catesbeiana; assembly: GCF_042186555.1. Taxonomy (NCBI): domain Eukaryota; kingdom Metazoa; phylum Chordata; class Amphibia; order Anura; family Ranidae; genus Aquarana; species Aquarana catesbeiana. The sequence goes on from NC_133331.1 coordinate 265,839,964, forward strand.
GAACAAGTGGTCCCGTCTGATGGTGCACGTTCAAACATAAAAGAAGAAAAAAGCCTATTAAAGTGCTGAGCACCCCCATTCTGCGGAGAATGGAAAGCAGCACATTATTAGAATTGTGCATAGCATCAGCCAGCTGAATGTGTTGACTGAACAACCAATGTCAGATGCTTTAAGCTGAGAACAAGTGGTCCCGTCTGATGGTGCACGCTCGAGCATAAAAGAAGAAAAGAGCCTATTAAAGTGCTGAGCACCCCCATTCTGCGGAGAATGTCAACTAGCACTTCATTAGAACTGTGCATAGCATCAGCCAGCTGAATGTGTTGGCTGAAACACCAATGTCAGAGGCTTTAAGCTGAGAACAAGTGGTCCCGTCTGATGGTGCACGTTCAAACATAAAAGAAGAAAAGAGCCTATTAAAGTGCTGAGCACCCCCATTCTGCGGAGAATGGAAAGCAGCACATCATTAGAATTGTGCATAGCATCAGCCAGCTTAATGTGTTGACTGAACCACCAATGTCAGATGCTTTAAGCTGAGAACAAGTGGTCCCGTCTGATGGTGCACGCTCCATCATAAAAGAAGAAAAGAGCCTATTAAAGTGCTGAGCACCCCCATTCTGCGGAGAATGGAAAGCAGCACATCATTAGAACTGTGCATAGCATCAGCCAGCTGAATGTCTTGGCTGAACCACCAATGTCAGATGCTTTAAGCTGAGAACAAGTGGTCCCGTCTGATGGTGCACGTTCAAACATAAAAGAAGAAAAGAGCCTATTAAAGTGCTGAGCACCCCCATTCTGCGGAGAATGTCAACTAGCACTTCATTAGAACTGTGCATAGCATCAGCCAGCTGAATGTCTTGGCTGAAACACCAATGTCAGAGGCTTTAAGCTGAGAACAAGTGGTCCCGTCTGATGTTGCACGTTCAAACATAAAAGAAGAAAAGAGCCTATTAAAGTGCTGAGCACCCCCATTCTGCGGAGAATGGAAAGCAGCACATCATTAGAATTGTGCATAGCATCAGCCAGCTTAATGTGTTGACTGAACCACCAATGTCAGATGCTTTAAGCTGAGAACAAGTGGTCCCGTCTGATGGTGCACGCTCCATCATAAAAGAAGAAAAGAGCCTATTAAAGTGCTGAGCACCCCCATTCTGCGGAGAATGGAAAGCAGCACATCATTAGAATTGTGCATAGCATCAGCCAGCTGAATGTGTTGGCTGAACCACCAATGTCAGAGGCTTTAAGCTGAGAACAAGTGGTCCCGTCTGATGGTGCACGTTCAAACATAAAAGAAGAAAAGAGCCTATTAAAGTGCTGAGCACCCCCATTCTGCGGAGAATGTCAACTAGCACTTCATTAGAACTGTGCATAGCATCAGCCAGCTGAATGTGTTGGCTGAAACACCAATGTCAGAGGCTTTAAGCTGAGAACAAGTTGTCCCGTCTGATGGTGCACGCTCCATCATAAAAGAAGAAAAGAGCCTATTAAAGTGCTGAGCACCCCCATTCTGCGGAGAATGGAAAGCAGCACATCATTAGAACTGTGCATAGCATCAGCCAGCTGAATGTCTTGGCTGAACCACCAATGTCAGAAGCTTTAAGCTGAGAACAAGTGGTCCCGTCTGATGGTGAACGTTCAAACATAAAAGAAGAAAAGAGCCTATTAAAGTGCTGAGCACCCCCATTCTGCGGAGAATGTCAACTAGCACTTCATTAGAACTGTGCATAGCATCAGCCAGCTGAATGTGTTGGCTGAAACACCAATGTCAGAGGCTTTAAGCTGAGAACAAGTGGTCCCGTCTGATGGTGCATGTTCAAACATAAAAGAAGAAAAGAGCCTATTAAAGTGCTGAGCACCCCCATTCTGCGGAGAATGGAAAGCAGCACATCATTAGAATTGTGCATAGCATCAGCCAGCTGAATGTGTTGGCTGAACCACCAATGTCAGAGGCTTTAAGCTGAGAACAAGTGGTCCCGTCTGATGGTGCATGTTCAAACATAAAAGAAGAAAAGAGCCTATTAAAGTGCTGAGCACCCCCATTCTGCGGAGAATGGAAAGCAGCACATCATTAGAATTGTGCATAGCATCAGCCAGCTGAATGTGTTGGCTGAACCACCAATGTCAGAGGCTTTAAGCTGAGAACAAGTGGTCCCGTCTGATGGTGCACGTTCAAACATAAAAGAAGAAAAGAGCCTATTAAAGTGCTGAGCACCCCCATTCTGCGGAGAATGTAAACTAGCACTTCATTAGAACTGTGCATAGCATCAGCCAGCTGAATGTCTTGGCTGAACCACCAATGTCAGAGGCTTTAAGCTGAGAACAAGTGGTCCCGTCTGATGGTGCATGTTCAAACATAAAAGAAGAAAAGAGCCTATTAAAGTGCTGAGCACCCCCATTCTGCGGAGAATGGAAAGCAGCACATCATTAGAATTGTGCATAGCATCAGCCAGCTGAATGTGTTGGCTGAACCACCAATGTCAGAGGCTTTAAGCTGAGAACAAGTGGTCCCGTCTGATGGTGCACGTTCAAACATAAAAGAAGAAAAGAGCCTATTAAAGTGCTGAGCACCCCCATTCTGCGGAGAATGTCAACTAGCACTTCATTAGAACTGTGCATAGCATCAGCCAGCTGAATGTGTTGGCTGAACCACCAATGTCAGAGGCTTTAAGCTGAGAACAAGTGGTCCCGTCTGATGGTGCACGTTCAAACATAAACGAAGAAAAGAGCCTATTAAAGTGCTGAGCACCCCCATTCTGCGGAGAATGGAAAGCAGCACATTATTAGAATTGTGCATAGCATCAGCCAGCTGAATGTGTTGGCTGAACCACCAATGTCAGAGGCTTTAAGCTGAGAACAAGTGGTCCCGTCTGATGGTGCACGCTCGAGCATAAAAGAAGAAAAGAGCCTATTAAAGTGCTGAGCACCCCCATTCTGCGGAGAATGTAAACTAGCACTTCATTAGAACTGTGCATAGCATCAGCCAGCTGAATGTCTTGGCTGAACCACCAATGTCAGATGCTTTAAGCTGAGAACAAGTGGTCCCGTCTGATGGTGCACGTTCAAACATAAAAGAAGAAAAGAGCCTATTAAAGTGCTGAGCACCCCCATTCTGCGGAGAATGTCAACTAGCACTTCATTAGAACTGTGCATAGCATCAGCCAGCTGAATGTGTTGGCTGAAACACCAATGTCAGAGGCTTTAAGCTGAGAACAAGTGGTCCCGTCTGATGGTGCACGTTCAAACATAAAAGAAGAAAAGAGCCTATTAAAGTGCTGAGCACCCCCATTCTGCGGAGAATGGAAAGCAGCACATCATTAGAATTGTGCATAGCATCAGCCAGCTGAATGTGTTGGCTGAACCACCAATGTCAGATGCTTTAAGCTGAGAACAAGTGGTCCCGTCTGATGGTGCACGCTACATCATAAAAGAAGAAAAGAGCCTATTAAAGTGCTGAGCACCCCCATTCTGCGGAGAATGTAAACTAGCACTTCATTAGAACTGTGCATAGCATCAGCCAGCTGAATGTCTTGGCTGAACCACCAATGTCAGAGGCTTTAAGCTGAGAACAAGTGGTCCCGTCTGATGGTGCATGTTCAAACCTAAAAGAAGAAAAGAGCCTATTAAAGTGCTGAGCACCCCCATTCTGCGGAGAATGTCAACTAGCACTACATTAGAACTGTGCATAGCATCAGCCAGCTGAATGTGTTGGCTGAAACACCAATGTCAGAGGCTTTAAGCTGAGAACAAGTGGTCCCGTCTGATGGTGCACGTTCAAACATAAAAGAAGAAAAGAGCCTATTAAAGTGCTGAGCACCCCCATTCTGCGGAGAATGGAAAGCAGCACATTATTAGAATTGTGCATAGCATCAGCCAGCTGAATGTGTTGGCTGAACCACCAATGTCAGAGGCTTTAAGCTGAGAACAAGTGGTCCCGTCTGATGGTGCACGTTCAAACATAAAAGAAGAAAAGAGCCTATTAAAGTGCTGAGCACCCCCATTCTGCGGAGAATGTCAACTAGCACTTCATTAGAACTGTGCATAGCATCAGCCAGCTGAATGTGTTGGCTGAAACACCAATGTCAGAGGCTTTAAGCTGAGAACAAGTGGTCCCGTCTGATGGTGCACGTTCAAACATAAAAGAAGAAAAGAGCCTATTAAAGTGCTGAGCACCCCCATTCTGCGGAGAATGGAAAGCAGCACATCATTAGAATTGTGCATAGCATCAGCCAGCTGAATGTGTTGGCTGAACCACCAATGTCAGATGCTTTAAGCTGAGAACAAGTGGTCCCGTCTGATGGTGCACGCTCCATCATAAAAGAAGAAAAGAGCCTATTAAAGTGCTGAGCACCCCCATTCTGCGGAGAATGTAAACTAGCACTTCATTAGAACTGTGCATAGCATCAGCCAGCTGAATGTCTTGGCTGAACCACCAATGTCAGAGGCTTTAAGCTGAGAACAAGTGGTCCCGTCTGATGGTGCACGTTCAAACATAAAAGAAGAAAAGAGCCTATTAAAGTGCTGAGCACCCCCATTCTGCGGAGAATGGAAAGCAGCACATCATTAGAATTGTGCATAGCATCAGCCAGCTGAATGTGTTGGCTGAACCACCAATGTCAGAGGCTTTAAGCTGAGAACAAGTGGTCCCGTCTGATGGTGCACGCTCGAGCATAAAAGAAGAAAAGAGCCTATTAAAGTGCTGAGCACCCCCATTCTGCGGAGAATGGAAAGCAGCACATCATTAGAATTGTGCATAGCATCAGCCAGCTGAATGTGTTGGCTGAACCACGAATGTCAGAGGCTTTAAGCTGAGAACAAGTGGTCCCGTCTGATGGTGCACGTTCAAACATAAAAGAAGAAAAGAGCCTATTAAAGTGCTGAGCACCCCCATTCTGCGGAGAATGGAAAGCAGCACATCATTAGAATTGTGCATAGCATCAGCCAGCTGAATGTGTTGGCTGAACCACCAATGTCAGATGCTTTAAGCTGAGAACAAGTGGTCCCGTCTGATGGTGCACGTTCAAACATAAAAGAAGAAAAGAGCCTATTAAAGTGCTGAGCACCCCCATTCTGCGGAGAATGTCAACTAGCACTTCATTAGAACTGTGCATAGCATCAGCCAGCTGAATGTGTTGGCTGAAACACCAATGTCAGAGGCTTTAAGCTGAGAACAAGTGGTCCCGTCTGATGGTGCACGTTCAAACATAAAAGAAGAAAATAGCTTATTAAAGTGCTGAGCACCCCCATTCTGCGGAGAATGGAAAGCAGCACATCATTAGAATTGTGCATAGCATCAGCCAGCTTAATGTGTTGACTGAACCACCAATGTCAGATGCTTTAAGCTGAGAACAAGTGGTCCCGTCTGATGGTGCACGCTCCATCATAAAAGAAGAAAAGAGCCTATTAAAGTGCTGAGCACCCCCATTCTGCGGAGAATGGAAAGCAGCACATCATTAGAACTGTGCATAGCATCAGCCAGCTGAATGTCTTGGCTGAACCACCAATGTCAGATGCTTTAAGCTGAGAACAAGTGGTCCCGTCTGATGGTGCACGTTCAAACATAAAAGAAGAAAAGAGCCTATTAAAGTGCTGAGCACCCCCATTCTGCGGAGAATGTCAACTAGCACTTCATTAGAACTGTGCATAGCATCAGCCAGCTGAATGTCTTGGCTGAAACACCAATGTCAGAGGCTTTAAGCTGAGAACAAGTGGTCCCGTCTGATGGTGCACGTTCAAACATAAAAGAAGAAAAGAGCCTATTAAAGTGCTGAGCACCCCCATTCTGCGGAGAATGGAAAGCAGCACATCATTAGAATTGTGCATAGCATCAGCCAGCTGAATGTGTTGGCTGAACCACCAATGTCAGAGGCTTTAAGCTGAGAACAAGTGGTCCCGTCTGATGGTGCACGTTCAAACATAAAAGAAGAAAAGAGCCTATTAAAGTGCTGAGCACCCCCATTCTGCGGAGAATGGAAAGCAGCACATCATTAGAATTGTGCATAGCATCAGCCAGCTGAATGTGTTGGCTGAACCACCAATGTCAGAGGCTTTAAGCTGAGAACAAGTGGTCCCGTCTGATGGTGCACGTTCAAACATAAAAGAAGAAAAGAGCCTATTAAAGTGCTGAGCACCCCCATTCTGCGGAGAATGTCAACTAGCACTTCATTAGAACTGTGCATAGCATCAGCCAGCTGAATGTGTTGGCTGAAACACCAATGTCAGAAGCTTTAAGCTGAGAACAAGTGGTCCCGTCTGATGGTGCACGCTCGAGCATAAAAGAAGAAAAGAGCCTATTAAAGTGCTGAGCACCCCCATTCTGCGGAGAATGGAAAGCAGCACATCATTAGAATTGTGCATAGCATCAGACAGCTGAATGTGTTGGCTGAACCACCAATGTCAGAGGCTTTAAGCTGAGAACAAGTGGTCCCGTCTGATGGTGCACGCTCGAGCATAAAAGAAGAAAAGAGCCTATTAAAGTGCTGAGCACCCCCATTCTGCGGAGAATGTAAACTAGCACTTCATTAGAACTGTGCATAGCATCAGCCAGCTGAATGTCTTGGCTGAACCACCAATGTCAGAGGCTTTAAGCTGAGAACAAGTGGTCCCGTCTGATGGTGCATGTTCAAACATAAAAGAAGAAAAGAGCCTATTAAAGTGCTGAGCACCCCCATTCTGCGGAGAATGTCAACTAGCACTTCATTAGAACTGTGCATAGCATCAGCCAGCTGAATGTCTTGGATGAAACACCAATGTCAGAGGCTTTAAGCTGAGAACAAGTGGTCCCGTCTGATGGTGCACGTTCAAACATAAAAGAAGAAAAGAGCCTATTAAAGTGCTGAGCACCCCCATTCTGCGGAGAATGGAAAGCAGCACATTATTAGAATTGTGCATAGCATCAGCCAGCTGAATGTGTTGGCTGAACCACCAATGTCAGAGGCTTTAAGCTGAGAACAAGTGGTCCCGTCTGATGGTGCACGTTCAAACATAAAAGAAGAAAAGAGCCTATTAAAGTGCTGAGCACCCCCATTCTGCGGAGAATGTCAACTAGCACTTCATTAGAACTGTGCATAGCATCAGCCAGCTGAATGTGTTGGCTGAAACACCAATGTCAGAAGCTTTAAGCTGAGAACAAGTGGTCCCGTCTGATGGTGCACGCTCGAGCATAAAAGAAGAAAAGAGCCTATTAAAGTGCTGAGCACCCCCATTCTGCGGAGAATGTAAACTAGCACTTCATTAGAACTGTGCATAGCATCAGCCAGCTGAATGTCTTGGCTGAACCACCAATGTCAGATGCTTTAAGCTGAGAACAAGTGGTCCCGTCTGATGGTGCATGTTCAAACATAAAAGAAGAAAAGAGCCTATTAAAGTGCTGAGCACCCCCATTCTGCGGAGAATGTAAACTAGCACTTCATTAGAACTGTGCATAGCATCAGCCAGCTGAATGTCTTGGCTGAACCACCAATGTCAGATGCTTTAAGCTGAGAACAAGTGGTCCCGTCTGATGGTGCACTTTCAAACATAAAAGAAGAAAAGAGCCTATTAAAGTGCTGAGCACCCCCATTCTGCGGAGAATGGAAAGCAGCACATCATTAGAATTGTGCATAGCATCAGACAGCTGAATGTGTTGGCTGAACCACCAATGTCAGAGGCTTTAAGCTGAGAACAAGTGGTCCCGTCTGATGGTGCACGCTCGAGCATAAAAGAAGAAAAGAGCCTATTAAAGTGCTGAGCACCCCCATTCTGCGGAGAATGTAAACTAGCACTTCATTAGAACTGTGCATAGCATCAGCCAGCTGAATGTCTTGGCTGAACCACCAATGTCAGAGGCTTTAAGCTGAGAACAAGTGGTCCCGTCTGATGGTGCACGTTCAAACATAAAAGAAGAAAAGAGCCTATTAAAGTGCTGAGCACCCCCATTCTGCGGAGAATGTCAACTAGCACTTCATTAGAACTAGGGATGAGCTTCGTGTTCGAGTCGAACCCATGTTCGACTCGAACATCGGCTGTTCGATCGTTCGCCGAATTGCGAACGTTATGGGCCGTTCGCGCTAAATTCGTGTGGCGCGTCACGGCCCATAATTCACTGCGGCATCGCAGTGCATTGCTGGCTGATGATTGGCCAAGCATGCACTATGACCCGCATGCTTGGCCAATCACAGCGCTGTCAGTAGAGAGAGCTGTAATTGGCCAAAGCCAGGGTGGCTTTGGCCAATTACGGCTCAGGGCATTTAGTACACACCCCACACTATATAAGGCCGCCTGCACGGCGGCCCTGTGTAGTGTGTGTTCCGGTGTGCTGAGAGATAGAGAGAGAGAGAGACAGTGTCATTTGATTTGAGTTAGATAGATTAGGCAGAACAGTCAGTCAGTTAGCTGCACTTACAGTGTATTGTGTATATATATGCATCCCAGGTGTTGCATATATATATATACACTGTATTCAGTTTAGCTAGATCCGTTCCTGTTATCTTCTATCTAGACTATTTACATTTAATGCAGTGCGTCCTGCTCACAGTGTTCAGCTAGATCCGTTCCTGTTATCTTCTAGACTATTTACATTTAGTGCAGTGCGTCCTGCTCACAGTGTTCAGCTAGATCCGTTCCTGCTATTTACATTTAGTGCAGTGCGTCCTGCTCACAGTGTTCAGCTAGATCCGTTCCTGTTAAATTCCTACTGACCGGCAGGCTTGTCTGGTTACAGTATATAAAGCTACCTGAAGAAAATTACAGGTGTTCTATTTGATCCTATTAGTACCACGGTCAGGCAGCTAGACTATTTACATTTAGTACAGTGCGTCCTGCTCACAGTGTTCAGCTAGATCCGTTCCTGTTATCTTCCTACTGACAGGCAGGCTTGTCTGGTTACAGTATATAAAGCTACCTGAAGAAAATTACAGGTGTTCTATTTGATCCTATTAGTACCACGGTCAGGCAGCTAGACTATTTACATTTAGTACAGTGCGTCCTGCTCACAGTGTACAGCTAGATCCGTTCCTGTTATCTTCCTACTGACAGGCAGGCTTGTCTGGTTACAGTATATAAAGCTACCTGAAGAAAATTACAGGTGTTCTATTTGATCCTATTAGTACCACGGTCAGGCAGCTAGACTATTTACATTTAGTACAGTGCGTCCTGCTCACAGTGTTCAGCTAGATCCGTTCCTGTTATCTTCCTACTGACAGGCAGGCTTGTCTGGTTACAGTATATAAAGCTACTTGAAGAAAATTACAGGTGTTCTATCCCAGCTTAGTGCAGCTACAGGCCATTAGTATGTCTGGAAGGCCAAGAAGGAGAGGCAGACAGTCACAAGCCAATAAGAGAGGGCAAGCAGGCTCTGTGTCTAGTGCTGGTCGTGGAGACGGTGCATCCTCATCAGCACGTGGCCATGGGACACGCTTGGCCTTTTTTTCGGCAGCTGGCCATGTTGAGCCGCAACATGCGGAAGACTTGGTCGAGTGGATGACCAAGCCGTCCTCATCCTCCTCATCCTCTCTCACCCATGCCCAGGGTGCTTTGTCTGGCAAAGCAGCGGCCTCTTCCCTCAGCTCAATGTCATCAGTGACTCCTTCCCTAGCTCCACCATGTCCTCATGAGGATTCCCTCGAACTGTTTGACCACAGTGTTGGGTACATGCTCCAGGAGGATGCCCAGCGTTTGGAAGGCTCTGATGACGATACTGAGCTCGATGAAGGCAGTAACATGAGCGCGGACAGAGGGGGTGCCCAAGAAGGACAGCAATCTGGCAGTCATGCTCCCCCTGCTGCAGCATACTGCCAGGTTTGCTCCAGTAATGAGGAGGGAGGGGATGATGAGGTCACTGACTCAACGTGGGTGCCTGATAGGAGAGAGGAGGAGGAGGAGGAGGAGGAGGCGGCAGCACATCACCAACGAGGCAGGATGCCCTCCAGGGGCCAGCCTAAGGGCAACACATTGACTGCATCACACCCCAAAGCTCCACATGTGCAGGGCGCTGCAGTCTCTGCGCGTTATTCAAAAAGTTCTTTGGTGTGGGCCTTTTTTGAGACGAGTGCATCAGATCGCACCGCTGCTATTTGCAACATATGTCTCAAGCGTATCTCGCGTGGCCAAAATATCTCCCGCTTGGGTACCACATGCTTGACCAGACATATGTTGACCTGCCATGCAGTTCGTTGGCAAGCGTATCTAAAAGACCCACACCAAAGAACAAAGAGGATCTCTCCTTGCTCCTCATCAGCTGAGATTTCCAACCCCACTAGACCTTCAGTCCTCTCTGAGACCTGCAGTGAGAGGAATGAAGGTGTAGAATTAGGTGTGTCACAGCCAAGTACTTGTGGGCAATCTGCTTTTGGTACACCGACGTCAGATTGTACCAGGCAAATTTCCCTGCCCCAGCTGCTGCACCGCCGAAAGAAGTTTGCTCCCAGCCATCCACATGCCCAGCGGTTGAATGCTAGCTTGGCAAAATTGCTAGCACTTCAACTGCTGCCTTTTCAGTTGGTAGACTCTGCCCCCTTCCGTGAGTTTGTGGAATGTGCGGTTCCTCAGTGGCAGGTACCCAAACGCCACTTTTTCTCACGGAAGGCGATTCCGGCTCTCTACCGGCATGTGGAAGGCAATGTCCATGCCTCGCTGGACAGGGCGGTCAGCGGTAAGGTGCATATTACCGCTGACTCATGGTCCAGCAGGCATGGACAGGGACGTTACCTAAGTTTCACGGCGCATTGGGTGACTCTGCTGGCAGCTGGGAAGGATGCAGGACAAGGTGCAGTAGTGTTGGAGGTTGTTCTGCCACCACGCCTCCAAAATGCTGATTGTGACACACCTCTCTCCTCCACCCCCTCCTCTTCTTCTTCCTCCATGGCCTCTTCCTCGGAACCAGCGGTGCTCCGTAGGCGTTCAAGGGGCTACGCAAGTACGCAGGCCAAAAGATGCCATGCGGTGCTTGAGCTGGTGTGCTTGGGGGACAGGAGCCACACTGGGGCAGAGGTTCTGTCAGCTCTGCAGGGGCAGGTTCAGAGGTGGTTGACGCCACGCCAACTTAAGGCAGGAATGGTGGTTTGCGACAATGGCACCAACCTCCTCTCTGCCCTCCGACAGGGACAAATGACCCATGTGCCCTGTTTGGCTCACGTCCTTAACTTGGTGGTGCAGCGGTTCTTGGGCAGGTACCCGGGCTTACAGGATGTCCTGAGGCAGGCCAGGAAAGTCTGTGTGCATTTCCGCCGGTCATATAATGCCAGTGCTCGGCTGACGGACCTCCAAAAGGAGTTTAACCTGCCCAAGAACCGCCTAATCTGTGACATGCCCACCAGGTGGAACTCAACGTTGGCCATGCTGCAGCGGCTGCACACGCAGCAGAGGGCCATCAATGAGTACCTGTGCGACTATGGCACCAGGACAGGGTCAGGGGAGCTTGGTTTTTTTTCCCCACGCCAGTGGGCCATGATCAGGGATGCATGCACTGTCCTGTCACCATTCGAGGAGGCCACGAGG